>NC_056536.1:12164790-12764790 GCF_910596095.1 Thunnus maccoyii | reverse complement strand
TCTACAGATCTCACTGCAATCTTTTGAGACCCAACAAAGACCTTTTCACTGTTAATATTTGTAATTTTGATGGCTCTATATGACTGAGTGACATAAACAAAACCTTCAGTGAGAATAGTGCCTATTTGTAGATAATTATTCAAACTGTTTGACACTTTCTCAGATCCCTCACCTGAAAAGACAAAAGTGCACAGGCCAAAATATAAAGTGCACAGTACACTGTACGTTCAGTGGGTGTCTGGTGTTGGGTAATTGGAAACGTTAATTCTGAAGGACTATGAGTTTATGTGTAGCTTGGAAAATAGTGATATGGGGCACTGAATTTAATGATTTTACTATTTATCAGACCACAAATGATACAAGAATTAGCACAACACACTGACTCTCTCTCTCTCACTGGCTCTCCTCTTTACCATCTTCTCCTGCTGGAAATAAATTAATGGAAAGCAGCTGTCAGTTGTTTTAGAGGCGAGGCAGGCGTCTGGCAGCTCAGGGATCCTGTTTTGCCCTTTCTTTCTTCCTTGTGAGACCTCTTTTCCTAGGACTGCTGCTGTTGCACCGAGGAGCTACACTGCTGCACGCCAGCCACAGTGCACCACAGGACGGATAGACAAGTTGCCAAGGTCCGCCATCTGAAATGCGGTTAGAACATTTTGGAGGCACGTCCCAGCACCTGCCACTCCGGGACGTTTTGGAGGTGTGCATCATCCAGAAATGCGCTTCACACGTGCTTTAAACGCCTGGTGCCGATTACAATTTCCCCGGTGAAACTAAGATGAATTGTGACCCTTTTGGCTTTCGATAGCAGTCCAAAAGAATCCGTCTGCACTCTGCAAAACCACTACAAGTCACACCCATTACAGATAAACTCCTCTTTAGGAGGCAGTTGACAGCTTGGAGCCCCTGGCAATTTCAACAACAATCTCAGAGGAAGAAAACTTGAAAAAGAACTTCATAGACTCAGATGGCAAATGGCAAGTGGCAAATAACTACGCAGAGCTGCGGTCGCGCCATTTCCACTTTGGAGACGCACGGTTACGCTGGCTACACTTAAAAATCGAATGCGCGTCTACATCGTTTTGTACGGTAAAGCGTGTGGGTGCCGACAGGGACTTCACGGTGCTTTCAAGTGCACCTGAAATCTGTACTTGAATGGCTACGACGGTTGTTTAAAACGGGAACGTTTTTTCTTATCTCTTTTTTTGAAATACATACATTTGTCATTACTTTTTTGTTCTTTCACTGAAGCATTAATAATAATTAGATGCTAAAATCATAACAATATCCCGTTAATTTCTACATTGGCAGATTTTAAAAATTATCAAATTGTTACCAGCAAACTCAACCATTTTCTGTGATCATTTTCAAGTTGTTTTACTGCAGCATTTTTTAATAATGAAATACTAAAGTCCTACTTAATATGCATACATTGCTATATAGGCATATTTTAAAAAGTCCATTAAAAAATCAAATCAAATTGTTGTCAGCAAATTCCACCATATTCTCGTTCAACATGTCCCCAGGTAACTGTGATGCTTTTCATGTTGTCTTACTGCAGCATTTTGTAATAATTAAATGCTAAAGTCATAGCAATATCCCATTCAGTTCAGACAGATTAAAAAAAATCTAATCGAATTGTTGTTGTCAAATTGTAACTCTGATACATTCAACCACACTGGAGTCCAGTAAGATCCCCTCATCCCTCTCTCTTCCTCTCTCTCTCTCTATATATATATATCTTTCACTCGCTTGCCGTCCTTGTGTTTTCCTCTGTTCTGTGTGTGTGTGTGTGTGTGTGATAACCTGGTTTTGACCTGGACTGTCTATTGGATTTTGACATTTAGCTTGGTAAAGACATCTTTGGTTCTAGTTCTGCCTCTGCCTTGTATGTTCTATGGTAAGAATGGAAATGTGGACCCAAGATCAGAATAAAAGGACGCAGAGCAGATCTGGTTTTTAGTCTCTTTATCAGACTTCAACTTGGTTGTACAAAAGCACAGAGAAAATAACACTATAGCTTCAGCACCATGGACAGCAGCAGATCCAGAGCTCAGAGCAGCAGTGGATGCGACAACTATAAACATAACATGTTGGCAACAACAGCTCCCCACATGCTCCTGTCATGACTTTCATGTTGGTTTACTACTGCACTTTCCTAAAATTTGAAATGGCAAAATCTAAACAAATGTCCATTTAGCTACAAATAGTCTCATTTTATGAAATTTTCAGGTCAGGTTTTTATCAGCAATATCTATCTATTGTGTCGTGCGGTGGCTGTAGCTCAGGAGGCAGAGCAGGTCGTCCACTAAGATTGGCAGTTCGATCACCAGTTCCTCCAGTCTGCATGTCGAAGTGTCCTTGGGCAAGATACTGAAATGATACTGTGTGAGTGTTTGTGTGAAGGAGCATTAGAACTCCTGATGAGCAGGTTGGCACCTTGCATGACAGCCTCTGCCATCAGTGTATGAATGTGTGTGTGAATGAGTGAATGTTGGCATGTAGTGTAAAGCGCTTTGAGTGGTTGGAAGACTAGAAAAACATTATATAAATGCAGTCCATTTACCATTTGTATAACAAGGTTCCCAGGTACTTCTGACATGGGTTTAATGATGCTTTATCACAGCAATTTCCTATAATGAGATATCAGAATAAATAAATAAATGAATAAATAAACAAACAAATTCTCCTTTCTCCCCAAGTTTTCCAGGTTAAATAGGTTAAATAGACTATATCTCTCCATTATTTACCTGTGCTCATTCAATTTTTACATATTTGCACCATATGTCTTCCCTTTTATCTCCATTTTCCACATAACTTTCTAACTATTGTCAAGGAGTTTGAATTCATATGATACACAAACAGAATACTTTTTCTATAGAAATATTTTATTGTTTTCTGTGGGAATAGAATAGTCCATTGAGACTACCCTTAAACCTCAGAGCCTTTTTTGATATTTAAGTTTAGGCATATAGTTATACATTGTACATTTTTGAAATTGTTTGACAAAACAATTAAGTTTAGGCAAGAAAAATTGTTATAGTTAAGGTCAAGTAAGTATCGAGGATTCAACTGCTGCTGAAATGTTACATGAAAGGAATGCTGCCTGGCACAAAGTGCAAACAACTAAATCATCATCTGATTGGCAATGTTTTTGTCAACAAGGTGATAGGTGTCTCACTGTCTTTGCACTATCTGAAAGTAAAGGAAACGTAGCAAACTTTTGGAAAGCAGTTAAATCATTGTTGTGACTGATGGCTATCAGTCAAGCTTTATGAGTGTTAACAAAGGTGGGCCACAGGGCTATATTCTAGGACCACCTTTATTCAAAAATTTCATACATGACATAGAGAATCTTAAAAAATAGTACAATTCATCTGTATGCAGACAACACTAGTCTCTATACAACAGTGCCCTCTGTTGGTTACGTGGTTCAAAACTTGCATTTTGATTCCTGTGCTGTACAGCAAATTTTAATTTATCTTAAATTACTTTTAAACTCTGAACAAAATGCATGCTGTTTCTAGAAACTGATAAACAGTTCCACTGAAGTGAATATTACTACCCTTAATGATACACCAATAGAAAGAATATTAAATATTGAAGATTGGAATCTATAGCACTGAATGGGTGACTGGTTTTGCTTTGCTATGTGAGAGTAAAGAGCAAGAACAAGAAAGTAATGATAGACATACGTATTTCAACAAAGGAAAATAAGAAAAAAAAAAAGAAACTTTCACGTTTTAAGCAACCTTTGTGGCCATTCAGTATATATTTCTGAGTTTAGGAGGTGCACTTGAATGCACCACAAAGTTCCTTTCAACGCCGACACGCTTAACCGTACAAACCAGTGTAGATGCGCATTACATTTTTAAGTGCCGATGGCGCGACCTAATTCAGACGAAGGCACAGTTTGGTTAGCTAAATTCTGTAAAAAAAAAAAATGGTGTTGTTGTAGCTAGCGTTTAGCGTCATAAATACGAGTTCATTTATTTACCTGCATCAGCAACAGGCGGCGTTTAGTTGTGGCACTTCCGGTGGCAACTCTAGCTGCCACTGAGTTTAGCTCACGTGCTGGCTGACGCATTCATCTGTGCACATCAGAGGAGGACAATAATCTGCAAATAGCCTACAGTAGTATGGTGATATTCTTATTTGATGTAATTAATGCACTGTGTATTATATTTCTGTAAAATTTATTTTTGAATTCACATCAGCTGTCAATATAAAGACTTGATAACAAAGGTTCAGAACATTTAACTTTATGTTTATGTCTGCTTGGAGTTTGTATGTGGTAAACTTTTTACTCAAGTCTGAATTGTTGTTCATTGTGTCCATCACGGTGTGATTAAATTAAACAGTCAGCATAAATGTAGAAGAAGAAAAAAACACTCTCAAAGGATACAAACTTCTCCACGACAAGCATAAATAGTAATAAATAAAAATTCCAAAAACACACTTTGAAGCATGATCTTGTGAATTTAATCAGTCATACCTTTTTAACAAAGTCATCATCTAAACAAGAAAATCATAACATTTAACATTATTTGTATTTGAGTCTTAAATCTTTGAATATGTTACAAAATGATATTTTAATATTGTAAACACAACAAAATGCAAAAATCTACGACATAGCAAAGTTTGACAGGGGAATATGATGTTACGCTTCCAAAGAAAGATACATTTCAGCAAACTTGTCCAATTGAGTAGGCTGCAATGAGTGAGAGGTACACTAATACATGAGAAATCAAACTAAACATAGATTTTAAATGACAACAGATGAGTGAAAACCAATATGCCAAACACCTGCAACTTCATTACTTGGCTATTCATTTCACCCTCAGACCTAATTTGTGCACATACATTCATGTAGCAGTTACTGTCCATGATAGGTCATACCCCAAAGTTGTCTCTGCTGTTATATATCAATAGAAGTAATTCCACTCCTTTTACAGTCATCAAATTGTCACATACTATTATTGGGTAAGAATAAGAAGATCTGATTCTAATTCATTAATTTAAGAGTGGGGCATCAGTGAGTCTTATGTGATCTGGCTTATGGGGCATTTCACTGATAATTCAGTGATACTATTTTTGTCCTTAACCTTTAATATTCTGTTATGATGTGAAGTAATCATATTCACCATACAAATATATATTTATTTTAAAAAAAATCTGAATATTCCCCTACTGAGGCTTTGGGGATGCTTACATTTAATCTACATTGCTGCACAGGGCTTTGTTAAATCAGGTCTTTAAAAAATTCATCTCACACCCTAAAAACCTCTCCAAATATGACCATTAGCAGTCTTGGCATATCTTACGCGATAACAGATCAAATATAATGTCTGCTTTTTGTCTCAGCAGATAGGTTGTAAGTCATTATTTTGTATTCATAGTCCATTTTCATTTTATTCACAGTGTGCCTAAATTGTGCTTACAATTGAAATTGTCCAGTGAGGATTTGGTGGTTTAGGTACAACACCCTCATTTATGTCATGCTACATCTAGTCAGCCTGCAGGCTTATTAAACTTTGAACTGTTGGACCATTTGACATCTTTTAGATGTTCCCTCTTAGTTGGTTAAAAAAAACATTATTGGTGCTTTCTAACAGGTTACTGAAACAAATAATATGAGAGGTCGGGCTGACACGCTCAGTTGATGAAGAAAAATCACCATTTCCTACTTTATTAGTCTAATGTTCCTTATGCAAATATGCAATGTGGTGAGCAACTGTTGTACCTGATGATCTCCAAAGTTAACACAAACATTGGAATAATAAGAATTGGGAGGAAATGTTTTAAGCAAAGGTCTCATCAAACAAAAATAACACGAAAACCATAAATCCAATACCTTATATATATACATGACATGTCAATCTGCTTTAAAAACTGACTTCACATCTTCATTAAGAATTTAGGGGTCCTCACATTATATCTCAATATCGCACACAGCAACTGTAAAAGTATTAGGCATTAAAGAGTTTGGGATTACCACTGTCAGTTTACTTCAACAAAGGGTGCTTGAAAAAAACTTTTCATGTGTTGTGAATAATAATGTTAATAGAAAAGTTGTACAATATGATCAAAATAAAAACAAATATGTAGAATGTATCATATCTTGAAGTCAATCTAAAGGTAAATGGGCACTTTTCAGGAAAGTTTGGTTTGAAAACAAAAGTGCCTATACAACAATACACACAGCCATTACAGGCCAAAGAAAAAAAATGCAATTTGAGTTTGAGTTATTAAGTGCAAAAAACAAACAAACAAACAAACAAACAAATAAAAGAAAGCCTAACAACCAGCTCCTTCAATTCTGTGAACATTTCATAGGAAACAACATCAAACAGCAAAAACAAGGTGTGGGAATGTTTACGCCATTTAAAAACAGTTTACTTGTGTCAGTGCTGGAAAAAAAGTGTCCTCAGTGAGTATTTTGTGATGTGAAAGCTGAATAACAGGACCACCTAACCTTTTCACCAGTCTATATACTAAATCAACATTAGGCCCATTGAGAAATTATGTCCAAAGCTCCCAAGGCCATTTCGCATAACAGTTATTTATTGGTGGCATATATAGTAAAACAGAGTAGTGGCACAAGTAAAAAGGCCAAATAATCCAGTATGTCACTTTCCCAAAACCACCAATATTCCAGTGGTTTTCGTTATGATAATAACTTCAGTCATAATGTTTGTATTAACATGGGAAAACTTTGCTTTTAAGTGGTGGAGCCTACAGAATCGGAGTGAAAGGTGATGTATCCCGAGGACGATGCCGAGGGTGTGCTTACAAAACTGTTTGTGCTTCCTTTACTCTCGGCCTTGTTCAGGTGCTTCTGATGCCCCCAGTCAGCTCCAGCCCCAGCCCCGTATCCAACACCTGTCCTGGGCCTGCAAGCAGAGTGCCCTGGAGTCTGCTGGCTGCGCCCAGGTGAGGCCGCTTCACCCTGGTGTTTTGCGTCTCGCAGGCGCTCCCGGCACCCCTTACCAGAGCCACAAGCCCCGGGGCTCTTCTTTCCAGCAGGTCTGTCTGGTTTGGGAGAACCCTCAGGCGAGTTTCCCCGGCTACTGCTCCTTTTGTGTTCTGAGAGCCGCCTGAGCGCTTGGGGCTCACGCTCAAAGTCTGTAAGCGCGAAGTGGGGAAGGATGACTGTGTGCTGATCATACACATTGGGTATAAGGGAGATGGTGGACGTGCGCCGCGGGCTCTTCCTGGGGCTCGGCAGCGGCGTCTCATCTATAAAGTTGATCACCTCATCGCGGCTGAAACACCGCAGTTCATCCTCATAACGCTCCCCGCCACAAACCACACGTGGCAGGTGCTTGAGGGAGTGCATACTATCCTCAGAGCGTCGCCGCTTGCGATGAGGGTGATGGTGATGGTGGCTCTCCTCGTGGTAGGAGACCAGGCTGCTCCTGCGCCTCTCGTGGTGCAGCAAGGTGGAGCTGTAGTGGGCACTCACTATCATGTCCTCGGTGGAGCCCCATCGGTGAAGGTACGAGGGGATCCGGTCGCTGGTCCACATGTCGGTTTCGTCGTGGGAGTATCTTCTTGTAGGGGGCACCTGAACGCAAGACACAGACCGAACCCTTCAGTCTATAAATTACTTTGATATTCATTTATCTACAGTTCTACAGCAACACAGAACCAGAGGCCTAAGCATTGTAACATGTTATATTATATTATATTATCATAGATTGTAACACACTTACACTATTAATCATAAAGGATTTTACATGTAGGATTCTTCAAGGTTGTGGCTGCCAGTGCCACTGTGGTAGAACACTGTAACTTTAGAGATAAAACTGATTTGCACTCATTAAGCAATAGTCCCAACGAGCTGACTTTTGCAATTATTTGGGCTGATAACAGCTCTGATTGTACCGATTATGTTTTTGATGCCGTGATTCAGCTGTAGTGTTTGTAGAAAATCCTACATGTAGCACATATAAGTTGTTCACCCAAGATGTTTTACTTTTATTTATGTATTTTTGGATGAATCCCCCAAACATCTATGAACATTTTAATATTCTAACTACAGTACCAGTCAAAAGTTTAGACACACTTTCTCATTCAAGTGAATGGGAAGGTGGGTCCAAACTTTTGACTGGTACTGTACATTGACAAGGTTATAACTTAACTAGTATTCACCTCCATTATTTGGAGATAAAAACTGTAAAAGGTTGATAGTTTCCTACATGTTATACTCACATTCCATTCTGTTCTGACAACTATGCAAGAGAGAGAGGGTTCGTCAAGGTGACATCAAGAGCCACAAGATTGATATCAGCCTGCCCCCCTGTGGTGGCTTTTAGTAAATCCAGAGAAATGAGACAGCAGACGATACAGTAGCATTGAGTGTGTTAGGTGGTAGGGCTGAACAGCAGAGGGCAGCACAAGCATTAGAATGAGTTATAATGCGGGACAGACTTGGCAGGATGGAGAAAGACAGACAGAGAGAGAGAGAGACGCCAACCACAAACCAATAAAGCCAAAGAGGCTTTATTCTGTTATCAAACCACTTGAGAAGTGCCACAGCAATTCTCAAATGGAGGTGCTCTTTAATTATGATTAGAAGGGTTTTGTTGATCTAATTGGGCCTGAACCCTTCCAGCAGCTACAAAGATAATGTGACTGTTCAGCCAGTCGTCCTGTAACAGATACCAAAAATGCACCTCATTTGTTTCTCCATCACACACATTTACAGCAAGGAATAACACAGCTAAATATTACTTCACGATAAAATGAATCTACTATCATGTGAAGAGGTGTATTGGACACAGAAACATTGGATGGAGTAATGATTTGGTCTAATGAAGTGATAGCTACTGTATACATCTCTGTTTCAAGGCTTCTTAAAAACTCAAATAGAATATACATCCAATCCTGTAGGAGCATTGGTCTTTATAATGCCCTTTGTAATGCTGGGTATTTGGGGTGTTATACCAATTTTTAAAAAATTATATTTTTTGATATTCAGTAAGCAAATTACTCTAGTAAATATAAATTGGGCTTGAGCTGCAGGCTGTACTGAGAAAAACAAAGCCCCTGTTAAGTTGTTAAGTTGTTTTTGACAAAGATGACACAGTGTTAAGATGCTTTGCAAAAATGTAAGTTTATATTGTGTGCATTGCATCATCTGTTTATAAAGTTGCATATCCTTACCACAGTCTTCAAGGCCAAGTCCAGCAAGTGACTTTCACTAGTGCTACTGTCATCTATATTTTTCATCAAAAATTGATCCAATATATGATGCTGGGCCAGAATTAGTAGTTTACAGAGTTAAGTAAGTATTGGAATCAAAGAAGACAATACGTTTTGTTGAGTTGCCCTAGAAGGCTGCAGGTTAGAACAAGCTCTGGTGTTAATGCAGGCTGAAAAGGAGTATTTCATAGCTCTGCATCTGACTGGGATGGATGCTGGATCCAATGGACACAATGCTTTTGGGTAACATGAGCAGATGTTTATAGTGCTTTCTTGAAACCTTGAGGGATTCCTGAAATGTAGAAGGTAAGTCACTTACTAAATTCTTACCCTCTTACACAATGAAAATGTCAAGTGCTTGTAGGTCCATGGCTAGGACACACTAGGTGATAAATGAAGCACATCTAATATGTTGATGGGACTGCCGATGGTCATATTTACCAAACATTAGTCAGCCAGAGTATAATTTTGACTCACGTTAAAAAAGACAAAAAAAATGTGTGGCATATCTGGGAGAGATAGCATCACAAAATGTCTGATGATTCCAGAAAATTCAAGCAAGATACTATAAAGGCCCACAAGGCCATTTCACCATGCA
Source organism: Thunnus maccoyii (assembly GCF_910596095.1). Taxonomy (NCBI): domain Eukaryota; kingdom Metazoa; phylum Chordata; class Actinopteri; order Scombriformes; family Scombridae; genus Thunnus; species Thunnus maccoyii. The sequence goes on along the minus strand of NC_056536.1, from coordinate 12,754,988 downwards.
CATTAGCAATGAAGTGTCATTCAAAATAGTTAAATTGATCAAGTAAAAGAAATGAAGAAAATTAATAAAAATATACCTGCAAATACTGCATTCTATCTTCCTGTTGTTCCCTCAATGGATACCCTTGCGGGACCCCCCTTTCTAAGGTTGAGAATTCATACTTGGCATTACGGTCTATCGTCACGATTTCAGGCGCCGAGCTATAGTCATATGGTCTGTCATATATTAAGTCGGCATGAATTCCTCCATCTTGGCTGTTTTCTGCAAAGTGCAGAAAAGTACGAGCGTCAGGATTAGATAGCAACGGAGTACACAAGACAGACAGACAGACAGACGAATAGATAAGAGAGACAAGTTCAATTGTTCTCTGACTGGTTGACTTTTTGGACTTTTCCTACGAGTCTGCTCAGGAATTTAAGTTTAGATCAAAAATTGTTCTGCAACCAAAAAAAAAAAGTCCAAGAATTTAAATGTTTAGTAAGGAGATGAAAAAGCCCCAGATTGGTTTTGAATTCAGAAACCAACCAAATCATACAAAAAATCTTCAAGTGTATAAAAACCCATCTACTAAGTTTATTTTCCCAATTACTGCATTCATGTTCATTAAAGATCAATTGGAGATGGGTGTAAAATGCTGATTTTGAGGAAAATGTGTGGCAAAAGATGAAAGATGACAGCAGCTATTTGCACAGGCAGCTTGGCATGCAAGTCAGTAGCTTTGGAAAAACAGGAAACAATCCTTATACATACAACTGTGATGAGTTATACATGGCAAGCCCTCTGGAAAAAAGCAGAGAACTGGCAGTGTTAATTATCACACAGAATATGGACTGCCCTGCGTTGTTTTATGGCTCCTGCTGGACAACGTGCAGTTATAGGGGAGGGTGTCAAGAAGGAGAGGATCAAAGGTTTGGAGAGTTACAAACAGGAAAGAAGGGGTTCAGATTGGTATGAGTTTAAACAGTGCCAATAGAAAAAAAGACAGACGGTTCATGCTGTCATCAGTTTGCATGAATTGTGGAGATCTGGTCATGGACCCAATTCAAAAGCCTTTCTATGATTATCATGTGACCTAATTTCGGGACCAAACTTTGTCAAAGTGTCTGTGATTCCTTGGTGAAATGTTTCATGTTCCCTCCCCTTGGAAAACATCTATATTTCTGTGATGAAAGACTGAAGTCTTAGACCACTTTCTTTCTCTTTTATCTATTTCTCGGATATTGACTAAGAGCAATTTAATTAGTACTTAAGACTTCTGCCTTAAAAGATACAGTATTTTGCTCTATAAGTCACAATCTGACACAAATAAAAAAAATTAAAACAAAAAATAAACAAAACAAAAATAAACATATATATATATATATATATACATATATATATATATAAATTCCTTTTATATCTATCTCAGTTTTGTATCCAGAAAAAAACATGGGTGTATCCCTTCGTGACTTGAGGGAAATATGACCATCATAATGACATGAAAGTGCTTTTCAGCTTTAGTGCAATCGTTCCAGTTTCACTCTGGCTCCCAACAAATGAACAGGGAACCATTTATTGTATCATCCTCTCATGCCAGGGCATTTTAGAGGAAGATTGCCCAGTTTCAATGCATTGAAGTGAAAAAATGCTGCAAGGTAAGTATGTCCTTTGTCCAGCAATATTTCTTTTTTATATTGACATCAGTCTCATAGCACGGTAAAGCAAAGCATTTTATAAAGTACAAACTGCATACAAAAACACAGAAAAATATATTTTAGTATAAAAGCTATATTACACAGACACTTGTCACTTCAGTTTCATCTTCTGACAACAAAGGTCACATGATAGGTCACATGATAACATTTGACCACTGATTTCAGACCTCAGACTACAACAAAGATATATATAAGAAACATGTACAAACAGCCATAAAATCAAATCATGATTGTTCTTGTAAAAAGGTCTTAACCACACGATAACTTTACCAAATGTTAAAAATATCCCTCTTAATAGGCTGAAAATAAGAGGAAATTATGTTATTTTTATGATTACATACCGTCATTTTTATACATAGATTATTATTTTTTGCTCTGGTCTAAAGCCCAGGGTAGATGTCCATGTTCTCCAAAACAGGGATAAATACATTCAATGAATTACTTCAAAAAGCTTAATTTTTAAGATACAAAATTCCAATATTTTGCAACATGCAAATTTGAGGGTCATCCTGTATCACACCTTAGAGCCAGTTCAGATCAAAGATAGGGGACAAGCAAAGAACAACAGGACTAACGCAGACTGTTTCTAAAACAGTCTGCGTTTGGGAATTAAACACTCAGACTAGAGAAGTGGCTGGTGACAAGACAAAAAGTGCCAAAACATTATCAGAAACCCCTAAATCCACTTTTCAACTGTGCAAAATCAGCCACATTTGCATATTTGTGTATAATGTGCTGTGTTTTGATTACCTACAGAAATGTAACCATGCTGCTGACACACATGTTCTTCATCACATTTTGTGACTGGACAGCATCATTTATCTTCAGACCAATATTAAGGACTGTACATTCTCTGCAACATTTTGAAATGTTTGATTTTCTTGTCACAAATCTTTGACATTAACTGGCTTTTATGGAGGTCTGACAATTTTATGAGGTTACTTTTGTAACAATTCTGTAATGATGACCGATGGACTCTGTTATAATTTAATTTTAAAAATGGGTAACATGAATTACAACATGACTCAGTTGCTAATGCACGAAGGGGATGCAAGTAAATTCACTTAAGAAAATTGTAAATCACAGAGGTGACACCATATTGTACAACAAGGACCAGAGTTGAAGATCTCTGTCAAACATCAGGCTATAAACTTAGCTTGGTACTAACCTCTTTTCCCTTTCTGCAATACTGCTACTTACAATTTTCCCAGTAAAACTCCTCCCAAGGCTAAGAGACAAAGCTATTCAGGTTGATAAATCACATTTGTCAGTGTAATTCCTATGGCCAAAGACAGTGCAGTGAGTTCACAAACTATTTTTTTGTATTCAAACCTTGAATTCGGACAGTCATGCAAAGTCTTTAACTGTCTCTTGGGTTTTGTAAACTAATGTAAGCAAATTATCCATTTGGAACACTACAAAAAAGTATAGAAAATTATCATTGAAGAGTGACTGCAACAGTCAACCTTCCCTCCTTTGTGTTCTCAGCAGTCCCTACTGAGCTGTCTTAGGAAATAGGGATTGTTACCCACATTGACATCATCAGGTAAAGAGGAGGGAGAAAGGAGGGAAGACGGGAGGGGGACGCCTGACAGTGGCTTACCCTCATCCACGTCGTCATTGGACATAATGGCGACACACTTCTCCCACACCATGCGGATGTCGGCCCGGTAGCGGTCACAAGCCCAGAGGAACATGGGTAGCAGGATGGACTGGGCAATGGAGCACCACAGCACACACAACACCATCCAGTTATAGGAGCGGTCGAACTTCAGACTGGCAAAGCTCACCACCTGTGCAGGGTCAGCAAGGGGTTAGAAACAAGAGGCCAGTAAACAAAAGCAGAATCACAAAGATACTGTTTATATAGTCTGAAACAGTTAATTAGACAGGACCCCTATGCTAACTGCAACGTTGCTTTCTAACACTGCTGAGTAGTCCTTAAGCAAGGCACTTAATCTCAAACTTTTCCAGTGTGGATGCTCAGTGGTCAACAGATATGACTTGGTTCTTCCGGGGTTGAAAGTGCAAATGTGTTTATTTATGAGCAAAATTAAGCTCAATTAAGACATCCAAACAATAACATATCATCATAGATTGATGACTTGAGAGGACATTAGATTTTCCTACATTATACAGTACCATCAGACCATATAATTGGTTATGTTAAAGTTTGTAAGTGCAGATACATCACATCACAAGTCATTAAATGGGTTCTTCCATGTTCCTCTTGTATATACTAGTGTTCTTAACATCAACAAGCAGATGTGACAGCTCATACTGGCCATTTGAAACAGCTGCTCAGCAGTTCAGGGACCAAATGGCATCAGCAAACAATAAACGCAGTTCTGTACAATATTATATCATTATGGGATAAAAACAAAATATTTAAGGTATCAAATAACTTCTCTAAGTTACTCTAAGAATAGGAGCAACAAAAAGAATTAGAGTCTGCAAACTTGGTATCTGCCATAGAAATGATTTTAAGAAATGATTTTAGTTCAGATCCAGCATTTTGGAAACTATGACAGTGCATTAAATAACCTTCTCTGAACTTATTGTTGGCCAAAATTCAGTGAAAAAAATCTACCATGAGAGGAGTCTCTGTTAAAACCTTGAAGAGACACATGTTTTAATGTCACACCCACTGTCTAATCATTGGGCTCTCGGCACAACATAGATGAGTGTCTATTGAGAGAACCAAATATTAAACATCCATTAGCAAGAGATCCACACACAGATCCAGTCCTATACTGTATATTAGTAAACGTGATTATGTTATTATTATGCTGAGGCATTAATCAATTCTTCAAGCAGCTTATACTGATGATATATGCACTGCACAAATACAATGGTTAGCTTTTTCCACTGTCCTCACTTGAAAAGCCATTGAAAAGTAAGCTAAGTTCAAAGTAAGTGAAATATAATATACCGTCACATCATGATTGAGCTCCAGCATTGATTATGTAACCTAAATGACCAATGAAGATATCCAAATAGGAGCCAATATGATGCATTAAATATTCTATATTGTGTACCAAAAAGAAAATCTGCCTCATTCATGGTGTTCACAGAATAGCGATGAAATGCAACAAGAACAAACCTGAAAAATTAACATTGAGGTGTGAAAATGCCAATAAAAGCCAGAGTCCCTTAAAGAAGTTGTCATGCACTCAAGCAGCAAATTTATGTACAGGTTGCCACTGTGTGAAAATAATAAATTAAGATATTTTGTAACCGAGTTTTCAAACATTAATGACTTTGGGACACCCATTGGATGAAACCGAATGAAAACAGTGGCATCTAATAACAGCTACTGAACTGCCCCTTAATGGAATGAAAGGTGACCCCGGTTTAAGTACTACTCCTTTTTATAACAAGCATTAGAGCTAATATGGGTTATCTTCCTCAGTGAAGCAACTGAGTACATTATCTGATCATTACAGTTGACAGGTTGAGTGCCTAATCATGCATCGGGCCATGACACTGATCAGTTTGATTAACTTGGACTCATTATCTTCAGTGTCACCTCCTCTGGTCATATCTTGAACTTGAGCACCAACCATACAACAGCATCACTAGGTGACTTGATGAAATTGCAGAGTCTCAGCTTGAGATTGATGTTGTTCGTCTACTGAGCCGACTCATTTTAAAAACTGCCAATCCAACCAAAGACAATGCAGATAAACAGGTTTTCTTTCCATCAGAACACTTCACCTGACGATTTTCAGCACCCTTTCATCTGGAGAGCATAATAACTGAAAGTGTACCCCACATGAGAGTTTAAGGATGAGTTTTTCTATAGTTTAGTTTACATTCTCTCAATACATTTCAATGTCCCGAGTCTGTGGCGTTCACCCCCAAGCCCCTTCGCTCCTACTGAAGATATAAAACTTTTTTTTTTTTTTTTTTTTTTTTTTTTTTTTAAATGGTGATGAATATACACTTTCATTTTTTGAAAAGTTCAATAATTTCCTGAAACTGGTGAGCACTGTAGTTTTTAGCAAAAATTACTTTAACAGCAGTAAATAGTGCATTTGTTGGGGACTATTTTTAGACACAGATTTGGTGCACTAGCAGGTTTTTACAGCAGCAGAGTGGCATTTGTGAGACTGAGTCAAAATAAACTACAGTGCCCGTGTTCATCACAATAAAGGAACATGTCACTCAGTTCAACAGTGTGGCTCATTTATCTGTTAATACTTCTACAGCACAGAGGAATAAGCTACTATATATCAGCCTTTGGACACACAGACAGAACTTGTTAGTAGGATGCTGCTTTTGGTCTTCTCATGGGATTTGTTGACATTTAGTAAAAAATAGAATATGGCCTGATGTACTCTTATAAATCACTCATAAGAACGGTTTGAGCACATTACAGTTGCATAGTGATTATGGAAAAACTAAGTAATAATGCTGTTCCAGCTGATGTATTTTCCACTGGCAGGTATTGTCTTTTGTTGTTGCTCTTAAGAAAACAAACTGCTTATGATTGGTGAAGTTGTCATTAATGTGTTTCAACTGTGTGCTGTGTTTAAAGCTGTGTTTCAAACACAGTTAAATATTTACTCACGGAGCCTATAAATTCATCGCACAACCTTTAGCAAAGTGACATCAAATGCCCTGTACGACCTTTATCATAACAGTAATGTTTACTTATTTTCATCATCACATTATTTCAAACTAAACTGAGACTATTTGAAGCAACTTGTAATGATGTCACTACTACTGTTATTAGGAGTTAGAAAATGAATGCTGGTGTTGCATGATAAAGTATATAAATTGATTTTGGATTTCAGGTTTTGATAATTTTTTTTTTTACACTCCATCATCCAGAAATGTTGGAGCATGAGCATAATTTTTTCCGAGTAGTATATCAACTTACTGGCCAATTCTTGAGTGTATACTCATACAAATAATTTGTTTGTTTATTTGTTTGTTTCTTTAGCATCTGTAAGGATTTTCTAACAGTGTGGATATTCTATTCTGTTCTGATCATACATCTCTTCCTCAGTATTTCTCTGTATAACACCATAAAATTGAAAACCAGTGTACAAACCGATTTGTATGTGTGTTCCAGCTTCCCATGCATTTAAATAGCTCATTACATAAGGTCATAAAGACGACTGGGAGACCTTTTGTTGTTTCTGTCACTGTACTGGAAATGTGATCTTTCATCAGCACTGCACTCCCCTTACTGTTACGTACGCACATACAAACATACACAAAAAGATGTTGTTCCAAAAGTAATACAGCACTGTCTTTTCAAATAAACTCATTGATCAGCTTATAAAGCAACCAGTATGGAGGTGTGACGTTGTTAAACCTTACAAGTAAAAATATGACACACACTAATTAAAACAACATTATTAGAAGCATTATCCAAAGAAATTGCAGCATTTCCCCTACTCATGTTTCATCTTGCACTGAAATTCATTCATTCATAAAAAGCATTTCCCAGTGTTCTGATTTTTTTTTTTAAACAACCAGCTAAAACAGCAGCTGTGGTGCCTAAAGACCTGCGAGCTCATCAGTGCTGACTAATTGCTCTTACCAGCAAGGATTTAATAATGCAGGCCATTCAGTCTCCATGCCTATTTTCACATTCATTTTTAGTACAGACTATCATGTCCTACCATCTCCTAAAAATCCAGTGAGGACCATACATATTCCTTGTTGTAGCAGAGGGGCCAATTTTAGGCAAACCATGTTTTTGTCATGAGTAAAAGTAGTCTTTCTTGATAACACTGGTAACATGAAGAAATGTGAAGCATCTGGTAGATGCAAACGTGCAAAAAAGCAATGCATTCATCAGCTGATTATAAGAGAGACCTTTTTTGTTGTAGGAGTGAGAAAAGGAAGCAGTTTTGAGAAGGTTTGTTATAGCTCAGCTCTTGATGAGCAGACATTGGCAAATGGCAGCATATTTAGATAATCCCACAGGAAACCGGAAGCATGACTTGCAGGCCTAATTTAAGATCACTTAAAAGCCAGGACCTGCAAGGTGTTATTATGTCCTGGCGGACATGTTTCTTGGAGAGAATTCACATATCGGAAACAGAAGAAAGATGATTCCAGCGTGAGGCTTTTAAAAGAAAGTATTATATTGTAATACAAAACAATGAGGATTAGACAATATTGGTTATGAACTGGATATTATTGGCACTTTTGGAGGAGAGGCTACTTATTATCTCATGCACTGTTCAATACACTACAGTGAAACATTATGTTATATCTCATAACACTCAACTGAGCAAAAAAAACAGCATTTTAAAAGTATATTCAAGAAATTACTTAAATGATTTTGTCCTTTATTTGTTTCTTTGAAGCAGTATAATGCTGCTGTCCAAAGTTATAATCACTCAAGTAAACATTAATGTCCCAAAATTTGACCCTTCGAAGTTGGTTCTTCAAGTCCCAAAATTAGCGAACAATGATAACCATGCATGTTATTAAGATCATTAAAGTATGAGTACTATTTTTCTCCTATGAGTATGTGCAGAAAGTACTCGATATCTTGCTGTGTGCTTTGGATTTCATCATTAAAGGTGTGTGCAGATAGCAATGCTGAGTGCAGGAGTTTCTGGTCGGCTTGCCTCAGGTGTACAACACTTAATTAAAAAAAAGGTTTGTTTAATGTAAAAATGTCGACTAACAGATGGTTACTTGTACAAATGATAACAGAACTGAGGCGATGTATTATAGATAAACTGAAGCTGAGGCACTTTCATTCACATCATTTTCTCCCACTTAGATTTAAAAGAGTGTTATCATATACGAGTCAACCCACATTTAACTAAACCTCTACCTCTACTGTAATCCACGTGGTTTAAACATGAGCAGAGGGTGCTTGCTATAACAACCAGAAAAACTGTCAAAGTACATATTCCTTATGGAGAGAACTCTACTGTGGTGACTTGCTTTTAAGATGTCAGGATGGCTGGTTTGGCTGCATCACAAACAATGAGCCTTGAGCTTTCTACAGGCTGCATAGAAAACCAATGAATTGACTTGTTTAAAAATGAATGAGAACCTGAGGGTGGAATTTGCAAACCAAATGGTGCCACATAGAAACAGAGCTTGCTCCTTCACTCACTGATTATGTACTTGAAGGATTAGTTTCCCCCAGGAAGAAGAGGGAAGTTACACTCTGTTTTGAAGTTCCCTAAAAGACAACAGAGGGAAGATGATCCCAGTGCTAATCTGTAACCTGTACTTCTAACAGACACATACTATAGACTGTATATAAAAACACACACACCATCCATAAGCACTTAGCCTGACCTACTTACAGCCCCAGATGAGAAGAAACATTCAAGTTTGTGTAAATAATAAATCAGTATGGTATGGTTACTGGAGCTACAGTGCGCTAACTCCACCCTCAAACGTTCTTTTAAATTTTTCACCCTTAGCAGCCCCGTGCACTGTCTCTCTTCAGACTGAATTAACCCTCCCTCACCCTAAGTATACAGAATGAATGACGAAGAGGTCACAAACATGGCTGCCATCAGCCTGACCTCGCTGTATGTGTATTTGTGTGCCTGTTTTCTAAGAGATATATGATATATGATGATGATAATGCATTGATAATGCATTTATATTTTTCTGTTTCTTTGTGTTACTTGTGGCTCTTTGTTTGAATTAGGAAATACAGTCGCAACTTGGGAAACAAGTTAAAAATCTTTTTTATTTTGCAGAAGATTCACAATTTTATTTTTACCTAAATGGGCAGAAGAATCTTTGAGAGTTCTTAAAATACCTCCAAAACAGCAGGCAAAGTTGTTAAACGACCTTGATAGATCACTAGGGATTTAGCTTTCAGAAAAACAGATGCTTAGCTCCATGAATCAAATGTCATGATGTGACATGGGAGACACAAACTGGGGCTACATGAACACCAGAAACTCTAACAAAGCACTAATGAATGCCTGAAAGCTTACACACTCAGCCACAACTGATCCAGAAGTCTAACAAACACGTCTTATATTTATACACATCTTAATTTGTATATATTTGACTAAACAGTCAGACCTTTTAACTAGCTGGTTCTTGGATCAACTCCATCATTTCTTGCAATCATGTTTAAGCATCGAACTCACCAGTATGGGGAAGCCAGTCAGGAAGTCATAGATGAACACGATGCCACTGATCAGGTACGTGATCTGCAGCGACGTCTTGAGAGGCTCTGATCCATCAATGGATGATCTGCGCTTCCCCTGGGCGTCCTCCACCACTATGGTGGGGACGTTGAACTTGTTCTTGTCAGCATTGTGGCCTGCCTGAATGGAGAAAGTCTGAAAGAGAGCAATGCCGATGCAAATCACACCCATGGCCACGCTGCCGCCAATCAGCAGCAGAAAGCAAACGCCGAAGCCAAGGCCAATCTCAGTCACTATAAATCGGCAGTCAGAGGTGTAGAAGCGGTCGATGGTGTCGTGCCAACCCACTGCTGGAAGCGTGGACAGGATGAATGAGACCATCCAGATCCCCATCACTGTGTGCACCGCCTGCTTCTTGGTGTTACTCAACCTGGAAGCAGAACAACACATTTAAACATAAAGTAAGTTGAGTTCTTCTGCTGTGTGTGTCCTGTAGCTCATAAGAATAGGACCTTGACTAATACTGGTGGATCTGAAAAGTTCTGAGTACTTACACAAACTTTGTTAAAGTTTTAGTGCTCGGGTCACTTATACTGAAGGTATTTGCAGTTTTCATCAAGTAAAACCAGTAACAATCAAAAAAGAGAAATATAAGACTTATCAACCTAAGAAATACGTTCATACCTTGGACAAAACAAAATTGATGGTGAAAGGTGGGCCTCTTATAGTAATTACAGCAGCTTAAGAGTCCCCAACTCAGTGTGTTGCATGAAATAATTCAAATGTGACACTAATAACAGTCTGACAGTATGGTTAATCTCCTCCATTAGTCTTCTCCTTAGAAAATATTTCTAGGGAGGAGACTGATTGTGAAGAAATATGTCCCTGAGAGAGAGAGTCAGCAGAAAGAACCCTTGTAAAACTACACCATACCTAAGCTATGACCAAATACTGTAAATGCCATAAAATGGTAGGTCTGCACCTGGGACATATAAGCTGAAAAAAGCACTATCCCACACAGTCATCATTTAGATAAACTGGAGCTGAATGGGGGGAAATTGATGCTTTGCTGATGGCAAAAGATTGCTTTTCACATCCTTCGGTCTATTTGTCATCTAGGTCTATTTCAGTGTGAAGGGATTTCTATTTTTTCTCATCTCCAAGTAATTGTTACAGTTGAGCAATTTGCTGAATGTGTTTGTGTCTTCTGGCACTTTTAAAGGTTTGCACCAGCACACGTACTGTACATCTAAAAATATGGCAGGCAGTGACTGGTGTTCTCATTTCAAAAACTTGATGAAAGACTGTGCTATCCTGCCAGAACATTTGCACCTCAAGTAGTGCTGAGCAGTTCAAAGCATCAGCAACAAATCATACATAGAGGCCAATCCTTTATAGCTTGTAGAATAGATACAGTCTATTACACGGCCAAAATAAAGAAGCAAACCTTTGAATTTCAAGTCACTTCAGTCCAGCATCTATAAACCGACTCCCTTGAAAGGTGGATATAATATCAAGGAACTCACGGACAGAGTGCTACAGTTTACATAAACGCACCTCTCCTGCTTCACTTATGTTGCGAAGGAATACGGTAAATTGTCTATTTACTGTCAGTTGTCCGGGAGCAGTTTTGGCAGAAAACTTATTCTGTCTCCCTCCAGAGAACTGGAGCACATGTCGCCTATCCTCCTCTTCCTCTCATTAAAATCATCTGGAGGAACACTGGCTAGATATAGAATATATCCCCAACACATACAAAATGAGTCAAATTATAGTTTAAAAATATTTGTATCTCATAATGCATTAGCTTACATGCACTGACATGATAAGAGTGGCACAGAGGGTGCAGCAGTAGCCTCTATGTTTGCACTGTGGCTTTGTGCAAAGACAAGTAGGTCTTGTTGTCACTGTGAGTAATAATGCTAGCCTTTCCTGAATATGCCTGGGGTACATATGATGGGGAGGTTACATCACCAAGCTGCTTGAATCTATTACCAGAAAGAGAAAGCGTTGCAAGGGAATAAGCTCCTAAGAGATAGTGAGAGCGGGGTGATGAGAACAGCTGCCGAAGTACAAGGTTGGAATTCATAATTCAGGCCTTCACTGTGTGTTAATGTCAGAGACAAGGCAGCCATGCTGGCTCAGCAGGGCAAACGTGGAGCGATTTAAATGAAAGATGAACAGCAATTACACGGTGCATCACCTGAGCTATCACTCCAACGTATCGTTGTTCAAAGTGACTTGAAAACAAGAGGAGGAGCTGCTGAGAGGAAGGTCAATGTTTCCAGACAGGAGATGAGAGAGAGTACAGTCTGATGAGCGAGAGAACAGACGAAGGAGATAAAAGCATTTGTGTAAAGTCTGATATCACTGTGTGGGCATCAGCCAATAATGACAGCTGCTCATGTAATATAGATAGCAAGATTGAGCATAGATTTAAAAGGAAGTTTGCATATCTTATTGTAACGTCTGCTTATCTGCATGAAGCTGCAAAATTGGCCGAGCTGACTGAATGCTGAGCATCTGCAGGCGTGATGCCACAGGAAGTACAATCACTCCTTGTTTTTCAGCAGGGGAGATAAAGCGAGGCAACAGAATACTGATCTTCACCACATGTGCCACGGCATCAGTTTCTCTACCATTTCAATAACTCGCAAAGTAGCTTTTTTGTATTCTGCAAAAATGAGTAGTGACTTCATATGTGCTTGTATTTGCCACAGTATTTGCTCTAGAAATGCATTCATCTGCAAATGATTGTTCTGCGCCAGATGACCAGAAAATGAAGATCTGCATAGCCATGAATAACAGCTGGGTTGCACCAAAGCCAAGACCTTTGAGGTGTGCTTCAAGGTGAGATGTTGTAAAGCTGCAAATATGTTTTTAGATTTATCACTATAAAGCTATCATCATGTATTATTGCAGATAAAACACCAAAATCAAAGACATCATATAACAAAATTCCTGATGTTGGAATCAAATGTAGAAATCAAAGTAACCCAAACAAAATTTTCTCCTCCTTCCTGATAATTAGGTAAGATAAATGCCAACATAATGATATTATTTTCTCATTAAATGTGTTTGTAAAAATGTAATCTAAACAAAATCTAATCAAACAGCAGCTATAACACTGGATCTTATTAAAACAGAATAATAGCCACTGCTGCTTAATAATCATCAGTACAGGTAATGTTAAAGCAGCACCGGTGCATCCCTAAATACAGACATAAATAGCATAAACAATTTTTTCAAAGGGAGCAGCAATGTTGCTCAGAACATCTGATTATGTGTGAACAGCAGATGTCTTGGAAGTCTAACAAGACCAAAACGGCGTTACTGCAGCAGGGCGCTGCCTGTTAACGTGAGGTGAACCTGATCTTTATTATTCAGCGCTACTTTGTACTATCACTTGTTGTGAGGAGCCAACTGAAGCTGTAAGCTAGAGCTGGCAGATGCTCAGTCTAGAGGGTTTTACACGGTGTTACCCCAAATAACTGCAACCAGCAGATGTGTTGACAGGAGAGAGATTTCACCTGATGCAGAGCAACCCTCTCAAAAACGGAGGTAAACAAGCTCACAAGTGACACTAATCTAAACAGTTTCCCCATCCCATCAGAGGAATCTGCTCAGATATGCAGTGGGAGGCCCAAAATTTGCAGCTTAAATGCCAGAATGTTGTATTTGAAGGTGGCTTTGGCAGGTGGTGCGTTTATGGAAAGCCCTGCAGGAGGTTAGACATTTAAAATGTCTTCTTACAAATTCAATCGCTAAGAAGTTTAGAAAAAAATCATGATTTTTTTTTTTTAAAAAAGGCCAAGTTCTGTAGCCTGAACAGAATCTAAGAAGTGTGTTTAAACTTGACAAAGCTGTTTGATTTTCATTACATCTGTGTATTGATCTAGCACAGTAAAACATAGAATGTATGAAAAACCTACATACAGTGTACAGAATATACTGTATGATAAAATGTGTTTGATAGAATGTGCAGACACATGTTAAAGGGAATTTAAAAATATTTTCTCTCTTTTCTATAATGTATCTAGTTATGCAATGGCAAAGAATGCCTTATCAACAGTTTTCATAGGGGCTTCTTTAAGAGAAAATAGTTCATAGGTCTGTGATTCATTCAAAATAACAGATATTGTCTCTGGAAAGTTTTAATGCTGTGAGCAACACAAACAAAATTTCATTCACCTCTTTTGTGAGCAGAAATCTCACAGACAGATATCCCAACACCTGGACAAATCAATGCAAAATGATCTCTAGCTGTACATAGTATTGACACAAGAAGTAAGTATGTAATCTTATTTAGTAACAACAGAATCAGCCGTCTTACCTGTAGTTTACAGGCCAGCGTACCATCCACATGCGATGATAAGAGAGCGAGGTGACGGAGAAGCAGGTGACCAATGTGAGAGTGTAGAAGGTGGAAACAAACACTTTGCACAAACCCTCGTTCCACTCGTAGTTGGAGTGCTGACGGCGCAGCGTTATGACACAGTACATGGTGATGGGGATGGCCATGTTGAGGATGTGCGTGCCCGCCAGCGTGCAGATGAGGAATTCCAGCGGCTTCCACTTTTTCTGCTTGGCACTGACACTAAGGATGCTCCAAGTGTTGGCCAGGATGGACACACCCGAGCAGACCAGCCAAGCCAGCGTGTTGGCGTTGATGACGTCATCCTTCATGGTGGTCACCTCATCCACCATGTTGGAGCGGGGCAAGGCAGAGCCTGGGAGGCCGCAAGGAACTGTTGGCAAGAGCAGGTACACGCGAGGAGAAGGAGGAGGTGGTGATGGGCAGGAGGGGATTCAGGGCGTCGGACGAGGCAGGCATCCTATCTGGGTGGGCGTGCATTCTCCATGAGATGGGCACAGCGGGGAAAGGACATGGCAGTGGTGCAACACAACGGGACGTTAGCGGGAGAGGATGGCAGATCCGGGCCTGTTGCCTAGAGAGGAGGAGAGAGAAAAGAGGGAGGCACAGTAATCAGAAACAGTGGGAGAGAGGATGTAATGAGAATTATATTAGTCAGTCCAATTCAAAATAATCCTTCATCATACATAATCCGGCATCCCAGTGAACTACAGTAATAGTGTTATATTAATCACAACACTTTAACTATAACTGTTAATACTAAAAGTCATCAATTTCATGTGGTTAAGACAGAACAGTGATCAGGCTTATTTTTAAAGCAACATGACAGAGCAAAGCATAAAGCTACAGTTATTTGAACCTGCTATTTTACAGAAAAGTGAATGACAGACGTGAATCCAAACTTTTCATATGATGCCAATAAAAAAATATTCGACATACATGTAAAAAAATCTAGCTATACCAAAACAATACAGGAAATGAGCAAAAAACATAAATAATAAAATGCAATCCAAAAGGATCATCCTGAAGTAAATACAATTTTGGGAACGGTTATACTTGGTGCTGAAACAATTATTTGATCAAGTTGACAATCAATGGAAAATTAATTGACGGTGATTTCGTTCAAAACATTTGCTGATTCCTGCTTCTCAGATGTGAGGATTTGCTGCTTTTCTGTCTTTTCTATAATTGCAAATCTAATATATTTTGATTGGTAAGACAAAATAAGAAATTCAAAGATGTTAGCTTGGGATGTCCAGAACTGTGATGAGCATTTCTCCTTTTTTTGAAAGTAATAGACTAAATGATTGATGCTGATGATAAATAATCAATATACTAATCTGTAATGAAAATAATTGTGAATTGCAATCCGACTTAAAGTGTTATTTTTCGTTGATGCAGTCAGATGTGCTGATTCAACTCAAAAGCAACGTGTAGTTTGTGGTATTGATATACAGGGTAACACTATATTGTTATTTTGTCCCACTCCTATACAGTAGACCACATTGAAGGAGGGCTGCATGACAAAACTGAATATTATGCAATCTTGTTACAAGAAGCTATTGAAAGAACACACACAAAATTAAAAGATTGCTCCATTTCTTTCAGTGTCATTTCCTACATAACACAGCTCCAGTCAGAGAATCATCAGAGGAGAAAGACTTTTGTTCCCCCACTGCTGGGTGAAAAATGCTTGGCACAGCTGTAGCATGTTGTCACATCTATTTCCTGTCTTTTGGCTTGTCCAAACACTGATGTGCTGTGGGCAAGACCCCTGAGAGGGGACACTGGAAATGACAAGACCCATGTCATCATCATCCTGCTCTCACTTCCAACGATCTAATTCTTCGCTCTCATTCTTCCCTCTGATGGTGCGGCCAATCAGATTCAGTTGTGCTAATATCCTGCTAGTTCAAGAAGCATCCAGCTCTTCACTAATTTGGCCAGGGGAGAGCAATTAGCCTCCAACTGACTCCTAAAATGTGTAGTCTCAGAAAATGTTGCACAGTTTGTTAGCAGTAAAGTAATGGTACTACAGCAATACACCTACAGTTTGAAATGATGCCAAAATGACATGTGAAAGGCAGAAGTGTGTCATATTTAGAAAGCTGTGAATAACAATATGAACAGAGGCTGAACCACAGTCTGGACTGACCCTTATATTCAGCTTTTTATTCTTCTTCTGTGGTCTTAATTTCTTCTTCTGTGGTCTTTATGAGGAAAACTACAAACACCTAAGTCCAACATAATTGTAATGATCTCACTGTCTAATAAACAAGCTTCTCAAGGTCCATCTGACTTTTTGTTTGCACGTCATTTAGTTGTAATACTGCAGTGTGAATGTAAACACACCGAATACAAAATAGAAGATATTTAAAAAAAGATAACAAAGCAACTGTTCCACTAACAATTCACTATGGAGACAACCAAAGAAAACACATTGTGTTAAAAAGTGTTATCACACCATCAAAAAGCACAAAAAACACAGTACACCAGGCTGGGATAGGCTATAAAAAGATTCATAGCTTTGATGCAGGAATCCCCAGGTGGTTGGGATGGACTGAGCTGCAGTCTGTGTGTTGACGGAGGATTGAAAACTCAGCTGAGTCAAACATTAAACACTTCAACAGTGTCACACGATCCACCACAGCTTGAACCGGGTCCCAGTCCACCTAAACTGGTGCCATGAGGAAAATATAGCGTATCTGTTTTGTTTTTGGAAGCAACAAAGATAGATGCAGGAAAACAATCCAAGACAAAGACGTAACACGGAGTAAACACGGGTTAAGTGTTTTTTCCCTTGCAAGTAAAGGAGTGAGTAATGATAATAATATTTAGAGTGAGGAAGTTAAGTTTGGTCACACTTAGTAGAACAATCTGTAATTACAACAGAACAGACCAAACTGTTCTGTGGTGGATAAATGTTTGTAAGACAGTGGGTCACTAGCTCTCTCACAGCCTATGGTATGATTTGATAAAACGTAATTTCATATCTCTCTACTTCTAAATCACAGAGAGCTGTTGGCAGTATTGCAGCACCTGCGGTTTTCCTGTCGATTATCCCACCCCTCCTCTACATCTTCCTCACAGTGGGAATACGCTTTACTGTGTCTCCCTAACCCTTTTCTTTAATGCACGGACTGTGTATCTTCTATCCAGGAAACTGTTTAGTGAATTTGTGAAATAAATTCACTCAGCTCTGCTCGTGTCATCCTCCAGTCGCCGAGCCACGGATCAGAAAAAACACTGCTGAAATGAACACTGAATATAACAAACCCCTTCAACACTTTTTCCACACTTTCTCCTTTCACATGACAGTAGAACTACCTCATATGGAGCCTGGGGATAACTAGAATGGCTAAAATTGCTTTTTCCCGAAATGATTAGTTAAGAAGCGAGTTCTGGGTGACACTTTAGTGTGTACTTTACTCATTTCCATTAATCCTTTGAACCCTCAGCTGTATTAGCTTGATTTTCATTCCCTTTATTTACAGGCTTATGGCATTGTCACTACATGTCTTAGCTAGTTAGTTTAGCAACGGTTATTTTCTGCCCTGTGAAAAGTCACGCTGCAATAGCTACTAGCAGTTTGTTTGCACTGTGGTCATGGATGTACAGAAACAGTCATCTAGATTACTTTTGATAGGAAAGAAAACGTATACATCTATCAGCTGAAAAAGTAAGTAGTAGTAGTACTAAGTAGTTGTTTTTACTTTGAGTGCACAACTGACATGATACAAAGACCAAAAAGAAAGGGTGAAAATTTGGGCCACCCAAGAGCTGCAGTCTGGAAGCCTTTTATAAAATAAATTAGCTTGAATTCAGTTTTGTGAGAGCTGCTGGGATTTGAACAGAAGCAATAAACTAAAATCAAAACAAAAGTGCTGCAGACTGGGGTTGATTTTCAGGGGGATCATCATCACTATTATTCCTTTCATATTATGGAGAGTCATTTGATTAACCTCTATTTGTTATTTAGGTAACATTACCATATTTGGTGTCAAACTAATTAATGATTCATTTTGAGGCACCAGAAATGTTTGACTACAATAAGCACAGTTTGTGATAGAGTCAGAAATAACTTCAAGCTATTTAATTGATCAAATAGTTCATGTTATCATAACATGTAAGCCCCCTTTTACATGTCAGAATAAAAACTCATCCCTCAGCTCCTTTACCTAGAGTTGACCTAATTCATGATGGACAGAAAGCCTGATCAAAGAGTAAAAGTTCATGATCAACTGATCACAAGATCAATTTAAGAGATCAAATACACTATGTCTTGTAAGTCAGCCTCATAAATTCCTTTCTTGTTCATTTTCATGTTCTGTTAACATAGCTGTAAATATGTACATATCTGTCAGGCACAGGAATATGTTTTTTACAGTGAAGAGTTCAATCCTTCAGATCAAATTAACTGAATGTACTACTTCATTAATAGGCATGGATCCCAAATTTACTCTGGTTTAACACTGGACTTTGATTCTAGTTTCTTGTGCTTCTCCTGCATTCACAGGCTTAACTAGAAGCTAGAAAAGGCAATGGAAAATATTTTAGTCATAGTGAGGGAATTGGTCCCTCGGCATATAACCTTGTGATGCAGGTTCAATAAAAAGTAACATCCATTTACGTGGGAATTGCTCATAAAAGGTCACATAATACCACAGAGACACTGCAAAAGAGCACTTAACCAACAGTATGCTCTGTAATCAAGATAAGCCATGTTTCAACTTAGGTACAATATACCAAAACAATTCCCCTTTCTATGTGTCCAGCTGTGTTTGTAATTTACCAAGAAGGCAGAGAGTGGAGAAAAATCAACTCCAGACCCTTCTGCTTGGGTGACTCATGAGGCTCGAGAGGGACAATGGCAGCATTCTATTAAATACAAGAAATGGCAATTAAGTTATTCCAGGATGTTTACAAGCAACTGCAGTTTTGCTACCTCTGGGAACAGCTTGAAGTACCGTGGAGATTTAAAACCAACTACAAATGGATGGTATTTTTAAAAACTGGTGATGTTATTTTGATCCAATATTCACATTCTGATAGTTCCTGGTTTTATGTAGAAGTCAAATACCCATAAATAAGGCAGTAGATGAGTTGAGGACTTATGTGTTACTGTATAAGACTCTACTGAGAATCCACAGCTAACCGCTGAATATCTGAGGGGGTAATAATGCCAATGTTGATGCACAACATGAGCACAACATGACAATTTACACTTTCTCTGGTATCTAAGCAGTTCTGTTTGTGCACATTTATGCTCGGTGAAATTCTGTCATTCTTACAAAAATTCAATTAAACCAGCAATTCTCCTCAAGCAGCACCTAACAAGGCCAAAACATGCGAGAAAAGTACACCTAAGCGCTACAGTACGCTGTGCTACACTGCCTCCAAAATTATGTTTTCACGGTGCGTATTCAGAGATCAGAAATGGAAGATGCAGACACAGTTAATTATGTCTACAGCGTGGGTAAACTCTACAATACAACCCGAAATACAACAGCAGACTACAAATTAGATCCAGTCAGAGAATTATTTTACGGCATGAACATCCAATCTGTAGCTTGAGTGACAAATTTTAAACTTCACCACATTCCTCTCTTGTGTAAAGAAAAGACCCAACCAACCCTGTCACCTGACGAGAACAATAATATTGCATGATTCTGAAAAACCAACATGCTTACATTTTTAAAATCTTTCTTTCTACAATATCTGAGCATGGCAAGTATGGTTATAGTTAGGGAAATACTGGATGAATCTAATAGGGCAAAATCTACTTCGCTACATAAAGGACACATGTAGCACATTGCATTGGTGCTGCATGTTGACAATGAACGCAAATCATGATGTACGGAATCATCCATTAGAAAACATTCTTTACTTCATTATGTTTATTATTTCCATCCCCTTTACTTGTTACTATTGGTAACAACTACTCTTACTGCTAGAGGAGAAAGAACACATGAGGATGAGTTAAATATGGATGAAATAGGATGAGTTGTATACTGTGTTACAGCAGTTGCAGCAGCTTTTAGAGTGAATACAGCATGTTAATACTGGCAGTTACAACTAAAGAGATTTTCTTCAGACTCACATTAGTGACATTAAAGAGCACGGTCAGTAAAAACTTTCCAATTTGCTCATTAGTAACCCTTCAAATAATAAGTCGTGCAAATGCTCTGTTGTTTATATTTTCTCTCCATTTTTCCTCTTCATTTTCTTTTATAAGAAGTACAGTCAGAGCTGAGTTAAACTAATGTTCTACAATTTATATTTGGTAATTAAAATAAGTTAAAATAACAGCTTCAGGGCAGTACTGTATTATTTTGTGTAGCAGTAGTGATGGTAGTCTAAAGAGTATTAATGTAGGAGTATTAATAGGAGTAGCAGCAGTGGTATAGTGGTTGTCGTAGGAGCATTAGTGGTAGTAACAGGAATAGCAGCTGTAGTAGCAGTGGTTTTATTTAAACGCTTGACTGACGGGCTTCCATAGTGGAACTAACAGCTCGATCACCCACAATCCCCTGGGCCTCCAAGCCAAATCTGTCCTCTACACAGGGGAAATCAGCACTGACAATTACAAACACGCTGTAAAGACTTTCTAACATCAAGATATTGAATGTTAAGGGAGATCAAAAAACAGAAATGTATCATTGTAACGTTAAATGCATTTTATTAATATCAAATTTTGCACTTTCTCTGAACCATTTGCATCCAAACGTAAGTAATCGCTTTAGAGTAAAGGTAGTTTATGGTAAATAATTAATATTTTTGACGTGATGAAATTTGGTGGGACAAAGTGATTTCTGTGACTCCTGCCATCAAAATGTGTTTTTCTTTAGCTATAATAAACAGAGATGGAACGAGACAGTGGCAGAGGTACAAGTCATCATAGAGTTTAATGTTACTTTCTATTAGCTTTGTTAGCTATAGCTAGTTAAAAAATGATCAATAAATAATGCAACATGATCAAATCTACATCTTCCCTCAGTGAGCTGTAGAAAATATTTGAAAACAGCAAAATGACTCTTGCATGTATCACAATGCTTTCTACCCTGTTTATAGAGTACATTATATTTTGTGTGTGTTTCAACACAGATTACTGAGAACTGCTTTTTTATGTCTAAGCACAAAATAAGTCATTCACTACCATAATGTATACGTTGATGTTAACATAAAGGCTGACAGGTTGTTTGTGCAAATGCATTTACAGAAATACCATCAGCATTGTGGAAGCCTGGTGAAAACTGCTGCGTAGGGAGCTTTTCTTCTCCTCATCACTTTGCACATTAGTCACATTTTGGACCACAGAAAAAAAGAAAAAAAACACGCACATTTTTTCATTCTTCATTTCAAACTATAATCAAGTGAGACACAAAGAGAAAGAGTGTGTCTTGACAGATTTTGGCTGGCATAGAGACAGATTTTTCTGTTAAAACAAAGGCCGAAATGGATGACAGTGTGTCTGCGTGAGATCAGACCAGTAATTCCACAGAAAGCTGTTTCAAGGAACGTGATGATTTTCAAGGCACTATGTAACTACACTCATCAGCACAATGTCAGTCAGTGTGTTGGGTGTGGTACAGTATGAAAGCCAGATCACATGTGTGATGCTGACCCACATCTCTCAGCTTCAAATTGGCAGAGACTCAGGTAGACAGGGGGACGGGGAGGGGAGGGGGTGGATGGACATTCTGCTGACAGGTGTCATGGACGGGGTCTTATTGCCCGACCAGCTCCAGTCATCCTGGAGCTGTCAGAGAGGAAAATACTCTGCCCCGGGAGGCAGCACAGCTTTCCCCAGAGCACAGTCTCAATGTTTAATATTACATCTCTGATGCTTACACATGACAGGTGCTTTACTTTCAAAGTTGAGTAAGCAGGTATATTTTTTTGCAGCAGCATCCTGCTTCACATTTACAAGTGCAGTCCTCTGCAGCTCTGGGGGTTAAGTGGCTTGTACAGGTGCAGTCACTCATTTCCCTGTTCCACTTAAAAGCAATTACAAACATCTACCAGAGATGCACTGCTGTCTGCTTTTTATTTATTTTAATGGTCATTCTTGTCTGTAAATGAACTAAGCTATTTTTCTCTGGCAGTAATCTGTTCCCTTTGCTTAGTTATGCTTTTTCCGCCTGCTTGTATTACTGTCATCAGATAACCATTATTGACCCCTATGATCAGAAGATGTAGCCTGAATTAGCATCTGAGTCTTCTGTACATTTTTATTTGAATGTTACAGACTTGAAATTATTTTTTGTTTGTTTTTCCACAAGAAGTTTCTTCTCGCATCAATTCTCTTTGTAAAAACATAGAGGACTGGTTTAATGGATACTAATAGTATTAAATCCTACTAATGGTATTAAATTGAATTCATGAGTTGTAAACATTTTCATCATCAGCCTGGAAAAATTACATACACAATATCTTGAACTCTCAAGTTATACTCCTCTTTACAAGATATTTCATGTAGATGTAGAAAACATTTAGTTTGCAGGTTTTCCATTTGCTCTCTCTGTGAACCACAGGATCATTTAGCCAGGAGGAGGATTTACCAGAGGCATTTTCTTGGTTTTGAAGGAGAGTTTTTAAGGTTATTAATAATGTTCAGGGATTGGCCTGATGAGCATGAAAGTGAATAGTAAAATAATACATAGGAGACATTTTCAGCAGTTAAGGAGAAGTAAATGAAGTGGACACATTGAATTTCAGCTAATATCAGAATTGTAAGACCTCTTTTTACAATGGATCATTTCTATGGGAGAAACCTGATATTTCACATTTTATTATCTTATCAACATATCTGATCTTTCAATAATTTAAATAATGATGTGTCTGAAAAATAATACAAAATCTTTTCTTTTTTTTTAAATAATTGCAGCCAGTTTCTATGTGGTACACTGTGTCAACCACACAATGCAGGTAAGAGCTCTCCTTCACCCCATGAGGGATTAGATTGGCCCTAAGTGGCCAAAACACTATCAATCTTACTCACCTCCAGTGAGCGCTCATTATCTAGTTATCAATGAGAGTCCCGGAGAGGTTCCTCCGTGCGTGACAAATGATCAGCAGGACTGGCTTTAACCCACTGTCCTGCAGAGAGACTCACCTCTGACAACATAGGTGATTAACCTTTTTAAGACTCAGGAGGCTGATATTTGTGACATTTCAAGAACTGTTGGTTTTTTTTGCAGATTAGTATTCCTGGAAGAAAGGAAGAATAGATAACAATACAGTCACACCTTTGGATTTTTCCTAATTACCCTAAAGGGCTTTTTACAGGGCGATATTATTCTCTCACAAAAACAGGCAGGCGTGATTGGAGTCATTTCCAGGACTGCCTACCTACTCTACGACCTCATTACTTGACAATCTGTCTACTAATTTTATTCTGTGTGGCTCCATTCAAAATCCTTTGTATTGCATCTAAGCCCCAAAATGTGCTAACACTTAATTAAGATCTATCAAGATTCCTGTCACCTCTACCACTCTCCCTTCATTGGGCTCTATATACTGAAAAAAGGAAGCACAGCAGAGTATTGGAGAGTTTATAAAGCAGCCAGTGGTGATAAACTCAACAGCTCAACTTCCAAGCAAACATACCACCGTCAAAATCCCTCCGACCACAACTTCCAGCTGTTTTCATTTACATGACAGCCAGAGGACTTTTTGTGTCATCAATAACTGAAATGTCCTTATCATCCCTTCATCAGATAAGCCATGTAAGCCATTGGTAAACCACTAACACATTAGGTATGCTGCTGCACTGCACTGGAGCAGACTGGATGTCTAATTGTGTATGTTGCATAGCAACTGCATCAGTCTCGTAGAAAACATTCAGCAGGAAAAATAAATTAATGTTTCCCTTAAGAATATGAAATAAAACTGTTAATTAAACTTTTAGTGTTTAATAGTGACAATGCACTGAAACCATGCTAGTACTCCTTCCTCTTTATTATTTCTTTAAACAGCCCCTTGTAACTCTTGCTGAACAGCTCCGAAGTGTCTGCAAGGGGCAATTACAGATCAGCTGCACTACATTGATGACATCATCATTAGGCAACCTAACTCAGAGCTAATGTTTCGTTCATGTCATATCGTAATGTTGTTGTAATTGAGTGTCCGAGTTTGGTGATATTGGACAAATAAGCTGTGTCACCCCCTCATTCACTACTATCTCTATAACAGATACTCACTAGTTTACTCTTCTGTGTAGGACTCTACAGTTAGGAATTATAATATTTTCACTTCACTACTGACAGGTGAAGAGTCACACAGCACTAATCTCCATATCTATCAAATGCAACACATTGCATTGTGGGATTGTTAGGGCACTAAGGGCATAAATCTTACACTGAAAATTCAGACTCTCAAACAAAATGGCAAAGCAATACAAAGTGATTTTTACACTTCAAACCAAACTGGACCAAAAACAGGAAACAACAAATTTCTCTTCTACTGAGGTACAGTGAATTTAATTCTTGTTTTACTCTTGTGACAAATTGACATGGACGTAATTTAGAGTTTAGTCTGTATGGCTCTCACTCCATAAATCATGTTGGACATCATTTTACATTCATGGTTGATTCTACAATCATCTGTAGAGCTGCAACGATAAGTCGATTACTCAATCAGTCAATCAACAGAAAATTAATCTGTAACTATTTTGATAATCAAATAATGGTTTGGTCAAATAATGGTCATTTTTTTAAGCAAATATGCCAAAATATACAAAAATGTGTTGCCTCTATCTCATCAAAGTGATGATTCCATGCTTTTGTTTGTTATTCGTTACAGTAAACAGAATATATTTTGGTTTTGGACAGTTTCAGACAAAACGAGACATTTTAAGACATGACCTTGAACTCGGGAAAATGTTCATTATTTAGACATGTTATAAACAAAACAATTTACTGTTTGATCGATA
The DNA here is from genome assembly GCF_910596095.1 of Thunnus maccoyii. Taxonomy (NCBI): domain Eukaryota; kingdom Metazoa; phylum Chordata; class Actinopteri; order Scombriformes; family Scombridae; genus Thunnus; species Thunnus maccoyii. The sequence goes on along the minus strand of NC_056536.1, from coordinate 12,729,887 downwards.
AAATTACCAGCAGATTAATGGATAATGAAAATAATCGTTGCAGCCCTAATCATCTGCATTACAATACAACATAATGTAGGTTACATTTCATGTTTGTGCAGTCGACTACAGTTGACCTATCAAATCACTACAGTTGTTTTGGGGTTTTTTCCACAGGAAGAACTGCAGGAGGTTTTATTTGCCCAAATACAGGCCAAACCAGCCTCTTTTAAAGAAGGATACTTCTGCTACATCATATCTATCAATGGCCTGCCTGGTCTTTCAGACATTGGTGAATGGGTGAAAACACTTGAAAAACACACATCTGGTACATGCTGGAAAAATTAAAAGCTACTCAGATCCATTTTCCCGGGGCATTATGTCCACGTCACCATTTTGTTCCAGTCTATTCGGAGTAACATAAGGCCAAAGTTCAGTGTGCAGTAGCTGGTATGTTTTTCAACTAAGAATGAAACATTTTGGTATTATTAGAGTAAGATGATAGCTTAATGTCAATATACTATATAATGGTCTTCTCATAGTGAGTAACTCCCCTTAGCTGCTGTCAACGTAAGGTATCAGTTCACAGCAGACGACTTCGGACAGCAGATATGCACAATCACTCATACTCAAGGACTGAAACAACAACAATAACATGTTGTGAGCAAATGCCCCTTCCATTTAATCACAGCACTTCACTAATGCACAGCAGGGAGGCAGCGTGAGTTGGCAGCCTGCTCTGCCACCAGAGGACCGAGATTCAAGCCCCTGTGTCTCACTGAAGTCTCCTAAACCGAGCCAGTGAAACTCTATCAGCTTCAGTTATCAGGAAATAGTACAGTAGGCTCCAGAGATGCTCTGTAACCTTGACCTCTGACCTTTCAGTCAAGAGAGGTAAGCTAAGACAATTTCTCTACTGAAGCAATATCTTTTAAACTATTGATTGCTGGATAGCCTCCCTAATCAATGGATCAAAAGGGTGAGTGCAGTCATACTTCTTGAGTCTGAGGCAAAGAGTCAAGTACAAAAAGCAACAAATGTTTCTTTGTCTTTTTTACTTATTCCTGGATCAGGCTTTTTTTAAAGAAAGGTTTAAAACAAGGTATTGCCAAAAGTATTGCTGCAACCAGCAAATGCTCTGCATTTTTCATTAACAAAATGACTAAAATTATTACTCAATTGTTATCATTATTATTATTATTATCATTATTATTATTATTATTATTATTATTATTATTATTATTATTATTAAGTGTTGCTCTAATTGTTAGCTATTTTGAAACTCAGACATCAAACTGGCACCAGTAACAAAACATTTAATCAGTCATTAATGAATCAGGTATTATTAGGACCAGTGTAAGAGTGCAAACATTTAATCAAGTCCATGTCACCGGTGCAGCATGAACTTAAAAATGAAATAGCATTAGATGAAGTGTCACTGATTAAATAACTTTCAATATAAAGAACATTATGCTCAGAGGTACTTTAGCAAGCTGGAAGGTGCCATAAGCAGTAATAGGAAATTTGCAGTGCCATTAAATGGAGTCTGTTGTCTTCTTCTCTCCACAATTAACATAAAAATGAAAGCCAAACATCCTCAATGAGTTAAAGCATCTAAAACCTATAATGCAGCTGATTGGAGAAACTTGGAAAAGGGCCCTAATTTGCTGGTCTATAAGAAACTAAGTAAGTTTAGACTACTTTGCTTGTTTTCGACATAGAAAGTGTATTATATTTTGTTGGGTCCATAAAGATGCATTAACAAACTCCCACTGCGGCCAAACATGACATATTTTTTCTTAAATATAGTGTGCAGTCATTAGAAAACAGAAAGCTTCCAGCACTGATATATCATCTGTGATTTTCAAGTCCTTTACCGCACTTGATTTTCCAGCAACACAAAGCTGTAGTAAATACCGAGATTACCAGCCGTACTGGTGCAATCAGTGTCAACAGGATGCCTCACCACAAAATTACTAATAAGGTAAAAGCTATTAAAAGGTCACAAGCTAGAATCCAGTATGTTGTTTGATGTTCCTGGGGCAGATTGTGAGCACTTTTCTTAGCTGAGCGACCAGCTTGTCACAGAGTAAGTAGTTGAATTTTCCATCACAAATGTAACCCTAGAGGCTCTCTTCCTGTTTATGTTAAGCTACCTCCAGCTATGACTGTAGCTGGATCACTGGGCACCATATGGCAGAGGGTTTGGAGTTTGTCTCAGAAACAGACACACACTCAGGTGGTAGAATAACGTCATACATTAGAAGAGGATTTATATTACAGAATTTTAAAAAATTTGATTAGGAATCACAAACTGGTGCGAGGAACTTAAAGCATCTTGAAACTCATTGTTTTTAAATCATTAAAATCAGTCATTATTACCACATTACCAGTCCAAAACAAAACAGACTCTAGTCGATGTGTTGTGGGTGAGTGAAAAATAGAATAGTGTGAACACAAGCTGACGCGGTCACAAAACGACAGAGCCCAACGTGTGACAAACAAAATGTCACATATGCCCTGTGAAACACTGAGATCTGTTGTGAGGCTTTGTGGTGTAGCAGCGACTGTCACGTGTAGGCTACAGCACTTTCTCTGAGCAGTGGATGTGATCGCTGGCTATCACGGCCACTTTCTGACCTGTCACTGCATGTGATCCACGCTCTCCTCTAGTTCCACCATGACTTCTCTAATGGGAAGCGTATTCAAATACTTTTTGAAAGAGTGCAAAGAACAGCCTCCTCCTCGTTGTCTGTTGTCGGCTGCAGTGAAAAAGATACTGATGACACTGGTGCACATATAACACACATAAATAAATGACCTTACATATTTAAAGCACTTTTTCTAACTCTGCTATACTTCACTTTTCGTCATTATTTAGTTTCTTTGTCAGTAACTCATTAACATTATGTACAGGCTGAAAAGGGTGAGTGATTGGAAGTGAATGTGTACATCATTTGGTTTGGTGTGGGAGCTGTAAATGTCTAATAAATCTCAGTTATGGCTGTTTAACTCTATCATGACTGTGTGTTACTGTAATGGCAGGAGTCAATATGTCTTTATGTCTAAAAGCACAAACTTACAAGCTGGAGTGGATGTTTCAGGACTGTTTTCATTCTGTCATGCTGAATGTAGGGCAGTAGTGGCCTAAAGGTTATAGAAGCGAGCCCTTGAGAAAAGCCCTTAACCCCAACTGCTCCAGTGGCCAGCAGATCAGACTGTGGTTGTACTGGGCAGCTTCCAGATGTGAATGTGTGTCACTGAGTGAATGTGAACGAGGCGTTCTTGCAAAAGAGAAGCTTCCTCTCAGTGAAACTTCCCTGAATAAATAAAGGTTAAAAATGTTGAAAAGAAGTAGTTTTACTCTTTTTAGCTTCATTATTGGATGTAATGAACATTCTTATATTCCACATTAGATTAGATTAGCTATCTATTATATCTTGATAGAATGGCTGTAATACATAATATTGTCAAAAAAACAGCCTATAGTTAATATAATCTGGGTTATTTAATCCAATTACTGGTGCGTTTCTCTCTATCACCAACACAGTCTGAACACAGTGCCTAATCTGTTTTTTCTAACAATCCCACACGTAGCAGCTCTGTGTAATTACCAGTTTTAATTTCATATAAAAGACGCTCCTCACTCAGTTCAGGGTATAATGTAGCAACAGTATGTGATATTTGTAATTCAACCTTTCAATTAGGCCATTTCTTTCATCCCTCACTTGTCTTGCATGAAAATCATCACATCGATTATAATGCAATCATCAAAATAGGTCAGATTTGCTCAGTAGGTCTACAGGAATGTTACATTCATATTTACATTTACATACTTTTCATCAGCGAAGCTGTTCATGCAGCAGGACACCACCTGTTTGGATGAAGCCTTATTGCTGTTTTTTGTTGTTGTTTTTTAAATTACACCTATTAAAACTACCTGATCACCAATGAATCTGTAATTATTGCGTCCAATTGTGTGAGTCTTATCTTACCTTTCACAAGACGTCTGGGCTCCTATCCGCTAATTGTCCCCGGGTATGAAAACATGCTCGCTGTGTCACATCAGCTCAGCTTCCCAGCATTTACATCCCCAAACTGTGCGGCGTTAAGAGTGTCGACAGCATCAAGTTAAAGGAATGACCTGCGAAATGAAGGATGAGCCCTGACACACCACATCACCACAGCTGTAGCTACTCCTCTTGGATCTTGTTGCCCTCTTTGTCTCATTGACGTGAGGGAGGAGGAAAGAAAAAAAAAAGACAGATTATCGACGAGTTGGGATAAAATTCTCAGTTTCTTCAAGCGGGCGGTCGTGAGGCAGCACGAGCGCCTAAAGCCGGTGTAATTTTAGGCAAAAGACGAATTTCTTCCTTTATTTCTCGACACTGGCGGGGCGAGCGGCGGCTGAGGCATGACTGCTGCGCGCTCCCGACAGCACAGGCTCGTTCGCGGGACAGACTCTCCGTGGCCGTGGGAGTGAAACGCAATAAGAAATAATTCATGGAAAAGAGGTGGGCATTTTTGACAGAGCGAGAACTGCTCCTGCATGTTGCACATTTGCTTTCAATAAATACAGGTCATGTCATTCCTGCAACTGTAAACTCTGAATGAACATGGAGGCGTTTTTTATTTTAAAAATTTGATTTGATTGAGTTGGTTTCTACAGCAAGAGGAATATAACAGCTTATTATAGCTTTAAATTTCACTGACTTCACTTATAGCATCATTATATGCATCATTTTTTATTTAAGATGAACTACTGCACTGAACCTCCCATACGTATCAATCGCATTAATGCACGTTATTCATGCTCCTTTAAATGGGCCCTTTTCATTGACATTATACGACTTGTTATGTAAGACTCCTTCCTCTTGATTCTGTAATAGCGGCTTTCCTCCCTCAGGGCTTAAATTGTACCCAGTGAGAAAACTAATAGGCCCTACACGAGAGGAGAGACGAAGAGAGGTCCCTGGTGACTTGGTTTTTCGCCACTGTTATCAGGATTATTTCCATTTATTTGGTGGATGGTCTGATGAGCAGCGAGCGCTCTCCCCGCCTCCCATTCATTACAACAGATATACACACAACCACACCTGGGAGCTGCCCGTGTATGCAGCTACACAGTCAGGCAGGTTCAGTATGAAATGCCTTTAAAAAAAGAGAGAGAGAGAGAAGCTTCTTCGCAAGCAGGGTAGTAAATTTCCCCTGAGCTTCCAAGCTAAACCAGTCAAGACTACCTAAAGCTGAAGTGCTCCCACAAGGTTTAAATTCAAATTGCGCACATAATTGGACTGCAACATAAACAACACAGTCTGTCAGCTTAATTTAAGGGTAATGTTGGTTTTTTTTAAAAAGTTGGTGCAAAACCACAGTGAAAGAGAGACGTACTAAAAGATTTCAGATTCTCAGAGGAAAACATGAATGCCAGATGATTGGGTAGCTTGCTTGTTAGTGGAGGGTCAAACAAAATCCTTCATCCTTTCCTTCTTAGAATTAACCTACTTCATAGGCTTCTCCCATAATTTGGGAGAATACCAATACCAATTCAGTTTTAAATCTATAAGCTATTATTTTTCAAAACCTGGGTCTTAGCTAATTAGCAACATTCAGTGATAACATGTTTCTCTCCAAGGTCACTGCTGAGATATAGAAAACTATTACAGCAGCAAGCATACAAACTTCCAGACAAGTTTTAACTAAGTCCATAGTTTAGCCCTGTTCTCTAAATTGTGTTTTGGGTGAGAAAATTGCCAGTTATTGAGGACAGGAGATGTGTTTTTAGATTTAGCTGGCCCACCACAAGTGTGAGAACTGAGGGGAACATAAAGGTTTCCTGTATTATCAAATCCCATTAGATCTACCATAACACTTACTGTTTCAAGGTTGGCCTGTTGCGCTTACCATAGCTGTGCATGCACACAGTTTTGTATGAAATGGTTTCACTTCCTAATAAGTGGTTCAGATAACTGGGATAACTAATCTAATCTAAAACGAGAGATTTGTTTAGAACCTGTCTGGTTGTCTGAGCACTTGTGTTTCTTGCTTTGTTGGACTCAGCTGTAACGCCGTGTCTAATGACGTCACTCTGTTCCCTGATCTCAGCAATAAAATTGGAGATAGTGGCCATGTTAACATGACCCAGGTTGTAAAAAGACTGAATTTTCCTTTAACAACCTATTCCAAATAGTTGTATACAGCAATCCTTTTATCTCTGCACCAAGGGAGATGTAGCGCCTACATCTTTTATTTCAAAAAGGTTTGTAAGGATCCAAGTTTACACTGTTACACATACTTCCCTAATTTTTCTTTGGATATCTTAAAAATTCAAAGGTTCAACAGAAGCTGAGGAAGACACTCTTTTGATGCAACGCAACCTGAGAAGATGGAAACGAGATGAAAGAACGGAAGTTGATCGTGCGTGAAACCGGTGTGTGTGTGAGTCAGGGAGAGAACAAAAGGGACAGAGAGTGAAGGGAAAAAGGAAATGAGCAAATGGAAGTGCTTGATTTTTAGCAACTTTAAAGTGTATGACGCAAGCTGATTCACAGACGTGTCAAAAGCGTCATTTCAGTGAACAGCAGAGTAAAATTTGACTGAATATGACTCTGCAGGAGCTGGCCTGAATCTGAGAGACTTTTTAAGATGTTCATTATGAAGTTGTCAGGATAAATTCAGCCAGGACCCCTTAAGCAGATGAGTCGGGATGTGCATGAATTAGCAATCCATTTACAGAATTACAATGAGCATCAATTCATTCTGGCCTCCTTTGCTTAATGAATGGGTTGCAGCGAATAAATTAAACATATTTCTGATAAAACTTGTGCAACAAAATGAGCAGAGTTTCTTTCTTGGGCTTCATGTGCATGGGTAAAGACAGGTGTAGCATGCTTTATTTTTGCACTTTTGAGTTTATTCACTAGAACTGGACAGGGCACGAGAGTTCTGAGGCAGACTGTCCCTCTCTAGTCTCTCCTGTGTGATGCTAGATGACCTGGAAGTAAAAAGTAACAGAAGGCATTCCCGCCCACTGGCTCCTCTGGCACCAGGCTGCCCCCACTCTCACTGTCATCTCCACAATCACACACAAGCACAGACACAGCAGCGCTTCAATACTTAACACTGTTTGAAGGTCCCGCTGTATGTCTACTCTTCCACGTCCTCTCAGGGTTGTTACCTCCCTGTGTGGAGGAGTTTGTGTGCCTCACAGTCAGAGGTAGCCTAATTTAGTAGTACTCCCAGTAAGGTCCCCTGTGGCTGGAAAAAAAGAAGGGAGGTTCCAGGCCAGACAAAGTACAGCCCATCACCTACTCCTCTGCTAGGAAAGCCCTGCTGGCTCCAAGCCCAGATAACAAAGGAGGGATGAATGCAGGACTGTCTGTTCTGTGAAGGTGTTCCAGGAAGCACAAACAAAACAACTTACAAAAAAAACCAAGGAAACAATGAGCTGTTTAACTGTTTTGTGTGTGAAGCCGGCATCTGCAACTTCTGCCGAGACACTTAACAGAAGCCTCATACACATAGTGACAGACTTATTTTCAGGAGTGACCTTGAAGTGTAATGTGGACGCAGTTCAGGTTTCTGTGTCTTGTCTCATGTGTGGAAGTAAAGCTGTCAGAAAATGACTGACGATGGAGACGTTCCCGAGCTGCGCGCACGACCAGGAGGAAATGCAAAGCGGGTCACTCTGTAATGAAAGCAGTGAGTTTTCTCAACACCGCCTCGCTTTATCGTTTATCCCTCCTTCACAGTCCTGATGGTTTTTCTTCTAAACCACAGGATCATTCATCTTCTAAGTAGCCTTGTCAGTCTCTCTACACTGGGATACAGCAGTGAGAGGGCGGCTAGTCCTCCAATTTAGATGCAAAGACATGAGTGGAAATATGAAATCAGCTTCTTGCCTTCATTTCATTATTCTCGGCTGGGAAAAAGCAGTTTGACATGTAGCTTCCTCTGGTGCCATTGTCTTTGGTGTATTAAATATTTGCTGCATTTCATATGTGGAAGGCACAAAGATTACTTATATGTAGCTAAGACTTTAATGATGCAATTTAAAGTGGATTTCAACATTTTTGTTGCGACCCGGAGGACAAGCATCTATTTCTGTTAATGTCATCTCTTCCATTTCAAGTCTGTTCTTCCACATAAGTAACCATGGTAACCATATTGTGTCTCTACATATAAAAGCCAGCTGCTACCAGCTGAAATGGCCAAAGATAGTAATAAACATTGTTGTGAATGCTGAGAAATTAGAGTAATTTTTGAATGTTACCAGCATAGGGACTGATGTTGCATATTAGGACAGCGCTTTTCAATAAGCTCATATTTCCAAGATGTCATGTATTGCTATCTGAGATGGATACTGTCTCCCTGTATTGTGCTCTCCCTCCGCTCCCTCCCTGTGCTCTCCTTTTCCCACAAGACGCCTCGACTTCACTGGGGTTAAAAATAGATGTATCCCCCCGGTGCAGCTTGAGCCTAACTTTATTTTTATGGAGGAAATGAAAAGCACACACACTGTGCTGGAGGGAGGGAGGGTAAAACAACAATAACCTTCAAGATCCAATGACAAATCAGTTTTCTGTCTGTGTAAAGATGACAGTACGAGGAGAAACAAAAGTCCAAACAGCATTTTGCTGAGGTCAAAACCTCAGTAAAATGCTTCTGTTCTTCACAGAGCTCTCTCACTAGGCTTTCATCTTTTAATTTCACTGTGGTTTTGATCTCAAATTAGTTCTCGCCATCTGTTGCACAGGGTGAAGCCTACCTACTCCTCCTGACAAATCAAGTCTAAGAGTGTTCTCGATAAACAAACGAAAAAACGATCCTGCTAAATATTTGAACAGGAGTGTTTATGGTAGGTTAATAATCACAGCCTTTTTACTCCCAGCATGACCGTATGGATATTGATTCCAGGCTGGCTGCTGCTGAGTCCGATTCATCTTTCTGATCCAGGACATATGCAAAGAGAAAGATGCACATACACACATTTTTCTCCCAGTCAGGCTCCTACCAGGCTGTGAGGAGTCTTTACGTCTCATCTGGAGACAAAGGGAGCGAGACGGCGAGAAGACTGGAGGAGACGGAGGGACAAATAGAGTGAACGAGAGGAGCAAGGAACTGACATTGCAAAGCGAATGGAGACCGATGAGGACCTGACTGTAAGCAGGAAAGGGAAAAGAGAGCACAGCAAGGCAGAGCGAAGGCTGGAGTCAGAGTGTGACAGACAGGCAGAGGAGGAGGAGGAGAGCAGGGAGGAAGGAGGGGGGAAGGGCAGGCGTGGGAGAGATGTGAGTTGAGTCAAAGCCCCCGAGCTCCCCTGATTCCTCTGTGAAAGACACAGTGCTGAAAAGATGGATAGCGTGTGCCCTCTCTGCCAAGGCATGCCCAAGACAATGACATCATCATCATCAAACTCGCAAGGACACAAGACGAGAGCCCCAGACTCAAGCTTGGATCTTTTATTCATTATTATTCACTCACTTACTCATCATTTTCCTTACGCTCAGACTATCACTTTGTTGCACTGACACTGATCATGAAGTCTTCATACTTAAAAATCTCATTAAAACAAAATAGTACTCTTGCTTCTGAATACAGTCAGACTGTCGCTTTGCCCTGACAGTGATCATAAATAGTCTTCATACATTAATAAAAATCTCCCCAAAATAAAATATGTACTCTTACATACATATATAGCTATAAGCGTACACTTTGGTGCGTAGCACAGAAAAAAATCATCACAGGTTTAGGTTTAATAGGAGGTTACAATTACAGAGGATTAAGAGGAGAGATGGTTCTTCATATTTCCTTCATACTGTATGTGTTATGAGGGATTGATATACTGTTGCTGCAGGCGTTCAGTTGTGGTGAGTTACGGCATTACTGCAGGCGCTCCTTATCTGCAAGTCTCTTGGCTTTATTCTGGAGGTAACGTGCTTTGCCCTCTTCAAAACGTCTCTGCTCCTCCTCTCCGTCAATCTGAGGGAAAAAGACAAAAGATTTGTTTTCAGACACATTCATCATTTACACATGTTGTGCGCTGGAATGCTTCCCCTGCTGTTATTATAACCGTGGGCATGAAGCTCTGATCTAATTTACCAGGCTGTGCTATTGCAACTGCTGTACATCTTGTTTGTGACGTACGGGAGGACTGTGAATGATTGGAACTTGGAGCTCTGCATTATATGTATACATCAACATGAGGGAGAGTCATGAATATTAACTTTTATAACTACAGTATTTACTTTAGTCATCACATTATCAGGACAACTGCTCACCAGACTGCATACAATTTGATAAGAATATTCAAGGTACCTGAAGGGTAATTGCTATGATTTTTGGTGACTGCTGACCTTTCATCTAATGCCAACATCAGGTTAAATCTTCTCAATCGACATTTTGGAAGTTTTGGTAACTCAAAGACTAATTTTCAGATTTCCATGAAACTGGCAGTAGATATTCACAGCCCACAGAGCGGGAGACCTAATGTTTTTAGCTGTACCATTGAACACCGCACTGTTTCTGGCTCTACTGTAGCACCATCATCTACAAACAAAGCATAGAATATACATAATATATTGTATTACTTGTTTTGATATTGATAGCACCATGATACTCAGGAATTCAGGGAAGCTCCCTGGAATACAGATGCTATGAATATCTTGTACACTTCTGTTTTTACGCTGTGCAGCGGTTTCAGGCCTGTGAAGAACAAATCTTCTCTTTCTCTTTCACTTAGCTCAGTTTGGCTGCTGATTCGTGGGAGGAAGCACTTGCTAGCCCTGCACAGTTTAATTAGATTGCCTGGCAACCTTGTGACTTGAACAACAATACCACCACCAGTGACAGTGTCAACACTTTCTTTTACGGCGCTGCCCGCTTTCCCTCATCTGCACACTGTTCTCACAAAACAAAGACGCAGAGGAGTGCATTTTATGTGAGCATGTACGCATATACGTTTCTGTGTGTTTTTGTATGTCAAATATACTGCTCAGTAATAACATGCTCAGAAGGAGTCTCTTTGCTGTACTTGCACAAGTTGGTTGGCAGACTCAAGAGCACCTGCCACTCAGCAGTACTCTGACTGCAGAGCTGACAGATGGCGCCTTAACTTTATGGAGAGAAAGCAGGGTGGTAACAGATATGACAAAACATCATGCCAGGGACAAGCCCAGGGGTCACGACTCAAAAGTGATGAGAATATTCAGATAGCGATGCTGGGCTACAAGCAGAGCACCGATGGGAATATCCTCTGTGTAGAGCAGGTTCTGGAGAATACAGATGTAGTACTGGTGGTGTTTGTAGTATGCCTGTTATATAACAGTCAACATACTGCTCAGTCAATTTTGCTTGTGCCATCCAACTGAAAGTAATGGATAATTCCAGTTCATTGACCTTCAAAGCAAAAAGAATGCCAAGTTTCACCACAGTCCCAGGATTTTGTGTTTGTGTTGTCAGTATTTTTGTGTTGGCAGAAGAAAAATTCACAGATGCAAAACATCAAGGGTGCACACACAAAGCCACCGAGACAGTACGAACAAGTTTATGGTAAATTTATTAAGAATGTCTTCAGGTTGTTTTTTTTATTCTCAGTGTTTCTCTCCCTCATCTCTCTTTTTCTCCCTCTTTCTCTCTCTCTCTCTGTCACTCAAGCCCCTCAGGACTTAACTATTATTTTCTGACACTTATTATACTATAGCTGATGAAGAATGACAGTTAACAATATGAGATATGGTCCTGTTTCTGTCTAAGGCAAAGGAACCAGATGATTCTGGTTGGAGAAAATGGGACTTTATGGGTGCAGGACAGGTTCATGTAAAGCACTGACAAAGTAATGAAGTTGGTTTGGCTGTTATAAATTTAACTCTGTGGATGTGTGATCTTTCCTTCACTCCTGGGATTGACATTGCTCCTTGTGATTGGCTCAAAATGCATTTTCACTCCTAATGAACAGGTTTCCAAGGAGATGTATTTCCAGGTGCTGTGTCGTTCTGCTGCCATGTGAGTTAGAATGATATCAATCTTCTCTCATATGGCTAAAGAAAAAAAACTAAAGACCCAAATGCTCCAGTCCTTTATTCCAAGAAGCTGTCTTTACAGTTATTAGTGCAAAAAACAGCATTATCCAGTCTGAAATTTGAGCTGAAAAGTCTTCTAAATGCTTGTTTAAGCATAATACAATTTTTCCTTAAATGATAGCTAATATTGCTCAGGTTTTAAAATGTCTTCTTCACTCTAGCATGGGATGACACTATCCTCTAGAAGTTATGTGAATAATAACATCAAAGCTAGCACGTCTACAAAGCCTTAATACTGGTGTTTCTACTTTTTTGTCCAAGTGTATATCTACAGTATGTGTACACACATTTTTTCCCTGCTAATACTCTGCGTGCCTTCCTGGTAGCGTGCACATGTGCATGCATATGTTTACGCCCATGTGGATCACATTTGTATAACTCAATGAGACAATTCAATGCTGGGCTCAAAATGTCCTTTTGGTGTCCCTGTGTAATTGGTCCCTGTGTAACAGTATCTAATAACTATGATTATGCAGGATCATCAACTACTACTGATGACTCTCTGGTGCAGAACCTATCAACCTTGCAAAAGCAGTCATGCTTGTTTTATAGTGTCTTAAATTTGAATGTCTCTGCTGCTATTGCTTTTAACATTTCAGGCAACAAAAAAATTCTGCAATTTGCCTTAACGTGTAAAATTACACTGGTTCCAGATAACGCATATCAAGGTTTCGTTCATAAATCATGCCTCAGAAATAATGTTGCTACCGTATGTGTGTACAGTTTGCAGGAGTTGTTCTCCGATTTGTAATAATTGGCTTTGTCCCATTGCACCATTTTAAGATATTATCTAATCATTTTAACTCTTATACATTACCATTATTTTTATTTTATTATCGTACTGTTTCTGCTATATCTAACTATAAAACAAGGACTCTCTGTCTGTCTGTATGTATGTGTGTCCTCCTTATATCTTGAGAACCGCTCATTCGATCTTCTTCATACTTGGTGGCTGTATTGCTGGGGACCCAAGGAAGTGCCGTCTTGAATTTGTTCAATGTGGACATGCAACATGATTAATATTAATAAACTTTGAATAAACAAGCGATCAGCGAGCCGCTCCACTCTGCAGCAGTGGGGCTTCAGGGCTCTACGACTGCATGTCATGAGCACAGCTGGAGATCAGAGCTGTACAGAAAAGTATTTTCACATGGCGTGCTTGGACACGTAACATGTTCAATGTCAATAGAAAAATACAGCTTTTAATCAACAATGGACAGACTCTTAGGCTACTTCCCACAGGCAGTTCAAAACCAGTGTGTCTCATATAAACATAGATCTTTTGAGCAAACATAGCCACTCAAATGATCTGAACTCAAGCCACAGAAAATAAATGATCTAAGAGCCCAATATAAATGATCCACTTTATTTTTGGATACATATTTTTTTCAAAAGCTCTCTTTATTTTTTAATGCAGCCCTTATTTTACTTGAAATAAGAAAATATTCACTATTACAGCACTTAACATCTGTGTATAATAGAATGTAAGATTCTTTCATGTTGTTGGTACTCATTCACACACATCACATCAACAGTATTCATTTTGCTATGCATTGAAGCAGCAATAACAGAGGCCCGTTCCAAACAGGCACATTTTGAACGGGCACTGCACTAGTTTTTTAATAATTTACAATGAGTTAAACCATGTTTAGGATGCAGTAGTAGATATTATCATATGATAATGACACTACACAGAGATGGTTCTTGTGTTTCACAGAGAATATTATATCTTATTATCTTATCTTATCTTTAAAGTCCTGTTTGACACTATAAACAACATTGTCATTCCTGCAACTCCTGATGTGCCTCACCACTTTTCACAATTCGGCGGTCGATTTTGGACTGTTTTTCTCCCATTTCTCTGCAAGACCTCACTGATCTGGTGGGTAGTATGAAATCCTCCTCCAGTCCAGTTGATATTTTACCCATGTCCATGCTTAAAAATGCATTGAGTCTATTGGTCCATGCCTGGTCTCTATTATAAACAGCTCCCTGCCGATTGTGTCCCAGCTTACTTCAAACACGATGTTGTTCATCCTGTCCTGAAAAAAACGAACCTTGATCCGCATGTTCCCAATAACTACAGGCCTATATCCAAGTTGCCTTTTATTTCTAAAATTTTAGAGAAAGTTGTTGTCAAACAGCTCACCTATGTCTTGGCTGCACACAACATTTTAGATCAATTCCAATCGGGTTTCTGTCAGAAGCACTCTGCTGAAACCGCTCTTCTCAGAGTCTCCAGTGACATAATGTCTTCTGATGTGACACTCCATTTTGGTGCTGCTGGATCTTAGCGCAGCTTTGGACACTGCGGATCACAGAACAATGACTGAAAGGCTTAGGCAGTGTGTAGGTGTCTCAGGGAGCGCCCCAGACTGGTTTTCCTCCTACCTCTCAGATAGGAGTTTTTCTGTGTCACTTGGACCTTACATGTCTGAAACTGTTGCTCTTTCCTGTGGTGTGCCTCAAGGTTCGATCTTGGGTCCTATTTTATTTGCTTTATATATGCTTCCCTTAGGTCATGTTATTAGCAAATTTATCACTGTTACGCTGACAATATTCAGCTCTATGTCTCTTTTGAGCCTGATAACTCCAACAAACTGTCTGTTGCACAACTATGTATATACATGGTATATTCCTGGCAAGAGTGGCAAGAGCTGTTGTGTAAAACACAAGGGCAATTGTTTGAACAAGAGTCTACTGCCATGCTAGCAGTTCTGAGAGACTGTGCTTATAGGCTGTGTTTTTGCGTCAGTTGCTAATCGACACTAAATACAAACTACAGCTGAAGCTGATGGGAATGTAATTAGTGTTGCGGATATTTGGTCATAAATTTAAACTTTGACCTCTTGGTGACACCAGAGGAAAAGTCGGGGGATCATCAAAGTCAGCGGGATTCATCCTCTGGGCACCATGGATGTCTGTACGAAATTCCATGGAAATCTATCCCACAGTTGTTGAGATACTTCACTGTAAACTAAAGCTGTGGACTGAACGAATGAACGGCATTGCCATCCCTGAAGACCACATTTGTTACAAAGCAGAAAAAATATTATGATTAAAAGGTCAGCTGCAATGGACTGCACAGGAAACACATGAGATATCAATCTGAATGTCATCCACTGGGAACCAAGACATAGTCAGACCTCAGAGCCTTTGCCGATTGTGTCAAACAACCAAGAAAAACAGCTGTTTCACCTGCCATCCTGATCGTCCATTAGATGGACAGTTGGATGTACTTTGACAAACCAAATGGTGTAAACTTGGAACAAGGACAAGACTTGTAAAAGGGACTCATTGAGCCCATGCCAGAGGGGTTCCTGTGTGTTGGCACGGCCGTTATTAGAGTGGGCACGGGGTATCATTGGCACTGCCAAATGCCAGTCTCTTAAAAGTAGCACTAAGCCGCCAGCACAAGAAAAATAATAGCCATATGGACTGGCATAAGTTTAGATACCAACCTATATTATCTGATAGAGAGAGAGAGAGACAGACAGACAGACAGACACAACACAAAGGATGACATTTTAGACAATGTTGAAAGGTGTTTTGTGCTGACAGCAGCAGTGTATAACTAAGTGATCACCTGTGCTACAGTGGCTGGTTGTTTGCTAAAGGTTCAATTCACCTTAAAACACTGTTAAAAATAGACAGATATTTGATGTACTTTGTATTCCAATATATGGTATCCAATATTTGGTGTTTCATCCTTGCTATTTGCTGATTTCCGTAGTCTAGATTTGTTTCTCCGATAACACACAGTATCTCATAATGCAACGCAGTAGATGTAGCACAATAAGCCAGTGGTGGATTGTTCAAATGAGTCTCAGCTTTTAGCTGCAAATACCAGGCAACAATCAGGTAACTATGACCAAAATAAAACAAGACATTCTTTGAGCTAAATTATGGTGCTGTAAAATCCCATTCAACAATGTACACAGCATGTATACTTGTCTGCTGAGAGACTTTTAAAAAAAAAAAAAAAAGACTTTTAAACTTCAAGTCAGAAATGATTTTCAGTAAGATTTCCAATTACAAATAATATTGAAGTACTCATACTTGTATAGAAATCTTACAAGTTAGCATCAATCTCTTAATGTTCCGCTAAGTCGACTTTTATTTAATTAATTAGTCCTTACAGATTCATGTCTCTCTGTGTCTCTGTGTCGTGCCTTGGATTGCCACAGAGTCAGGAATATCTTCAACACTGGCACGAGTGTACCCGTTAACCCGTTGCTGATTGTCTTGAATGGGAGGCATCTAAAAATAAAAGTGCATTCATGTGGACTACAGGAGGTTGCCATGACAACCAGGCTTGTTTTCGTGTCAAGGGAGGCCAGCTGAGTCTCTGCCAGCAAGAAAGCAGGGAGGAGGGCAGGGAGAAGAGATGGAGGAGAAGGAAGGAGGGAGAGATGAAGAACAGTGGGGGAAATGATGGATGGACGGACAGGGAGAGAAGGGAGGGTGGAATAGAAGGCGAGGGGGTAGTAAGGATGAATTAGGCAGGGGGGAGATGAAGGCAAAGAAAAAGGCAGGGAGAAGAGATATGATGAAATAAAGAACAAGAGGGGAGAGGAATAAAGAGAAAGCTAGATATATGGTATGTATGATGTAAACTCACTTATTTTTAACATTTACTGGTCTGCAGAGGGACTGCTGAACATGCCGACAGTTTTGAGCAATGACCAGCTTTTCATTAATGGTGCTAAACACATGCACATTTGAGCCCTGGCCAATGTAACCACAGCACAACCACATCCATCCACTGCCAGCTGGTACTCAGTGTGTGCACTGACCACTGCTGAAGATTCAAAGTGCTGACCTTCTAGTAATAAGCACACTTTTCTAACCTTGAGGCAACTGCTATCCCATTAAAATACATCTGAAACACAACAAAGATATACATTGGGCAAAGGTGCTTCCAGGCATTTTCAGTTTTTTCTATGACGGCCCCCGCGTGTACATATATTATTTCAGTACTTTTCAAGGGTACTGCTGCAGAGAGGCAAGGTATTCCCCTGTTATCCTCTTCTCTCCTCATGCTGTCCTCTTTCCCCACTTCAGCATTATCCACAGTGCACTAACATTAGTGACAGCCCATTACAGCCCCCCCACATGCACACACATACACACACAGTCCCAAACCCCCTGCTGAGCTAAAACGGGAAAATCTATAAATAGTAAACGCAATGGGCTCACTCAAGAGAAAGCAAAGATGAGAGAATAGAGGGTGGGGGGGGAGCACCTGCAGTCAAAAATAGCAGAAGATGTCCTTTCAATCAGGCTATTTATAGAACAACTGCAGCCAAATCCACCACAATGCCATGAAAATTTCATTGGTGAAGGTTTGATATTTGGTTTTTATCCTTGGGGTGTTTTTCTAAGTTTAAATTGGGCAGTTTTATTGAAAGAAAGATCATTGAAAGATAATGATCTTTTCAAAACATCTTGTTAGACTGTGCTGCCCAGATAAAGATAAAAAATGAATGAATAAAGGTTTCAGCTCTGGTTTTAGCTTTGTGATTCATACAAGCTTCATGAGAGGGATCCAGAATGAGGCTTGAGACAATGAGTTTGAGCTTCTAGCAAGCTGGTGAAGGTGGAGAGCGCTTTGGTAGAGGTGGCTGTGTAGGAGTGGAGTTGGGTGTCACTGATATAAATTTTAGCCATTTACAGTAGTAGATTCTGTCGTGCAAAGTGTATTGAGTTCATTTGCAACACAACATATGATCGATATTAAAGATTCAAAGTGCACTGAGATACACACTGAAAACCCTCCTCACTACAGTCATGCCTGGACAAAGAATAAGCACCTGGAAGAAACAGTAGAAACATTTGGAAATGTTTGTTTGTTTTTCATGAGACATAAGGATTTTCAGGACCAGCAGATGAAGATGGTTTGAGGGAGAGGGATAAGTCTGCACCATCTTTAAAAAGATAAAGCAATGTTTTAAAACTAAGCATCAAAAGCAGTAACACACTGTCTGGTTAGCTAAACGTAGTTCTGATTGCACATTACAGGAAAGAAAATCAACTTTCCTCTCATACAATGATACACTAGACCTAAAACAATTAGTTGATTAATCCATTAGTTGATCGACAGAAAATCAACAATTATGATACTTTATTAATGCTTCAGATCATTTATGACGCAAAGCAGTTTAATATTTTGTGTTGGTTCTGGATTTTCCTTCTTTTTATTACATATATTTGTTTTCTGCTTTTCTCAGTTTTATATTATTGTAAATTGAATATCTTTGGACAAAACATCTGAAGGTATCGCCTTGGGCTCTGAAAACTTTTCTGGTCATTTTCGCTATTTTGTAGACTAAGAGATTAATTGCTTAATAAAAAAAACAATCCACACATGAATCCATAATGAAAATAATAATTAGTTGCAGCAACAAGAAAGTTGGTGCATTCCCTGGAATAAAAAATTAAAGGCTGTTTGAGAGGCAAACATCTTGTTTCACTTAACCCCTCATTTCCAGCTATGCAAGCCAGACAAGCTTATAAATTAACTTCCATGTGAGAAACATTTTGTGTAGCCAGCCATGTTGTCATGTTAGCACAGAGGAAGAATGTTTTTTGTTCTTTGTTTCTCTGGAGGTTGATCTTTGGAGGTACTTTTTATTGTCGCCAAAACAGTAAAGAACAGTATTTATTGTACTTGTAGGGAAGCAAAATGACAGAGCTGATCATATTTACATAGATGGAAAATATCTGTATTGCTTTTGTGGTCACTTAATTACAATTAATTCAGTTAATTTCACTTTTTCATTTTGGAATAAAAATACTTAATCACAACAAGCCCGCCATAAATGCTATTTAATAGGACTGTTAAGAATAATAGATGGTGGTAGCGACCGCAGGTAAAAATTAAAAGTGAAAAGACGATGAGGCCAAACGTTTGTCGTGCTGTGCTCTACTCACTATCATCTGGCTTATGAGGCTAATGAATGTCATTGTTGTATTTCCATCACAGTCCCATCGCCACACTCCACCATCAATAAAGTCCCGTTTTTAAGCCCTCAGTAAATAGTTAAAGCCATAAATAGCCCCGATTGAGCCTCGTCCTCCTTCTCTTGCTCATACGTATAAATAAACACACACGCATTTGTGCCCAGTGATGTGTTCAAGCACGTGCACATCTACACGCAAAGCCCACTCTCACACACACAGGAGCTCTAATTATCCTTTTTTCTTACAAACAAACATACAGAGTCTGTCTATGCTGTATTTCTGTCCAATACTTTCTCTCTAACACACACACACACACACACACACACGGAGACACACAAATTTCTCTTTTCTTGTCCTTGTTTATCTGACATGCTACATCAGAGCCCTGGCAGCCCAGGCTCCATTTAGATTTCCATTTATAGTGTTGAGGATGAATTATTAAAATCACCAGGAGATTTTTTTAGCCTCTCATAAAATCGAGGTGAACAGAGAAATTACAATGACTCTAATCATCGCTGCAATTCCCTGCCATTAAAACAAAAGCTATGAGAAGCTCTTGTGAGATGGAAAACCAGGTAATGAATGCATGGAGGGAGGCAGACAATGGGCGAACCAAACACCGTTTTTTTGTGAAGTGGAAATGGGGAGACTGACAGGCGCTTTTGAAAATGCCGACCGGCTGAGATGCACATTTGATTCACTTTCTCTCTGGCGGGAGCAGAAGCAAAGAAGTCTGTTTCCAAACAGACGTGTCATTGTGGTAAAGGCTGATGCTGCACTTTTAAGTGTGTGTAAATGTTTATGGTAAGAAGGGTCCCTGCTGCTCTTGGAGACATGACAACACTTGTAACAACTCTTTTCCACGCTTCATTCTCATCCGCACAGCCAAGCTTTGCTTTGTCCTGCAAATTTCTTATTACACGCACAGCAAGACATGATGTTATGCACCACTATTCTTTTAAGATGTTAAGGTGAGTTAGACTTCTACTATACAAACTGTATAATTTTTTGCAAGAGGAAAGAAAACAGCTTTGTCTTTGGCTTATGTTACATAAAATATTGCTGCTTGGCCTTTACTTTTGATGCAGTTCCCTGGCTTACTCTGTACTCTACACATAGTTAAAGTTTAATGATTAGCCCAGGTGCAAACTCTGTGAATTTTGTACAAGAGTGCACTTGAGAGAATAACGACCTGATGTTGGTCTGTCCAATTTCACTGAAGCAGCCCACTCAGCCCATGCAATTGCTGTGGACTTTGCTGAACTAAAAAGCAAACTTAATGCTATCATTACTGAATTTATCAAGAATGTCATGTTTGATCATGTTTCAAACATCCATTTAACCAAACAAAAAATGTCCAGACATCAAACTGAGTATGAATTTTGAGTCACAAAATATGGCACAATAATTATTATCATAGAAATTGAATAATTGCTAACTTGTGTTCGCATTTATTCGAAAAATGTTAATTTCAATCTACTAAATCCTTTAATTAGTGCTTGGAATGTGATTTTAATGGCTCCTCTCTTGTCTAAATCCCACTAAGCTGATTTCATTTCACATAAAAGTTGGAACGAGTTTTAAAAGGATCATCACAGAGACTATCAGGGTGCATGAATGGCGCCAAACAGATGGTCTGTGCATACAGTGTTTGCATATAAACAGACTGTGGATCATCGTGTACCACAGAGCCAGATCAAACAGCAGGTGCCTCTTTCCTGTCAGCAGGTAAACATGGACACTTTATATCGTGACAATAGGTGCTGAGTCAGGCAGACATCGACATCCAGGAATGTTGTAGGGATATCAGCAGTCAGCCCTCAGTTCTTAAAGATAATATGCAGACCCAGCAAAGTAAAACGACTAAAAAAGCTAAAAAGACTCTGTCATACAAAATTGCCAAATCAAGGACAGTGTCTCTCACGCTGTGGGCTTTCAAAAGGCACACGTATCATTGAGCGAAGGAATGTTACTATCAGGGAAAAAGAAAGAGAAACACAAGATCAAATTTATTGACTGACAAGTGAAGAGAAAACAGAGTCTGTGGACATTAAATTGAGATGTGATATAGAATCTAGCATTTGTCATTACAATACCAGTCTTTATATAACTCAACAGCCACTTTTTAGATTGCACAGGTAAACCTGTGCAATCTAATGCAATTCAGTACAACAGCTCTGCCATAAATTATACTTTTACGAAGCTTATACATTTTCAGTTTTTGTTGACATTGTTAGAAAGACGATAATTCTACTTAATGTTTATCATTTAGGTCGTAGTAGCTGGTGATGATGGTATCAGTGAGACACGTAAAAACAACAGTCAAAGAACTTGTGTTATCTGGCAAAATGGAGATATACTGTTGTGTATCATCTGCATAATAGTGATATTTGACATTAAGCTGACTAATAATGTTGCATGTATAAAGAAAAAAGAAAACGGCCCAAAATACTCTCTTGAGGAACACAAGTGTTCAAATGTCTGTGACACAAAATCACCAAAACTAACAAAATACTTTCTTCCTAACAAGTATGAGTGAAACGTATTAATCTATTGATTAATACGTTTAATACAGCATGATCAATATGAGACACATTGTTGGAATTGATTGAAATTATCAGGTCATTAGGTTAGCAGCAGCAGGATTTTTTTCTAATATATTGTTAGTATTCAGATTATCATGTAGTTGGTCTAAAATAATATTCCAAGTTTACCAAGAAAATCAAGATTTCAGATTGGCCTGTGATTGCCAACGTCACCTATGTACAAATCTGACTTCTGATTATTTTTGTTGTTTCCTGGGTAAGGCACTTGATTCCACCGTCTGTTATCGTACTAAAAGTTATCATGATAAGTGTTGCTGCATCTGTATTTATAATACTGTAAAAAAAAATGGTGTTACTTCTTGACATCTAAAAAGTGAAGCTGGATTTTTTAAACTACAAGCAGGAGATGGATTCAGAGGAGATGTGAAGAAGAGGACCTTGAGGTTATGTTTATCAGAAATGGTCTTTGAGACGTGGGCTGGACTTTCTTTTCTAACAGCAATATGGTGAATTCTTATCTGTTCCTTTAAAATGTCAAGATCGACATTTAGTTTACTTTTCCTCCACTGTCTCTCACCATGGTTTTTGTTCAATAGGTTCCCTAAGGACAAGTTTCTGATTCAATCTTTATCAGCACCCATCCTAAATAAACATGAAAAGGGTGTAAAATCATTAAAGGCAATGCTGAAAGGCATGATGGAAATCTATGGCCTGATTTGTCCACCATACAAGATGTTTTAAATAAACTTGTGTGCAAGTTAAGGTACTCTGTATTTGGTGAACACATCAAACAATCCATGTTTGACTCTCAATCTGGGTAAGACCTGTGTAAATGTATGCTGTCTGCATGGAGTGCAATGTGGATATAAAATGACCAAATTAATTCTATGTTCAGGTTTAATAAAAGAAAACAGAGCCTGGATGGTACCAACCTTAAGAGGAGGGACAGCCAGAGGCTTATTTTCCTTGTCCAGGGAGATGAAGGTGAAGAAGGCAGAGACAGCACGATATTTCCCTTTATCTTCCTCCACCAGTGAGGTGGCATCTACCACCACTTCAATCTCCATAGACTTGTTACTGACGAAAGTGAGCCGCCCTGTCACTGTCACCACACAGCCTTGGAGAGGAAAAAGAAAAGGAAAATATGTTTGATGTTAATGCAGTGTACTGGTTTTCAGTGCTTTTAAACACCTGTAAATATGCTGCCATAGAGGAAAAGAAGAATTTGAATTTCTTTCATCATGATGTCATAACATTTCCCAAAAGTGCTTCGACTTTTTAAAATCTCTATGTTTGATTCAAGCAACTCTATCCTTCTGCCAGCCATAGAAAATTAATTTTGCATTATCTAAAGGTTTACCTGGGTAAAGAAAAAAGTGAGAAGTTGCTTGAGGATTACCAGGTTTGAAAGACTGCATTGACAAAAGTTCTTAATCACCTGGAAACTTTGAGCAGACACAACAATCCTCACATTAAATGATGTAAGTAAAAATCCAACTGATGCCCTTTATGTATACCTGAACATGAACTGAGCATGAAATAAGCTGGAATATTGATATAGCCAACCAAGAAACATTTAGGATCTGCTCTTACAATTTACTTCACATTGTTGCATCACAAACTGTTCCACTGAGAGACTCTGCAGGGTGATGCAGGCAGATGATCTCTGGCTGGAAGAATTTAACAACTACAGCCAATCCAAGATTTTCCTGTGGCAAGGTTTTGAGATTAAGAAAAAGTAGGACATTTAAAAACTATAGCTTGTTATTTGTGATTGAATTAAGACAGACAAGTAAGAAAATAAGTAAAAATAAAGTTTCATTTCAGTTCAAATCCTTTGAAAGATGTTAATGTTGATTGCTGTATATTCAGAGGACACATCATTTAAATTGCGGCTGAGCATTTGCTCCCCTTGCTTTTGATTTCAACCTGAGATCCATATAATCCACCTAATGTGTTTGACTCATCAAAACTCACTGCTCTTCTGCTTTTGTCACTGCGGCGAGGTGGGAAAAAACTGTCAGCTAACAGTATTGGGGATTGTTGATGTGTTTCTTTATTCTCTTTGATGTGCCTGTACTGTGTTATTACTGCTGGTTGCCATAGAGACAAGGAGAGAAGGTGTTATCCCTGCAGTCTGAGGGAGACATCGGCTGTGTCTGAAATTCCATACTAACATGCTATTTAGTACGCTAAAACAGTATGTGAGATGTTTTAGTATGTCCGAAACCTTAGCATGAAACCAATAGTGTGTGAATTTCATACTATTTACGAGGAAATATTACAGTATGCAAGCACTGGACACTATGCTGGCATAAATATCCCACAGTGCAATGCAGTAGTGACGACAACAACAACATAACAGACGATGGCGGACATCGACCAAGGCAGCTCTGATGTAATGTCAATAACGCCTCAATTTAAGTGTAAGTATAAGGTTTCACTTTGTTAGATATATTGTATTTTTTAAATTACTTCAGACTTTATGGTTGGCACAGGCTACCATGGTTACGTGTCTCCAACTGGAGAGGAGGCTCTCAGGAAGTGATGTGACAATTACGGCTCAGTGTGTCTGAAAAGATAAATACTACTGTTTATTCACACAAAAGTATGTTGACGATAGTACACATTTTGGGTATGTAGTGCATAGTATGCATAGTATTGGACGCAGCGCATTTGACTGAGATCTTATAAAACAGTCAAAGTCTTAAACGATAAAAGATGTACATGGAAACTGAAAAAAGGCTTTTATCAAAGTCTGTGCTGAAATCTACTCTGTTGTTATGCAAATGAGTTTCTACGAGAACTAGACTTTTCAGTGTTGTTAAGTGATGGAGCTCTTGTACTCCAACTCTACAAACTTCTTATGACAAACTTGTTTTTGTGATTAAATTAAGACAGAAAAGTAGGAAAATAAGTAAGTAAAAATAAAGTTTCATTTCATTTCAGTGTTGTTTAGTGATGGAGCTCTTGTACTCTAACTCTTCAAACTTCTTACAACACTGTGAGTTTGGAGACATCTGAAAAACAACAGCATTGGTCGTTTGTTCAAATGACTGAAAGAACTTATGTTTACATTTTTCTGACCAGCAACCTCATGTGGTTGTGCATATAAGGGCTGTTTCCCATTAACAGCAAACTCAGACCAACAGACACAAAAGGGAGGAAGATGAGGTTGATAGGTGCACAAATGTGTGATTTTGACATTGGAGACCACGGTTCCTGGTTTTTTTTTTAACCATGACAGAAAAAAATGTCCATACTCCAAAAAAAACATGATCCTTTTCTAATTAGGTTTAATTCCCTAACTAAATTAAACCTGTAAATGCCTCAGATCATAAAATTCTCATGAGTTGATTTTGTAATTGTCTGTTTTTTTTACTCTCTATCATAATAACCCACTTCTTGAACAAAACACACAAACCTGGCCGAGATCTCACTTTTAACATTACACAGAGTTAAAATGCCAAGATCGTTTGAAATTGGTAAAACTATTGGTGGGGACAATTCAATATGTCCATACCGTCCATACCCAAATCTACGCCCATGCAATTCATACTACAGTTGTCTAGATATGAACTTAATGGTGGAGCGGAAGAGTCAGGGGATGATGGTAACACATATTAAAACCATAACATAATGTATGTACAGTTTAGCAACATAACGTTACTCACATTACTGTCTGACCCCCAGCTAATGATTCTATCTATCTATCTATCTATCTATCTATCTATCTATCTATCTATCTATCTAAGTTTTAAGATTGACGTTCAGTCAGTTTTCTGTGAAAAAGGTGATTACTAAGCTCATCTTCACCCCTCCATCAGATATGTGTTATGAAATGACATCACCATTATCAGAGATCTTACACACCAAGGGATTTCAGAAATGACATCAAGGTGATAATGAAACTCCCACTGAGTGAAGAACTGAGGAGAGGTGATTTAATGCAATGACTGCATAAGAATTCAGGATGATCCATTTCCATGCAGCTTGTTGACACAGAGTTCATACACTCAAAGTATTAATTCTCTCCTTTGCTCTATTTCATTGTTGTCTGGCCCACTGAGTGTTTTTACATATTACCACCGGGAGCGATTCCAGTCTCATTCAGGTACACTATCTCTGGCACAGATATATTAGGCTCAGCTCAATGAAATTACACAAAAAATGAGCCTTGATGAGACTGGGTGATATTTTTTTAAAAGACCTTCATGATTAATAATTGATTAATGCAGAAAGAAGATCTTGGCCTCGTGCAGCAGTGAAGGTCAGCTACCGTGAAAAACTGGCAGCAAGTCTAAGTCCCACCTCTGAGGAGCTGTTTGATACAGCTAATCTGCAGGGAGGAGAGTCCATGCCAGGGCGTCATGTTGTATGCACTAAGCTGGGATTGTAATACCTCTGAGCCATAGATTTGCTGTTTTAGCTACAGCCTGCATGAGTAGAGTTTGGGTTTGTCTATTACTCTTCTGCCTGTGGACAAAGGGGAAACTATTTCTCAGTTGTGAAAACAAGACCAAGAAGTCTACTCAAAAAGATGTTGTTATATATTTTCTTATATTCACAGAGCTTCCTGTAAATTGTCTTTCTGTATTAGCAAGGGACCAGATAAGACTACAAAAAAGGGAACAAGGCATTACACAGGTGAAATAAAAGCATTCACTTGTGACAACTTCTCCAGAAACACATTAGACATGCAAAATTATTTCTTTTATTGCTGGGAATGAAAGAAAGTGTGTCATATTCAGACACATGCCTTTACTCCCCCAAGGACCTATTTGATTTCTTCATAACTGAGGAATTATTATGATCCTGATTCAGTACAGACTCCACTGTGAGGTCCAGATGTGTCTTCGAATACAAATAAATGCAATATTTGCCTCCAAGGCTAAAATGGCATATGTAATACTGTCTATTCCAAGCATAGTTACCACAAATGTACCTAATTCATTTTTTATGAAACGTTTTAAACCATCCACACAGGTCAAAACCTGGCTGCAATTCAAGGATTTAAGATAATTATTACTTCCTCTTGTGTATACAGTACAGTAAAAGTAAATTTGAAGGGCCTTTCCATGTAAACAGTAACAGCTTTTAGGTTGGAGTTATTCTAATCCCAGACTACAATAATACCAGTCAGTCATGACATCCATTTGTCCACCAGTCGTGCATCATTCCTTCTATCTGCCGCCTTTACTCATTTGAGCCAACAATACATACAGGTTAGTCCAAGGATCAATAAAATGACATTTAAAATGAGTGAACAAGAACATCATTGTGAGTATTCATTATGCAACACTGTTCTCTTCACTTCTTTCTCTCACATTTTCTCTCTCACCTTTAGCACTCCCTTCTCTCTCCCTCTTTTCATCCACCATTCACCTTTTGAAGTTGTATGCCTTTCTTCTCATTCTTTGTACCTCTGGGCATTTTTGCTGTAATGGATAATAGAGAGGAGTACTGACTGAACACTCCTGTGGGACATCAATGCCCAGCATCTTACTGACTTATATTCCCAGTGCCAGAAAATACACATAATTGTTTTGTACGACACTGCAGCTACTTTACTTTTGGTAGTCTGTGGTTAAAGGTGTTGGCGAAGAACGAGAAAAGACACTAATGAACCAAGTGATTCCAAAGCTATGACATGTGCAGCCGTTTTCTAATGTTTAAGACTTGAACCCACTCAGGCTGTAGTGTAACACCAAGGTTAAATATTCATGCCTCTTTGCAAAGGAAAATCAATCCACTCAACATAGATGTCATTTCAGTGTGACATTGATACTTTAGCTCTCACATAGCGTGGGATCTTCTGGCTATGTATAGTCAAATTTGACCTCATTATACAATTTGAGAACATTTCTTACATATTATAGAGTATCTAAACAATCTATCTATCTCAGTCTATCTCAAAACATGCTAAAGAAATGTCCGAGATAATCAGATACTGCAAACACAAGAGACACAATCTAGTAAAACCCATGTCTTCAACAGCAAATGAAAACTGTTTTTTTGCACATTGGACCACATCAAATTATTTACATAAAACATTGTCTGATTGTTTTTTTCTCAAAAAGAGGAATAACAGATCTCTTGACAGCTTCATAAACAGTCAATTAGGCGATAAATGAGGTGTGAGATGGAATATGACAGGAAGGCATTAGTAAACGGAAAAACAAAAAGTAAAATTACAACACATTAATTTACTCATAATTGATCAATATAAATATGATTGTATTATTTTTTAATAATAGTTTTTTAATAGCTTAAATTAAATGCAGTATTCCTAATGGCACATAGTCCAGTGGTTTGTTCTGCTCTTGTGTTGATAATGCATAAAACTAAACCAAATGGTTTTTTACACGACACTGTATCTTCTAAATCTTGTCTCTGCAGTTCACTGTATCAAGTTTATAAGAATTTATATATTATTATTATAGTCAAAAAGTTTCAGCTTTGTGACGCAGCACCACAGATAAAGTGTGTTGTGGTGGCAAGTTAATATATGGTGTTTGTCGATCGCCCTGCTCTGCAGTGATTTTTCTACTGCTGAACTTGTGACCGAAAATCTGTGCAATTAGTAAAGTGGACAGTTCAAGCTAAACACAGCAGGACCTCCAACAACTCATAAACAAATCATTGGATCATCCTCCACATGAGCATGTGCAGACACAGACGTCGGCCTGCTTTTAACTTGCCATCTCACTGTATTTAATGTTCATTGTGTCTGCTGGTGTGTGTGGTCCTCTAGCTTCACACAGGTTTGCATTGCATTTGTGTTAATTGCATGGTCTTGTACTCCTCCCTGTTTATTTTAAAGTATTGATGGGCAAATTCCACTTTTTGATATTTTTTCCACTGTCAGCTATCAGCAGTTTATCATTTCTAGGAGTTATTTTACTATAAAAAGCTGAAAATTACTTACTGTATCTGTCTATGAATCTACCTCATCTACATTTCTATTATTCTGCAATAAAAATAAATATCTGAATGGTAGACGCTATGGCAACAGTACCCTCCCTGTTTAGGACAAAAATTCTGTCTATTTAAGATTATATTGTATTCTGGCCGATTGAAACTGTTGTTTTTTAATTAATTTATTGAGAAAATCGGTTTTTTTCTGCTAAAACACAACAAAACCTCAAATTTACCACAGATAGTTTGGATCCTTTAAATGTTTGACTTCAACTTCTACAGTAGCTGTACTGGAAATATTGAAAATGATGTTATATTATGTACATTTGTCAGGCTAGAGAAAGTAACGTTAAGAAATTCACACCATAAAACGACAACATACTTCCAGAGGTGCCAGTAGCTGTTTTAAGGCAAATTTTTGTCTTGATCCTTGACCATTATTTTCCTAAGCACACCTCTTGAGTTTTTTTGTCTGAAGTCCTTAAGCAAAATGGGAAATCTACTGGTGACATAACACCTAAGTCTCTGTGGAAGCCAGGGGAAATCATGTCACCACCACCTAAACTCAGAGGACAGACAGAAGCAGTAACTGGAGCGACTAGCAGCAGCTGGAAGCTGTAGACATGAATCTCAACCAATCTGTACTGTTCAGTTTTCTGGTCCTGAAACTCCCAGACAGGTGTGTTTTAAATGTTTTAAATGTTGCCTCCTTCACATCTCCTCACTCCCTCTTACTCAGGCCTCCTAGAAAACATGCCTTTGGATTGACTGAATTATCCTGCTTGAATAAAGTCACCTGTTTTTGCAAATGCACGTACTGTAAACGCAGCACAGCAGTTACAGCTGGCACAGCGAGCACAGTTTTGCTGAGCTGAGTATAAAAATGTTCCTACCACTTCATAACAATAGTGAGATGTAGCTGCACAGCATATCCTGTGCTAATCATAACATCTGACTGTTAGCACTGGATGTCTGGATCACATCATGTTCAGCACATGAACAGATAATAATAACCCATGAGTATAATCCATGTTCGACACCACTTTGAAGTCTCAGTCACTTATGAAATATTTAGATTCCATAAAAAGATGAATGACAAAACTATAGCAACATTTTATCCACAATCTCACTTTCCAAATGCTGTCTGTACTCTGACATTTTCTCTGAATAACAGTCTTCAAATATATCTTTTAAGGCATTTACAGTTTGTGTCATTACAGTTTTTACTTTTTCTATTGTGTGAAAACTGTCTTATAAAAATCAACATCAGTATGTCTAACCATGCTCCTGACCTCTTGTTTTGATTCGGTTTATGTCTGTGGGTGTGTATCTGTAGAAGAATATGTTTGTGCCCTCTTGGCTTTATATGCTTTATCATTTCCCCTAACTGTCCTTATCAACTGTGCTCAAACCTTTGACCCAGCGCTCAACTTTCAGAATGAAAAAGCAGTATAAATGGTATCACCATCATCACTCAACCTTTTTTTTCCCTCCATGATGTCATAGGCTAAGTGGATTGTAGCAAATTGTCGCATTAACTTTAAATAAGAGGCTTAGAGTTTGTCCATATGGTAATCTCGACCTCACAGATTGAGAAGAGTTGTGACAAACACAGTATAAATGATTTCTCACTTTAAGAGTGAGGAAACAATAAGCTCAGAGACAAAGCTTGGTAATGGAAAATAGTTAAATCATAACAACAATGTGTTTTTCCAGATGTATTGGCAGTGCTACAAAACACAACTGGTCTTGATTAGCAGCAGTGTGGAGGCTGTTAACATTGGCCAGTCCAATTTAAAACAGCATGTCTGAGGTTGAATTTATAGACTGCCGGGTTTTTCCACATTATCCTGTAATTAGGTGTTTAGAGAGTGCCATTCATTCTTCTGCCAAGTGGCAAAAGTAAAAGAAAAGCAGCGTCACGGAAGGTTAGAGAGACAGCTTCCTGTACGTCCTTCAAACCTGTGGATATTTTTAAGTATCAGTGACTTAAAACTTCACTGTGTCTTCTCAGTGTCGCCCTCACCTTTCTTGATCTTGCGATGGAAGTTGATGGCATCCACAGAGGCAGTGACAATGTTGGTGTTGCAGTGCCGAGCTGCCACAATGCCGGCGACCTCATCCATCAGCTTCATGGTCACACCTGTTCCAGACACACACACACAGTTTGACTTTAGTTGGATACAGTACAGTGTATCCATACAGGAAGACTACTACTATGCGTTGTTCTGAATATATTTCAGTTTTAGGTAATATGGCTGTGACTAGTTATTGTTTAACACAAAATCTATCCTGAACATCAACAACATAAGGTCACAAAATCCCCTCCAGTATTGTTTGTGATTTGTGTGTTTCACTGATAACTGCGACAGTCATTTCTCCCCTGATATAATGTTCTCTTATCAACACAACATCATTATGTCCTGCAGACATCATTAGTAGTGAAATGATTATTGGAACATGTGCAGTTGCGTGAAAACTAAATAAACTCATCCGCTTATGAAGACCATGTAACTCAATCGAAAGTAAGCAAGTGTTCCTTTATAGTTGAGATTATTTTGTCAACAGCTGTTTCCAAGGTCAAGACTGAATTTACACCGACCTTAAGCTATGACTGTGCACTTGTACAGCTACAACTTCTGATATTCATAGAGCAACTTGTGGCATTGTGCTCTCCTGTCATCACCAGCGAAATGTCACATTCATTTTCTCTGCAAATCAAAACTAGTCTTTCAGGGTAAATGAAGTCATTAAGCTGGAGGGATTCTCAGTCGTGTTTGAGGAACTATTTCACTGAGATAAATTTGTTTGAAGTAAAAGCTAATGGGTTTCCTGATGCAATTAAAAAACTATCCACCTATGGCTGAATTATGAATGAGTCTCCTCGCCATTTCCTCAGTTTTAGCTGCTCATTGAGACTCATTAGTCCACTTTTGACGTTGTGCATCAGCAGACTGCCAAAAAGAGTTTCTCTAGACTTTAAGCTAGCTGACTTTAAACTAATGAAAGTTCAATAAACTATTGATAACTTGTGCTCCATTTATATTCATGTTTATGTCTATAATTTAAGTGAAGTTCACCCCTTAAAATGACTAAAAACTGCCTGTTGATACACTGTAAACAACATGGAGTAAACACAGAATGGTCCACATCAGTGAATTTTTTGAAATGTTAAAATTTACTTCTGCTTACATTTTCCTGACAAGTGACCTCTTGCAGATGGTGATGCATACAAAGTATGTGACTTTAAAACAAGTCGTGAGGTTTTTTTTTAACCATGAAGTCTTTGGGTTGTGATAATTTAACTATTTTGTCACTTACAGTATGCTGAAAACACTTACAGTTATCTCATAGAGTTAAATGCTTATGTATGCTGCTCGTGACCAAAACGTGTCACCTGATTTTAATGAAAATAGTGTGTTTGGAATGAGCAGCATATGCCAAACTACTAAACTACTAGTACTAATGTACCATGTGTTCTACATCTAAATGGACGTTTGATCATTTACACTCTGCCATGAGAACTTACCAGAATGGGAAGACATTATGAGTGAAATGAAATCAAGCCGTTCTCTGTGAAAGAAGAAACTACAAACAGGAAGAGAGTATTGATCCTAAAAAGACTTCTTTGGGCGCTTTATCACTTTTAAGATGTTAGAGCACATCAAATAATTTACACAGCACTTTGCCAATTTCCGCACCACAAGTTTAGAAATGATTTGAAGAGCGAGGAAACACTTTGAGCAGGAAATCAAAGTTGCAGATTAGAGTAAGACTTGAAACCCATTAGCTCCCTAATGGAGCAGAGCTCACAAAGTGGACACAGAGGAATCAACAGATCCATACCTGCATTTGCCAAACTGCAGCAGTGTGTAATGGGTTAAGGAAACAGTCGTTTTTGGGTTTTCTCACAGAAAGTGGGACATCTTGTCTGGAGTGGGTGGGTTGAAGATGAGACAAGTGAGGAAAACGGTGGTATCTGTTTCTCATCTTGGCGAGAGTGTGCGCATGTGTGTGTGTGTATGTGTGATATGTGTGTGTGTGTGTGTGTGTATGTGTAGTATGTGTGTGTGTGTCAAAATATAATTTAAAAATATTCAGATCCTTCATTAAACACTCATGTTGCCCCAATCGTTCCCTAGTTGATTTTTGTCTCTCTCCTGCTACAGAAAATCAATAAGTCTGCTTGGTGATGGTTGCTTTGGCTCCTTCCACCTGCACTGTGTGGCTCTATTTATGACAGCCAAATGTGTGGGAGTACAAACAGAATGTGCTGCTCGCTCCAAAAGGCAGCATTCACTGTAAAAGTGGGCCTGCTGAGTTGATTAAGAATTAAACATGCTATTACTCTGACATCCTGTTATCTCAAATGGACGAAGCATCACTTCCATTTTGTTTTGATAATACTGATATTTAAAATAGCTGCTGGGAAGTAAACTTCTTTTTCTGCCAAAGCTGAACCTTTCTCAGAGGTTAAAGAAAATTGTACTTAAATTTCCAACATAAATATATATATATATATATATATATATATATATATATATATATATATATATATATATATATATATATATATATATATATTTCAAAAAAAGAAAATGGCTTAATGCTAGAAAAAAGTGAATCGAGCGCTGACTTTGATGTGTGATTACGTGGTTACACTCAGGCCAGGCAGCATGAATGTGACTGTCAGATCTTTTGCTCCATCACATGAAAGATCATCCATCATCCTTTAAATTGAACCAAAACCCAGTTGATCTGGGAAGTATAACCATTAAAAACACCCTCTTATTGAGGATGATGTAGCAAGAGTTCAGAGAGGTGACAAAAGCATGTCAGGCTTAAAGTGTGTGTGGGCAAGGAAATTTATCACTTCCTTCCTCAGGCCTGTTGCGAAGCCAAAACCCATCTTGTTGTTTTCCCCCCAATCTCCACTATGTTGTGAAAATTGATGGGATCTCACCTAATTGAATTTGTTTTCAGCAGGCTGCTGCTATTCAAAGCCTGGAGTGGTCATGTCTGAGCATGTAACACTTAATGGAGACGGATCATGACCTGAACAAGATGATGAAATTGAACATAGACGCTGCATGACATTAAAGTGAATCTAAAGGTTTTGAATTAAATTTAAGGATTCCCTACCTGAGCTTGGTATAGAGGCCCTTAAATGTCCTCCCAGCTGACTGTTGATTTAAAACTCATCTATGAACTGTGTGAAATCTGGGATGGGAAGTAATGGGTGCTATAACAAATATACACAACAAATATATATCTTCAATAGGTTGAAATCAAAACTTTAATACTAACAATGGATCATATGATTACTTGTATGTTAAAGAGGTCGCTCATAGTGATGGTCTTTTCAGCTCTATGGAGCTATAGCGTATTTCAGCTCATTGATTTGGTTCAACACCTGAAACTTTACTGTTTTGGTTCACTCTCACTACTCTCCCAGCTTCATTACCAGCCACAGCAGGCAGCTGTTTTGAAAAAGCTCTAAAAACCCACTGTACACTATCTGCACAGCACCAAATGGCAGACGGACAAAGTTAGCAACTAATTGATGAAGCATTTAGCAGCTAAAGAGGAAATATACTCACTTACTAGTTGACCCCTTGATACCCCATTTATATGAATTACTAAGTAGTTAGTAAGTAGCTAAGTAGTAGACTAAGCATTAGAAACACCTCTCAGTATAACCCAATTCAGTTCAAAAGCACCACAAACTGCAAAATTACCACAAAATGAATCAACAATTAAATAACTGAACATTTAACTTTCATGAATGTAGGATGTTATATTATACTGCATTAGTTATATCTAGATGTAGGTCTACCTAATAAACTGGCAAGTGAGTATATCTGGCAAAAGAGAGAGCAAAACGAAGCTAAAAGGAGAGGGAATATTGGACTTCACCTGGTGGCCAGAAACATGACTCTGAATGAATGCTGATGTTGCTCCGTAACTGCTGGATGTTTAAACAGCTAACACATTTGACATATCAATGTTGTGTATACAGTTTGTTTCTGCTGCCTCTAGTGGCCAAAAACAGACTGAACATTATTGCAGGTTTAAAAAGAACAAAACTACATTTTAAACCATTAATCTGGGACCAGAATATGAGCACATCCTTCAATATGCTGTAGTTTTATAGGTTATTAATTTCTATGGTTAAATCCAAAAGTACACGGTTACTGCAGCATGAATTCCAACTTACTGCTGAATGATCTTGCACCCTATCATAATTAAGCTTGGTTCCCTATTTCTGTTATTAAACTGCACTGTCTCCCTGTCATGGGCTAACATGGTCCAGTAACTTCCCTCAACTCTGGAACCTGTTCCAGCTTTCTAAGTTTCTTCTGCCTCAAGCTGTGTCCCAGGGAACCAAAGTTACTAAAGCCTCTTTCTCTTAAGTGAGGTCTGATACAATATGCTTTTTATTGTTTAGTATTTTAGAGGAACATCTTTAAAGTAATTTTCCATTAATGAATGCTACATTCAGAGCTCCTTACTTCTAAAAAGACTGTTGGACTGAGTAAGGTCACATTGTTGCATCAGTCACATTAACTGGTAACTATTCAGACATCAGACTCTGTTTCCATTGCTTCCCTAGGGGCAACATTTTAGATACATTTGTTGTATTAAAATTGCTTCATTTTAAAGTAATGTTAAGGTTTTTTATTTCAGTCTACAAAGATACTGATTTTTCTACACCTAAACATTTTAAGCAGTAAAAAGGAATAAAACAGTAACAATTACAACTAAAATCTAGAAGTAACATTCAATAATATGATCTAACTGAGCCAGATAAGCTGCAATAAATAATGTATTACTGTTGCCTTTTCTACAGAAATATCAGTTTTTCTGTAGAAAAGCTGCTGTTCTTCAGCTCTGGTAGCAGCAGTCATGCATCTGCTGATAAGATCTGACGATATTAATCCTTGAAACAAAGTAACCCCACATTTTTGAGATTTCACCTGATTTCATCTTCCATTTGCAAATATTAACGGGTAGAATTATATTTTATTTTATTTTGTTTATCTGTAATTTTATGGAGACTCTTATCAGAATGAAATGATCCTTACAAGGCCATGCAGGGTAAATAAAGCACTCATAAGGGATTGGAGAGAAAGCCCCTCTCAGCATGCTATGGTATGAAGTGAATACTAATATGCTAAATGGCTAGACTGAAACAGTCAAGAATATCACTTTTATGATATGGTGCAAACTCTGTGACTTTGTAAGGAAAGAATAAATAGTACAGACGACTTGGCTTTGTGGTATGGACTGTGAATTTCTGGGATAGGGTTAGAGGAGCAGTGAGAGTGGGCTCCTGTGGTCTTTTTCCCTGACTCCCCAGTGTTAGCAGCTCTCCAGATGCCATGAGAAAACGAGGCTGGTGGGTGCGGGGGGGATGACTACACCAGTTTGCTTGTGTTCTTCACTTTACCACAATCCCTAAGAGACTTCCCACGGCCTAAGAGTCGCTACGAGGAGTTAAAAGTTGTGAGTCTAGATGTTTGAAAATACTGTTGTGTAGTTGGAGAATGAAGTTAGTTGTGATGGCAGAGCTCAGGGGCAGTTATGCACAGTAACTGTCAAAGGTCTTCATTATCTAAATTGTTGCAATTTTAAGTCACTTATTTTTCTTCATTACATGTGTCACATTGTGGGAAAAAAAGCTTCAGCAGTTCCCCAAAATGGTTCATTAGTATTCCTCATTGTCAGCAGCACAGCGACTGTAGATGTAAACGAGGATGTCTCATCACTTCACAGGAATGTTAACAATTAATTTAGCTGCTAAGGGAAAATGAAGGACAAATGTGCCCTGTGGTCTGAATTTTAGATAAGCGTACAGATCTACCTTTAACTCATACCTTGGTTCAAATCCCAGTGTAATGTTCACTTTTTCTAAAACTTTCTGCTCATCTTCACTCAGTTTTACTTTGTGTTTCATTACCTTAGAACTCCACTGATAAATATTCTTTAGATTAACAATGAATCGAATCTAGATCTGGAATCTGGTAATGTGAACGAGGTTACTCACAGTCACAAAACACAGAATTATCTAAACTCTGCAGCTCTGTGAGCTTTTTAGCATCTTTTAGTGCAGTGTTTTGCTGTGTGGTTCGGTTTAATCATCCTCATCGACCTCGTTTCAAGCAGCAGGCCAAGAATACATTAACACAGCTTTAAAGTGTTTATCCTAAAGACTATCCTATCAAAAATGCCATATCTTATAGTTTTTGTTAACTCTATGACATTACATCACATATTTATGACATCACATAAATGAATGTAACTGCAAATAAGCGTCTTTTCAAAACTTTGCCATTTTTGTTGCCATTTGCTCAGAGCAAGCCCCCAGGAATGGTGCTGGGCTGTGAAGCGATTTTGGATTTGCACACAGAGCTTCACAAACCCCTGAAATGAAATGAAATGAAATGAAATGAAATGAAATGAGTATCAGAATTTGATCCATTTGGTCCAAAAGCATTTGGAAAGTCAAGAGGAACCATATGATTTAATTATTTCATCCCTATTCATGTGTGCCGGGAGCCAACAGGAAGTCAGTCATTTTTATGGCTGGAGGCTGGAAGCATGAAGCCACTGAGCAACTTTCATAGGACAAAGGCCTCAGCTCTCCATAATACACATGGTTCAGAGTTTTCTGTTAACATTGCCTTAAATCTTTATACAGGTATACTGCCCCCAACATTCATGTGTTACGGTATTTCATCTTGCAGACACACAGCATTCATTTCTGAGGATGCACTCAACTGTGTTCATCGTAGGAATAATGAGACTGTGTTGGATGTATAATTCATCTAGTGCACTAGAGACCTGTGACTAAAATGTCGAGCCAAATCAAGAGGAGGACTGCGCTGTCCTTGACTACCAAAGATGATTGTCTTTATTAATCACTGCCATCAGTGGAGCTGTTAATGCAACTCCTGCAAAAAACCCCTCTCTATGTACAGTTGATGTAAAAGGTTGAAGTGAGGCTCAATGTGAGACTGCAAATGAGGACAAGCGAGGCCAAGACAGCCCTGGGCCTGGCGTTACACATTCACAGGGTGACATGGCACACTATGACTCTCCCTTTGCCGTAGGGTGGGAACACGAAAGGCAGAGTGGGGTGGTTGGGAGGGTGGGGAGGAATGGAGATGGTGTGTGTGAAGAGGAAAGACAGCTCATTCCAAATGGGGAAAAAAGGGCAATTAGTAACCAAGTCCCTAGTGCAGCCCAGTTTGCCACAGGGCAGAATACCTCTGTGATTAGATTCCTTGTGACGATTTCCCCAAATTTTTGCGCACAATGCTGTCCATCAGCAACAAGCATGAGAACAACGAAAGGAGTCTTCCGGGCAGCTCTCGTCGCCCATCAACTCTGTCCACTAACTTTAAGCTCTTTTAATTAGAACAAGCTTAGACACAGCACACTACACAAGGCACCCACTGATGAAAGGGGGAGAGAAAAAGTGGGACACCAAGAGATATCGACAGCAGAGCATGCGTGACCTCTGCCTCTCTCGCATATTCTCTCATCACTTCCCAAACTTACTCCTTCCACCTCTTCATCTCTTTTTTTTTACCCCTTTTCTTCCCAGTTCTTGCCCTCTGCCTACCTTCATCCACCAAAGACAATTCCCTTTCTATTTCTGTCCCTCTCATCCCCTCCCCAACAAGTGCTTTAATCATGGACAGTATCAAACGGCTCAAACTGCCTCCTAATGAGCTGTTACTATAGAAACAGCTCCTGTTAACATTACTGCCACGCAGCAACCCACCCACATCTTCTCTGAAAGTCCCATAAGCTGCATATTTTTTTGTATATTTTGCCATTCCAGCTGTGGCAAGCTTTATTAAACACAGGGCAGCACCTTAATAAATTTGTGTGCGGCTCCAAGTTCTGCAAATTCCAAGCAAGCGCTGTCATGGTTACCGTTAAACTGTACGCTCCTTGCATAACGCAGACCTGAGAAAATCACTGGGAGACAATTCCTGTAATGGAAATCCTGTCAGATAAAAGGGCTTTCAGATAAAATACACCTCTGGCTGTGATGGTAAAGGTCATCGGCTCCTGCAGATTATTTTTCTAAATGTACAACTTGGCCTTCAGTTTGCAATAAATATGATTCGTTTCTGTTCGGTTTTTGACTGAGTAATGCTCATTTCACAGCTTCTTAGCTAGGTAATACTAGTACTACTGGTGAGGCAGGTCCTAAAATATTAAAATATTATCCAAGAGAAGCTCGGAGTTGATAAAAATATTGTTACATTCATCTGGCTTGGTCAATTATTACTGTTCGCTCATAGCAATGTGCTCTGTGGGCTTTTTTTGCCCTGGACTTCTCACCTCAGGCTACCAAACGCTGTGGTTGGTGGAGGTTTTTGGGGCTGGAAGAGGAAGAGCTGCACTCTTCCTCAGCACTACTCAGAGCTCAGAAAATTACTGCCACCTATTCTGCATGTTTCTCGGGAGAGAAAAAAAAAAAGGTAACTTGACACTAGGCTGAACAGCAGTATTTCACTGCCCTCTCTAGTTGAAAGTTTGTTTCACCTCTGGTTGGGGGTCGTCAGAGGAGTGCTTTTGCACCTGTAACCAACACCCAACAGTGACCATACTGACACAACCTGGAGCACACCTCTACATCACTGCAGCAGCAAGATGAGATGTTAAACCACTGAAAGTCAGCTGTGTGCAGCTCTGTGTACCCTTAATCATTCAGGATCCTGTGTGTCTAACAGGACCCTCCATTATGACATCATGACCAGTTACTGTCCTTGCAAACAAACTAATGGACTGGTTTCTCAATTACCAAAAACAACAGAAAACACACACACACACACACACACACAGTTTGAATCAGTTTGGTGCGGTTAAAGTTGGTGCCTTAAAAGCTCCTGTGGCTCAGTCATACAGTATAACTGTGATTTGCTATACATTATGTTAATGAGTTAGAAGTTTCCGTCTTGATTTCATCTGCATATAATCACAAATCACAAACCTTTATTTGATGGTTTTAGGTAGCTAGATTTTTATGCAAAATTCATGATGCATGTATTTTGCACAGCACATCACATATATACCTATCTATAGTTTAAAGAATTGATTTTAGATCAGGTTTCCTATAGCTTTAATGATTGTGGTGGCAATGTGGTCAATATTTGCTTCCTCAAGCATGCTGACATTAGTGTAACCATCCTCCCAGCGGATGTGAGGAGTTTTCAGAGGCATATTTAGTGGTATGTATTGAGCTTTGAGATCTGCTATTGGTCATCCAGGCCACTAAAAAATACAGCAGGGTAAAATAATCCAGTTCTTCCTTGCATAACGGGGGCCTTGTTTTTACGCAAATGTTCAGACTCTCGAGTTTTGAAAAGGCTCCACCAGTGCATGTGAAAATGGAGTTACACAAATGTGAACTGCTGTTGTACTAAAACAGCAGCTCATTAGGAGGTCAGCTCCTGGATTGCGCCTGGTGCTGCCCTACAGGTGCATTCTGCCAGTGAAGGAGAGCTCATAGACACAGTTCAGCAGCGAGGTTTCTATGAGATCACTCGGCTCAGAAATGAAATGCTAACTTAGTGTTCTTGATTACAAAACATTTACTTTGGCCACGTTCAACAGCACCTGAGAAAAACTATTACTGAAAATATTACTCATGAATTTATGATATAATAATATTTAGCATTTATTATAAATGCATAAGGAGGCAATAAACACGTTCATGGGAAACAAAAAGGAGGTTAAGTGATGTAATAAGACAAATCAAGTTCAAATTCAAGTTTAATGAGCACAAACCAAAACTGCCCATCTACTGTTTGTTTGCTTTACAGTTATCAGATATTAATTGATATATAAAAAACTTTTCAGTTATACACAAGCTTATATTTAATGCACATTTCTTTTCTGAGCCACTTGTAAATCCCATTTGTACTCTGTTTATGCTTGGTCTTCAGAGGCGGAGAATTTTACCTACAAAACTGACGTAATGATGTTGGTGAAGCCAGCAGAATACGTAATCAACCTCTGTAAACAAGTCTCCTCCTATTAGTTGCACAATTCTCCCCTAAATGCCTGTACAATGAGGAGAGAGACTCACCTTGCAAACATTTGCACAAATAAAACTGTGATGTGTCTGTCTGATAAATACAGCATGTGTGTTTGGGGCAGAATGTGCCACATCTGCCTGAAAAACAGGCGCAAAAGCTGCAGTAAATCTGGCCCTCAGTGTATTATTTCTGAATCAGTGTTGGTTTTGGAGAGGAGAAGGCTGCCAAGTTAGAGGAAGCAATCCACACACAAACACACACACACACACTCCTCACAAAGGTCGATCACATAAGCTCCAGTGGACATATCCCTGTCCCCCTGAATTCCTCTGTCTCTGGCAGTGACATGTTTATATACCCACTGAGCATAGATCACAGGAGGGGGACAGATAATATAGAGGCAATCCCTGGCTCAACTCACACACATCCTGCATTAAATCTCTGTTGTGTGTTCACACAGAAAGCAAACATACAAACACAGACATAAATCAACGGCATGAGCACACACAAAAATAAAAAAAATGATTTTTTTTTTTTTTGTGTACAGCTGAGAAAGTATTTTGACGTCTCAAATTTTCCATATAAGACACATCACAACATTTAACAATGTGTGTGTCATTTTCATTCTTTTTTTTTTTGGTCTACTTATTTTAATCAGACAGCAGTGGTGTCCACCTGTGGCAATCAACTGCTGTTTCCATGGAAACAGGTGGTACGCTTCCTTATAAGATGAAGGAAGGAGAGAGCGAGCGGGGAGAGAGAGCATGAGATAATGAGGAGAGGTGGGCAGATGCAAAGAATAAGCAACAAAGAAAAGGAAAGTAAGCAAGAGGACGGAAAGGAAGAATGTTGAATGTTAACGGGCATTGTGGTATGTTTCTGATCTTTACCCACACGAATCCAGGTGTCTACCATTTAAAGAGCAGGGCTTGACCTCACAACATCTGGCGTTGTAAACATTTTGGTTATCAGGAACTTTTTTAACACAGTCTGCAGGTTATTCTCTTTTTCTACCAGCAAGCAACTGCCAAGCAGTGCATGCATATTTTATTGATTGATAAATGTGAAAAATGACTCCTTAAACGTGACCCGTTCAACATCAAAACATATCTTCTAACTTACTCCTAGTGGTATGTATGTGCACACGTAAAGTTTTGGTTTTGTGTGACCAGTTTTTGAGATATCTGTCCCTAAACTTCAGCAACATGGGTTTCCTGAAACAATGTTTTGGTTCCCCAGGATCATCCACAGGACTCACTTCTATATAAAGTAGTTCCATAAAAAACTTAAATATCAGATATACATCTTAACCTTGGCAAACAAAATCAAAACTATCTGAACAGCTGCATACCACTAGAAGTAAGTGAGAAAATATGTTTTATTGTGATTAACGGGATGTGTATGTAGTTGTAATTTACTTGCTATATGAGGAATCTGATGTCCAAACAACGCAGAATGGAATCCCCTATGACTGACCAAATAAATGGTATTACATTGACACATATGTATTAGCCTTCATTAGCGTCAATTACATTATTGTCTGATCTCTGGCTGGATGAACGTGGTGTCATTCTTTGGCTCTGTAATTATTATCATCTGCTGTCAGTTGGTCAGGATTTGTCAAAGTAATATTTAATAAGACTTAAAGATATGTTATTTTATAGAGAATAGGACAGATAGGAAGAACGTCTTGAATGTTCATGTGTTTGTGCATGAGCCTTACGTTTCCTTAGGCTCAAGTTAAGTAGGCCACTTTTCCACACCACAGTGAGGAAACATACAGTAACTGAATAGCCTGTCAATGTCATGTAAAAGTCAGTTTTCTTTTCTCCAACAAGAGTATAGATGGAGGAGTGAGTGGAGGGGGGGGGGGGCAAAAGAGAGTAAAGACTACATAGTAAGAGAGAAAGAGAGAGCGAGAACCCTGGCAGTCTGACCTGACTCGGTTATGTAAACAAAATAATGTAGTGAAAGCAGCAGCAACGAACAACAGGGAACATCGCCTAATGAGCAATGGCATGTACAGAGAGCAAGCGGCACTGTGTGTGTGTGTGTATTCTAAATGACCTGCATGCTTGTTCCACATTTGATTTTTAATTGGACAGATTTCTCAGCGAGCTCTCCAAATTAAAAAGGCAACCATGACACATGCAACACTTCTATGTCCCCGCCCTGCTCCCTCCTCCTCTCATCCTGTCGTCCTGCCCTGTCTCCTTTTCGTTCCCTCTCGTTCTCAGTCAACATCTCTCTTCTGTTTTTCATCCTCACTATCTGGTGTCTCTCTGATGGCCTCTTTACATAGCTGACCCCAATAGAAATGGCAGCACAAGGCAGGAATATCCTGCCAGAAACAATATACCTCGAGTGATAAAAAGCATCTGTTTTGTGCTGATAAAATGTTGGATTTGTTACAGATGCAGCTAGGATTGTTTACCGGTGAGGGATTTCTTTTTTATGTTGTTTGGGACATCAGATAACTGAGTTTTTGGTTACGGGTGGCCAAATCATCAAATCTGGACTCATTTTTATCAATTGTTCATCTGGTTTTTAATCTTTGTTTGCTCTCTGTATTGTTTGCTCTGTGCTTTTTTTTCTTAGGTACTTTGTAAACTTTTCTCTCAGGAATCTGGATCCAGATCCAGCGGGGAAAAGGGCCCAGAGACAACAAAAAGAGAACTGGATGCTCTTTGCTTTTTATGGTTCTGATGCATATACAGTGCTTAAACCAAAGAGCTTTTGTTAATTTACATAGTAGAAACTCACTTTTTAGAAACTCACAAGCAAGGAGCCTCCAAATGTCTTTTTAGGCCCCATCTAAATAGTAGTTTTTATATATAAAGATGACTGAATAAGCTGAAAAAAAGAGTCACAGAGGGACAATTTAAGTCTCTGAGCAGACTAGCTTGTCAGCAAAGCACAGAATTGGAAAAGGCATCAGCACCATACATTTCCTGTTACAAAGACCTTAAATTTCCCATTTGTTGTTCTTGTTGTCTTTCTTTGTTGCATTTCCCGCTTTGTCCTTGTCACTCTGTTCTTCACCATTACAGCCATGCTCATAACAGTACGGAGTGCTGTCAGCGCGAGTAAAACATAACTAAAACAACCCAAGCAGTTATTTTAGCAACGCAACAGTGCACACATAAACACAAATACAGAGCAATCACTCATAACCCCCATGTATTCACACTCACACTCCCCTAACAACCATTTTTTATTCTTACAAGCCTCGTCCATTCACTTAGGAGAACATAAGTACTAAAAGCCATAACATTCTTTCTCAAGGACATTTCACTTTGGATTAAATTCAGCAGTATTTCATCTTCTGTTCCTCCTCTGTGTCACCACAGCACAAACTGTGCTGACGTACATTCTGGGGGTTAAAGCCAAAGGCTGTAAAACTGTGAGGAACCTGGTCAGTGATTCATAAGCTCATTCATAAGATTCATAAGAATAAATGGAATAAACTGTAAACGCATGTGAATAAGTACTGTATATATGCAGGTGCATGAGTGTGTTTGTGAGTGTGTGACTGTGACATCTTTATGATGTTATAAGCTTCAGCATTGTTGTTTGATCACTCGTTACAGATGTTTCTGTTCTCATCTGCTTCTGTCCTTCCCTCTATATGTTTCTTTTTCTTCTACTTCTTTCAACCCCTTGCTATATGTTCTGTGCTGTATGTGTCTGTCCCCTGCAGCATCTCCATACTGTACTAAGGGCAGTGGGTCCGGTCTGTTTCCTGTCTTGAATACCAATCAGTGTGATGCTGCTCATATGCTCTTTGTTTCATGTGTGTGAGGATGAGAT
Source organism: Thunnus maccoyii (assembly GCF_910596095.1). Classification (NCBI taxonomy): domain Eukaryota; kingdom Metazoa; phylum Chordata; class Actinopteri; order Scombriformes; family Scombridae; genus Thunnus; species Thunnus maccoyii. The sequence goes on along the minus strand of NC_056536.1, from coordinate 12,685,532 downwards.
CTGATAGATACTGGATACTAAGTGGTACAGGGCGACTAGGAAACACTGGGCTCTAAAAAGGCTTGTTAGCCGCTGTTACCACTGAATCAATCACATAGTGTGCTTGTACATTTGAACTTTAAACAAAACTCAAAGCGGTTATAAAATGTCACTTTGCATTGATTTGAATGTCATAGGTATATATCAAATAAATTCAAGTTAATCGCTCTATACTTGAGAGAGGTGAGCGTATTAGATATTTTTTCTTTGCATATCTCCCTTTGACTCACAAAAATGCTTGTGTAACACCTAAATTCTGAGTAGACTAGCTTGTCAGACAAGCTTGTCAGCAAAGCACAGAATTGGAAACAGCATCAGCACCGTATATTTTACTGCAAGCTTGCTGCAATGCAGTCCGGATGTGGAGAAAAATATGTACAATTCGCACTGAATTTATCAGTCTGTGTTCTAGTCTGTACCATGAATAGATAAATGCAGGTGAGCTGAAAAGAGGAATAGAAATCTCTTCAGGTTTTCATACACCCCTCATTGCATTTTAGAAAATGTTTCAGGTAAATAATATCAACCATTCCTCGTTGTTTTTGGAAACCTTGTTCACTATTGAAAGCTGAATGTATTCATTTGTGATCATCAAGGAGCAGGAATGACGCAAGGTGCTTCACTTTCTGTCTGAACACACTTTCTGAGCTGCAGAGAGAGGGCTGTGAATTCTCAGTGAGTTTGACACTGAGAGGGACCCCTCACACTGCAGGTAGTCATTTCATTTAAAAAACTGCTCAGTGGACCTTTAAAGATTCCTCATTTTCATCAGCAACATGGTAAAGGACGGACTCTCCAACGGTCTGACATTAACAGAAAGTTACTTGTCTACCTAATGAACCTACAAACTGGAGATGAAAGAGAAGCTGTTGGACTCACCTCCATGAACATAGTCATGTAGTGTGCAGTCAGAGGGACCCACCAAATGGATCAGACTGGACTGGCTGAAGCCAACCGTGTGCTGCTCTGTAATGTACAAACACACACACACACACACACATATAAGCACAAGAAAAGAAAAAGTGAAAAAAAAGGAATTTTAGCACTGATAAACCTGTATAAACTACATGTTTCTGTATCCTGCCTCGCTAAAGTCACTGTAATGTACTGACATGCGAGTTAGCATACTGTACCTTTTGTTGTATCCTCTGTGGTTGAGTGAAAATGACAAAATTAGAGAATCAATCAATTTTACTGTCATGATGGTTGAATACATTTACAGAGCAGATGAGCTCCTCAACCTACAATTATTCAATAAAAACGGAAGTTCTTTCTTGTACGTCCACAGTGTGTAGACACTTTTGAACAATGCACCCAAGTACATTAATTACTGAAAGCAGGAGGCATTCTTCATTTACGCTGTGGACAGTTGCCATTATTTTACATCAGTAATTAGCAATACTGTCATACATATCAAATGCAGATAAAGTAAAAAACTCCTACTGTGATTAAAACCTTTGCTTTTGACTTTGTTCTGCAGTTGTAAATGGTGCAGGGAAGAAAAACATACACTGGCTGGATGATATTTATGTCTGAATGTCCTCATGTTACCACAGTTGCCACATCAAGTGAACTTACTGCACATTCACTGTACCACAAAATGAAGATCCAGGAGGGAGTGAAAACATTACCTACAACCTATTTATTGTATGTTTGCATTTGAGGCCTTGAGGCTAGTCTGTTACCTGGGCTAGATGGATATGGCACCACCTCTTCAATCCTAGCCTTGGTTTCCAGTCTCTCCATCTTCTGAGCCTCATAGCGCTTTCTTCCCTCCTCCTCTTGTTCTGCGCTGGCATACTACAGACAGAACATATACAGAATGAACATATGCACAAGTGTACACATCCACACACTCAAGATTTACACTGCATGTAGTATGAAAGAATAGTTTTATCACACTGACATTCAAGACAAGTGAGATGAGTGAAATGGACTTTTCACGCTGTTAAATGTCAATATCTTTATCTTGACCAGATGGCCTCTCTCATGAATACCCTTTTATCTCTGATATACTGTATCGAGGGAGAAAGACAGAGAGAGGCTGACAGGAACCTACAAAAGGGTAAAATGCCAAACTTTGGTCCATTAAAGTCAGAGCAACAAAGCTTTCCATGTACCTTGATGGGCGGCACCTCTGTGATCTTGTCGACATTCTGCAGAGAGCAGGGGACGTACCACAACGCTGCCTTGTTGGCCAGCTTTTTGGTACCTAGAATCACAGAGAAAAGGTTGGATTCTTGTACCAAGAAAAATGTTGGTGAGGAACTTATAATAAATAATATAAATAAAATGACACATTTAGCGTGCAAAAGACAATTTCCTCCCGAGTTTTGTGACTGTAAACCAATAAGCAAGAAGTTTTGACACGTCTTTCAAATAAAACAACAATGGAGCGAACGATTTTGAAATAGTTGTCAAAACAACAGCTACTTTTATTAACACCCTAATAAAAGCCAATCCAGTTTTTAACAAATCCATTGGCACCGCCTGTAGATAAGTCTTTCTTCTGCAAACAAAGGAACGAATGAGGACTTTGTTCAAAGACAATCGTTCATGTCCTATTCAGAAAACAAGCTCACATTTATTAAACTGTTTCCCTCGGTTAGCGCTTGGTTAGGTTTAGCATAATCCCTAAATCCTGAACTTTCGGCACTTCATGTTGTAATTATAAAATGGTTGAAATACAATAGCAACTCACTCATTAAATTCTCTATATAAATATTTATTTTGTGACATTCATTCTTTTTGGCTGTTGACAGTTATTCGAGGTTTTCTTCTGTGACAATGAACGCTTTTCATATACATCTTCTTTAATATGTGAAAATATAAGAGAAAAATTCAAAAGTCTACTGCTCTGTCCTGCACAAAATGACTGTAATATACAGTATGTCCTCAGTGTTAATAGTGTTGTCGATAACAGCAATACGTTAATGATGACTTTTTGTTTTTTAAGTAAACATTGTTTGGCTTCACAAACAAACGCAATTATTGAATTAAACTGTTGAAATCTTGAGGAATGTTTTACTGAGGTTATTTTGGTAGTTTCACTGTTTAGATATATATTTCCATTTTCTTGTGAGTTTCTGGATGTTATGTATTATTGTTTGTCTCCTGTGTGAATACGTTGTTGGAAAAAATGTTGGAAATGTTACTTAAAAATATTATTGTGTATACAAGCTTCTTCTGTGACTAAACAGAGGGGCCTGATATTTCCATGTAGTTCCATATAGTTCAGTACATGACACGTTGATGTGGTTGGAGGCTGTAGCATTAGCTCTGCCTTCCTACAGGAAGTTAAGAACCAGAAGATCAGAAGACTAAACTCACATCTCATAGCAATCAGCCAGAGAGATTGTCAAAGTGTTATCTATTCTATTTTGCCTATACTTCTTCACTTAATTCTCTAACAGAGAGAGAGAGAAAGGGGTTATTTTGAGGTTGTGTTGTTATGGCAAACAAGGGAGGCACACAGACAAGAGACAGCACAGGGCATCAGGTTGAAATGAAATCACTGTCTTCAAATGTTAAAGGCTATTACTTATGGCTCCACCTTCTTTTGAACTGGGTTTATGTGTCTCATTAAGACAGATGAGGCTTTTATTCAATTAGAAATTAAACTAAAGTTTTATTAACCAAACAACAAAAATCTGTTTTCTTTTAATAGTTTCTTTGCCCATATTTCTACTATTCTTACTTATGTCAAATAGACACTGCATACATTTGCATTGCATCCATATAGCCATGAAAATAGGACATCTCACAAATAAAAGTCTTAATGAAATGGAGAATTGTGACATTATTGTGTGCACTGTGACCAAAGTGATCGACAATAAACCAGCTGAAGACTTTGTGCGCAAAGCAGGAAGAAGTTAAGAGAAACGAGTGGGAGCAGAGGCTTATGGCAGGCTACTCTTGGGGAATAACATTTGCATTTTACACGCGAGTTAAAACCGTGCAGACAACTGGGCTGCGTTGCCATGCCAACCGGGCTTCTCTCCCCCTCTTCTCATTGGCTCCCGCCCTTGCCAGCAACCAGGAAGTTGCCCACAGGAGAAAGGGAGGCATATTTACATATCCTTGACTCTACCAAGAGTGAGAGACTCCAGTCTATTATTAGCTACTGCTGGACCTTTTAAGTGAACTGTGTTTAGGATGAAGGGAGGAAGAAGAGGAGTGAGAGAGGAACTGAGGGTGAATTACTGGATTGAACCAGCCGCTAAGAACCATTCCCAATCCGACTGATGACCTTTTTGACCAGAACGCAACCAGGGAACTGGCTTTGAATTTTAAATCCCTCTGAATCAAATGAAGACAATGTCAATGTTTGACCATGTCGCCTCTTGGACTTCACCCCTGTTACCTTCACAGTGTGTCCAGTAAAACAGCACATATTACTCTTCGTCATGCTTGCAATATCATGCACATTTTTACAAGACAACAAAGTTGAGGCAAAACAGTTACAACATGCACCTTAAAAACTACATGTCGAATATACCTCAATCTGAATAAAATGCTTGATATTTACTGATAAATCAGTTAATTTTATGTTATTGCTTTCATTGTGTCTATAGATAATTCAGTCACAAATGAAGGGCCTAAACTACACAAAGGACAGCTGGCTTACTTAGTTAGCATTAATGAATTGGTGAATAGGACGATTTTGGCTTCCTCCACCTTGAACACAAGCCTCAAAAATCTGCTCACTCAAATTTCCACACTCTATGACACAATGCTATTGAAAACTGACTGAGAGCGCAGTGACTTTGTGTGTAGTTCTTCAAGTTTGTCTAGTGGCAGCTTTAGAACGAGGAGCTCCATGAATGTAAAAGAGGACTCTGGCAGCTATGATGACAGCTGAGACAAATGGCACCTGGCAGTGGCAGATTTATTTTTTTAATTGATGTTATATCAGTGGAGCAAGACTGAGTGACGCACGTGCAGCAGTGCATTGAGTACACTGAAAAAAAGAAAACTGCGAGCGAGTGGAAGGATATTACACAGTAGACAATCCAGCTAGCACCACTTGACTGTTTTTACAGGAGCATAATGTTGGCAAACAGAAAGCACTTTGGCATAAGCAGTAATAAAACATACTGCTGCAGGACAAGCAAAAACAAAGACAAAAAAAATCAAATTCATCAAACTGCTCTTGTGTCTAACACAGAACTTTCAACTGATTACAGGACATAAATCCAGCAAATCAGATATTAACTACAAAACAAGTAGCACCAGCAGCTGTCAGGCTTAGACACTCAGGAAGACAGCAACATTTTTAACTGCATGATAGGCAGCAGAACACTCTGCTCTGTCACATTTAATTATAAATTAGAGCATTTTTGGGGGCTGATTTGACAATTCACAGGGGTGCTTAAGTGGAGGAAACATCCCTCTAGCACTGCTTATACCTCATCCAATCCCCTTTAATCTAAGTTTAAGGCATCAATCATTGCTTCATACCATCCTTGAAATTTCCTAAATGCACATTTTTTTTCTGTTTGTCAGTAGTTTAAATGGTCCCGAATCCCAGTCTGCAATACCCTGAGATCTCTCATTTATCTTGTTGTTCCTTCCCTCCTTGTTCTTCTTCTCTTTCTCCAAAATCTATTCCCCATTCTGTCCACTTTGACCTCATGTCCTTCTTTCTCTTTGAGCACTTTCACTTGATTTATCACTGTCTTTTACTCATTTTACTCAAAGTGTGTCCCTCTTGTCCAACGGCAGCCTGTATCCACAAGGACTGTGAGGAGGTGGTCTCAGGAAGCTAATGAGGCACTGCAGGACTGCTTTGAGTCTAGAGACTGGGATATGCTTTGTGAGCCACACAGGGAGGACATCAACAGCATGACAGACTGCATCACAGAATACATAAAATTCTGTGAACACACCACCTTGCCAGCCCGGATTGTACACTGCTTCCCTAACAACAAGCCCTGGATCACCAGTAACCTGAATGTACTTCTCAATAAGAAGAAGAAAGCCTTCAGGTATGGGGACAGGAAAGAACTGAGGAGTGTACAGACGACCTAAGGGTGAAGCTGAGGGAGTGCAAGGACTCCTACAGCAGGAAGCTGGAGACCAAACTCCAGCAGAGCAACGCGACTGTGACTACGTGCCAGGTTAGCAGACAGCTGGGGAGACGCCACCAAGGCAAGGCTGCAGGCCCTGATGGTATCAGACCCAGGGTTCTGAGGACCTGTGCCAGGAAGCTATCTGCTATTCTGCAACACCTCTTCAACCAGAGCCTGAACCAGGAGAAGATACTGGTGCTGTGGAAGACATCTTGCCTGGTTCATGTTCCAAGAAGAAGACTCCATCTGGCCTCAATGACTATCGACCAGTTGCCCTCGCATCTCATGTGAGATAGTGCGGGTGAAATCATTGCTGGACCCTCGGCAGTTTGCCTACCAACCTCATCTGGGAGTGGACGATCATCTACCTGCTACAGTAAGCTCACTCACACCCGGGTGTAACAGGTTGCACTGTAAGAATCACATTCTTTGATTTCTCCAGTGCATTCAACATCATCCAGCCACTGATACTGAGGGAGAAGCTGCAAGCGATGAGGGCGGACACGTCCAACATCTTCTGGATTACTGACTACCTGACAGACAGACTGCAGTTTGTCCGACTGGGCAGTGCTCTGTCTGAAATGGTTGAGAGTAGTACAGGAGCTCCATAGGGGACTGTGCTGTTTCCCTTCCTTTTCACTTTGTACACCTCAGACTTTCAGTACAACTCCAGATCATGCCAATTGCAAATGTTCTCTGATGACTCTGCAGTGGTTGGGTGTGTAAGTGATGGGCGGGAGGAGGAGTACAGAGCAATGGTGGACAATTTTGTGGAGTGGTCTGGAAGAAATCATCTGCTTCTGAACATGGCAAAGACCAGGGAGATGGTGATCGACTTCAGAAGGAAGAAGATGGCTACACAACCTCCTCTGTATTCTGGGAGAGGATGTTGGTGTGGTGGTGGACTACAAGTACCTGGGTGTCCACATTGACAACAGACTGAACTGAAAGACCAGCATCGAGGTTGTATATAAGAAGGGGATGAGCAGACTCTATTTCCTGAGGAAACTGAGATCCTTCAACGTGTTCAGCAAGATGTTGGAAATCTTCTACTAGTCTGTTGTGGCCAGTGCACTGTGCTTCACTGTAGTCTGCTGGGGGAGTAGTATTGGAGCCAGTAACAGCAACAGATTTAATAAACTGATTAAGAAGGCCAGCTTCATAATTGGCTGCAAACCAGACATCTTTGAAGTTGTGGAGGAGAGGAGGACACTGAACACACTGTTATCCATTTTGGATCATCCTGACCACCCTCTTTACCACCTACTGGACAGACAGTGAAGCACTTTCTCTATCAGACTGGTTCAGCTTTGCTGTCACAAGGACTGATACAGGAAATCTTTCCTGCCCAAAGCAATAACTCTCTACAACACCTCCGCTCTGTCTAACAGAGAACTCTCCGAACTCTCAGCTTTACAGTTTCTGTCTCAACCAAACTCCACTCTGTTTTGTTCCTTCAATAACTTTGCTCATGGTGAATTTGCACATCATTACACTGTATTCTAGTATATTATTTATAATGTATATTTGTTGTGTTTATTTCTCTATAGATATACATTTCTCTCCTGAAATGTGTTGATGTGCATATTTACTGAGTATTTACTGTCCCGTGCAATGCCTGGATAAACCTGCCACTGTGACAGAAGAATTTCCCAATTTCGGATCAATAAAGTACATCCATCTATCATTCAACTCTCTGTTCTCCACCTTGTCTTTTACCCACTACCCTCATATGAGCGAAAAAAAAAAAATCCTTGTTTTCTTTTCTCCTTCCTGAACAGCATGTTCCAGGCCCAGAGACAGTGCAGCGAGGATCGTTCTTAGTGCTTGATCCCCATGATCAAAACCACAGATTTTCCATTGTGCCGAGCCAAGGCTCCATACTTTTAACTAAACTACAGTCCCGCCGTGGGATGTTACAGCCTAATAGGAATAGATGAAATCATGCCAGAAGTAGTTTTGGGACAGAGCACTGTAACTGAAAACTAGTACTCAATGTCAGCATTATGGTATATTTCAACTGTACAAGACCCGAACTGAGACTGAAATCTGTCATGTCGTCCAAATGTGAGACGAAAAGCTGCCCCACAGTTGAGCGATACTACATAAACATAGTTTTCTATTGTACTCAAATGACCTTTTTTATGTAGTAAATATCTGTCCTGTTACAGGCCTCATGAAATTCTTCTGTGTTCAAGTCAAGCCAGCCTCACACTAAAGGTCTTACTTTTTTTTTTTTAGTTTTACATGTTTTATTTTGTGTTTAAATTTAGATTTGTTAAATTTTACATCATAAAAATCACACTTCTTACTTCTCCTGCTGTGGGTGTTAATGACTGAAGAATTGAATAATAAAGATAATTTAATTTCAGTGCAATGAGCTGCAGAGCTTAAAATAAGCCTGAAACAACACTTTTTAAAAATTGTATCTGTGTAGGTTCACAAAGCACTCTTTCACTACGTGCATTTATGTGACCCACCAGGATCATGGAAAGAACTGTCATGCTTATTTTAAGCCTCACCCACAATGCATTGCTCTCAGCTGTGTCTATGCATGCTTGTGTATGTGTGTTGAGGGGGCACGATCTGTATATGCTGTATTTATGCAAATGTGTGCCTGAGTGTGCATGCAATACAAGCATTATTACCTCTGTGGGAATTTTGCATGTGTGTGTGTGTGTGTGCGCTCCAAGTGTGGCTGCGCACAAACATGAGTGTATTCATACATGAATGTTCACTGCTTTTTCTGCAATTTCACATCTGCAGATCTTTGAGCCTGTGTGTGCAAAGGCCTGATTGTGTGTATAAATGCGTGTGTGTGTACATGCATCTCTCTAAAGTGGATCTATGTGTATCATGTTGCATCTCTGTGTAACTGTGAATGTGTGTGTATTTAAGTGTGATATGTGTATTTTCATGCATGTTTGTACATGAATATATACAAATCTGTATGCGCCCGTGTGTGTGTGTGTGTGTGTGCACATTTTTGTTACCTCTTGGGGACCTTTTCTGGTGTAAACACCAATCTTGTCGGGACCAGTAGTCCTCATGGGGACCAAAGCCTGGTCCTAATGAGGCAAAATGTAATTTCTAAGGTCCTGGTTAGGTTTAGGTTAAGGTCAGAGTTAGGCATGAATTGGTTATGGTTAAAGTTAGATTTGGGTTAGGCTGTCCACAATGAATGGAAGTCAATGCAATGTCCTAACAAGGATAGATGCGCAAACTTGTGTGAGCGCGTATGTGTGTGTGTTAGTGCGCATGTGCAATCCGCCCAGCGGGGACAATCATCACGGCTCGTGCCCACAGTAGGCAGCTTTCCCCTGGGGTGCCGTGACTGAGGCCTGCCTGACGAGATGCTGCCTGACTGACTGTGGAACCTGGATGCTTGCCTCCTCCCCCAACACACACACACACACACACACGTGAAATAGGCATGAATGCATAAATACAAAGATGTGCACAGAACATAATTAATATATATTTTCGCACTAAACAAGATGCGCGTAAGTTTACATGTGCAAAAAGCTGCCAAGACATGCATGGCTGCACAAACGTAGACAAAGATTCATTAAAATATAAACACAAACCACATATGCAAGTCTCCAACCAAACAGTAAAATTGTCTTGTCCTTTCCCTTTTGCCTGGGAAAAGATCTAGCCAGGAGTATGAAAAACCCTGCCAGTCCTGCCTCAGTAAGAGACTTCTTTTAGAAAGAAGTTTGTCTGTGTTCAGTGTGCATCCGTGTAGGTGTGAGAATGCGTAGGTGTGTGACTTTTTCTGTGCAGAAAGTGTCAGCATGTGCATATCAGGCTCTGTATGCACACAGGTCGTCCCTACACATCGCATGTGTGTGTCAGTATGTGTCGGGTGCGCGCATGCGTCGTGTCGGAGCATGTGTGCAGGTACATCCACTTGGCGTCCGTGTCTGACTGGGCCACAGTGTGTGAGGCCTGATGCTAAGCCGACATGACAGAAGCAAATAATGTCTGCTCCCGTTATCTTCTCTTCCCCCTCGGCCCCGCAGGAACCTTTTAAAGGGCCAAACACTGATGAAAGCGCACACACATGCATGTATACAGTACATATGCACACACACATAGTACATATACTGTCTTGTATGCACCAAACGCACAGCCACAAAATCATGAATCTAAAGGCAAGGCGCAAAGAGAAACACACACATTCACCTTTTTCTCTGTTACCGACATATGAATGGCCTCCTGCACAAATCCACATATTTAAAAGCTAAACATCTACACAGACCAAAACATGAGCTCAATCTTTTAATCTGTGACTAAAGATGGACAATATTACCGAGATTTGGACAAAAACATATCAGTAAAAGCATACAGAGATGCATACATTCATATGCATAACAGCTGTCGCCTCAAATACACACACATACTGTATGGTATACATACACGTGACCTACATCCTATAGCTATGATCTAATAGACCACCAAGCTGCAGCCTGTTCTCTAGCTCCCCTTTCAGCATTGAGGCTGCCTGTATTTCTGATTAGAGGACATAAACTGATCCGCTCACCCTACAGAAGAATAGCCTTCATATACTGGTATTCTGATTCATTATCCTACATTGAGATAGATAGTTAATATGTGTTGTAATTAGTTTTTGTTTGACTGAAACATGATGCTGTAAAATATAAATCAGGGTAATTATAGAGTTCAAATATAATTTGGGCTATAAAGTGAGCAAATCCCATCACAGATGTTGTGTTTGGCCCACGCAGCCTCCAGAGAGCTCAACAGCAAAGTTTGGTGTCCCAGAGCAGCTCACTTCCATGCCCGCTCTCAGCATGAGCCGGAGCTACGCTCATCTACACTACACCCACAATGCCCTGACACTGAACCCACACTTAAGACTTCAACACTCTTTGTTTGTTTGTATATCAGAACATGCACAGTTGTGCACTTCTAACCTATGAGCAGAACTGCGAATGTGCAACTGTGATGTTACATGACATTTTCTGATGCTAAATTGTCTGTTTTTATTTTATTACAGAATAGTCTACAACCCTTTGTTGACATAAAACGCTAATATGGCAAGAATGAATGCAAATTTATTTGAAAAAAGAAGCTATACGCTTCTAAAAGTGCAAATCTTTGATATTTATCAGAAAAAAAAAATCCATTTCATTAAAAAGGCATCTTATGTTAATAATTTTATCACTGTGCTGAAATATAAAGCCTGTAATGTGCATCAATCAACAGAGCCTTGCATGTATTCTCTTCCTGATCTGCCCTCTTCGGGGTCCTTCCTGACAGGCCATGTACTGTAGTAGGCTGTCCATGCCGATGCCTGTATGTATGTACGCTGCTCTCCACCTGTCATCTCATATCTCTGCCTCCGCCTCCGTCAACCTGCTTCCAGCCCAGCAACCAGCCAACCAACCAGTACAAGCCTGTTGCTAGGGCAACGGCTGTCTAGGGGATACTTCTTTTGTTTCTCACACCTCCTTTCCTTCATCCTTCTTTCTGTCTCTTTCCTACTCTCACTCTTTCCTTCTCTGCTATATTTTTGCTCATCGATATACCTGTCTGCCTCTCTCTCTTCCCATCTTTCTGTCTCACCCCTTTCTCTCCCTCTCTCTGTCTCTTTCTCTGATTCTCACTCTCTGTAATCTTATCAAAAAGAAGAGGGTCAGGTTGCTTAAATGCTATAGTACCTTGTGAATGCAAAGTCATCAAAAAATAAGAAAAATAAACACACAGTATACAGTCCAGTGAGATCAACAAACTGCACTTATGCTGCTAAAACTAATTCCAGCATTACCATGACATATTCTCTGTGTGTCCATACATGTATTAGTAGGTATAGACATCATCTCTCCCACTTTGATATGAATTCAAGCAGTTACAGTACGGTCAGCACATGACATTTGGTTACAGTCAGTCTGTACGTTGCTGTTGCCCCTGGCATTTAAGGGTTCAGAGATAGCGCTAGGTCAGCCCAATGTGATCCTCTCTCCATCTTTACTCAAGGGACTCAGAGCTGTGTGTGTGTGTGTGTGTATAAGCCTGCCCACATACATGTGTACACAGCGCCCATAAAATGAGCACAAATCTTAATAATAAACAAGAATTACAGACTGCTTCTAAATCGGGAAACCAACATGGCTCTTAGTTTCCATTCCCCTGTCACGGCATGTAACGCAGCACCACATGAAAGCACTAAAGCAGTGTTTCATCTTTCATACTTCTGGGGGCCGTGTTACTTATTATGTGCTGCCCTCTGCTGATCAAACAGCAGAACTTCACAGTGAGGTCATTCTTGTCACTAATGGCCTGACAAGAGTGATTGGAGTGTTAGCATTTTGCAGGGTCAGAGCAGTCTCTGTACACACATATAAGATGACAAAGAACTGATGCAGATACAAACAATTTGGAACTTGGTGTAAATTGGATTTTAATCTGGAAACTGTGGAAAGAAGGAATGTATCTACCAAGATCAGAGTACATAAACCTGATTCTTTTTTTCTCATACACTACACACCTCCCAGTTTTGGTTTGACATTTTGCAGTTTTCAATACTCAAACACATTTGTGTGACACACACACACACACATTTTTTACACTACAGATGCAGCTGACCGTCATACCCTGTGATTATCCTTTTGTAAATAGTTATGTCTGTTTATTTTAGATTAAACATATTAACTGGCACTTGTACTCGGTCACCGGTTGTGACATACAAAGAGAGACATGAAGAGAACTGCATAAAAATAATGGAGAGAGAGATGAAAGAAGAGAGAAAGACAACAGAACTGAAACAACTAGTTGATTAATCGATTAGTCCATCAAATCCATCAATAATTTCATCATCTTGTTTGTCCATGCTGTATTTCTGTCATTTTTCTTTCTTTGTCTGTTCTGTACACACAACATCTATCGCATGTCTGTCCATCCTCAGAGAGGGATCCCTCCTCTGTTGCTCTTCCTGAGGTTTCTTCCATTTTTTTCCCTGTTTTTTTTTTTTTAATAAGGGAGATTTTCCTTATTCAAATTGAGGATCTAAGGACAGAAGATGTTGTATTGCTGTACAGATTGTAAAGCTCCCTGAGACAATGTATTTATTTGAGCTATACAAATAAAATTGACTTGACTACTTGATTGTTTGAAAATAAATCGACAACTACTTTGAACTCTGATTATTGAAAATGGCACATATTTGTATGTGTGTGTGTGTGAATAACTTCCTGTCTGTGAATATCTCTGCTCCTCTGCAGTTATGCAGGTGAGAATGAGGCTAAAGGTGAACATTGCTGAACAGGTGAGGCAGTAGGTTCAACCGAAATCACTGTGCAGCATTATATAAACTACTTTTATAAACAAAGGAAGAATCTTAATAATTCGCCTTGAGGTTTTAATCTCGATTGATTACTCATTTGAACTATTATCTAATACTTATAGGAATACCATGTGGAATGTGACTGTTGTCAAATGCCAATGTCAAAACGAGTTACCTGTGAGGATGTTCTCGGCCATGACTTTGACCTGCACCTCCAGTGAGTGCTTAGAGGTGTACATGATCTCAGCGGTGACGTGGGCGACCTCGCCGATGAACACAGGATACAGGAACTCTGTCTTCTCCACCCGAACCAGAGCTGCCAAACAGCGGTCCTGGAGAGGATTCAAAAGCCATAAATATTAGAAACCAGCAACTTCATCGGTATTGATTAACCCTGTAAATTGATCACTGGTGTGTTGTTGTAATTTTGTACCGGCTAAATCAACTTTTTATTTACTGTGCACAGTATTCACCCTAATAGGATTAATGATTTGTACAACTGTACAGGCAGAAAAAGTGCAATTAGTGCCAGATGATCTAAGACAAAGGCAGAGGGGAAGAAGGAAGGAAAAAAAATCTCTCATTAAAAGTAATTGTAAGGTGAAGAGACGGGAGCAGATGGAGGAATAACTACCACACACACCATGCCAAATCCACGTCGGTACCACGATGTCTGCAAAAGATAACTTTGTTATGCGCTTGAAAAGTATGTGCAACTTTTGCAATCAGTGTAATGAGATGGGCAGGAACAAAGGAAATTTATCTTATCTTATTATGACAGTATTTTGACAATACAACTGATTATGATGTGCTATTCCCTCTGTAATTCTACATTTTCCTGGTTCACACAGGGACTTTTAACTTGATGGAATAACTGTTTAAAACTGTCCAATGGTTAATCAGTTAAGAATATGCTACCTGTAAGTATATTAATTCTTTATTAAGATAGATGTGTCTTTATGAGGCAGATATGTACTGTAGTAGATGCAAAGGCCCGTTTGTGTGTATTGTCTGATCTGAGCGGTGGCAGACAGTCGAATGTGGGGCATCAGATCAGATTATGATCAGAATGTTGTATCAGGTTAGATGACCTGATCAAATTATGAAGACAAAAGCCGGTTAAAGTTCACCAGGTGAAAGGTAAAACCAAGACGATGAGGAAGAAAACAAATCTGGGTGAGACACTGAATACAAACAATATTCATGCAGCTACGCAGTTTGCAAATATGAGACTTAAAGGGATAGTTCGGATTTTTTGAGGTGGGGTTGTATGAGGTATTTATCCATAGTCGTTCGATCAGCTGTTTGGATCAAAAAGTGCTGTTGCGGTGTAATATAGTGTGTGGCATGCGTAGGAATACAGAAGTTCTACAGTTGAAAAAGAAAAGGGCTGTCTGACGGCAAGGTAAAGCCGTGAAAATATACTAAATATAGCGTGCACTTCAACTCATATTGATTTTTTTATGTGGGTCTTTTTTTAGGCGGCTAAAATACATTTAGCTGCTGGCCTCGTCCACATCAGTACTTTGCTTAGCTTCCGTGCCGGTTCTCCTGTCTGCAGGTAATACACTGACTATGAACTATCCCTTTAAAGGCTGTTATATATGTACTGTACACAGTAAACAAGGAAAAAATGCAAACAATTTATCATGGTTTTCATATATTGCTACCAAAAATGCACCTTACAACAACTTAAGGAGTCAAGTTCTGCCATCTTTATTTACTTACAGTACAATAAAATAGTTTAAAGTAGGGTCTGAATGTACATCATGCTCTCTCACCCCATTCTGTGTGTTGCAGTGTCGCGTGCTGATGATGCATCCAGCTTCCTCGATCATCTTGAGGATGATGCCGCCGTGGACGTTGCCCACAATGTTGGCATCATCTGGGCGCATGATCCTGCAGTAAAGAGAGGATTGGTTAGCATGGCTTACAGCATTAGCATCTTGTGTTATAACCACATCTTGTATTATAAGATTTCTTGGCATCTTGGTGTAAACAATACAGTCAATCAATAAATATGAAAAACCTGACAGCAGCGCTGACTGAAGGCAACTAAAAGTAGATTTAATTCGGCCTTTTACACATTTTTTTAAACTTTCTCAGAGTGAGAAACTGAAAAAAAGTTGAGTACTAATTTCAAGAGACGAAAAGGGTAGTCTCTTCCTACTGCAACAACAGCTGGTACATATGGCATTTCAATCACATCATATATTCAGTTTACTTGATTTCATTGATTCATTCAGTTGTATGAGGCTGATATTTTTGTGAAGTGGGCTTTAATGTATGAAAGGCTGTTTGTTGGAACATACCAATGGAAAAACCCACAGAAAAGAATCTGACATTGCTTTTTGACAAAAGGCCTTACTGATAGTAACAAACTAATGAGGAACAATATGACCTGAATGTCATCTAGGAGAACTATCAGGGAACATATCTGCTGTGATGTGCTCCTAGATAGTCACTCATGCATTAGAAGGACTTCTATCTAGCATGTTGTGCAGTACGCTGTAACGTGCATCAGCTGTTTCAAATTCTTCATCCCAATCTGTTTACATACTCAGAGTTCACTGACACATAAATGTCACACCACAAAACTATGCAATGTTGCACTGAGATCTGATAAATAGTATGACTCAGACGGTAAAGCTTTAAAAAAACGTGTATACAGTAAAAAGCAAGAAAATCTACATCTTGACGCCATAAGCAATGCCTTATGTTTACAGGAAGGTGACTGTTAATTTACCATAAACTGACATGTAATGTTTTGTTTATGGTTACAGTACAGCTGATGCCATTTTGAACTGATTAATGTTCCTTGTTTTTAGGAATGAACAGTCTGAGTCACAGTTGTATTTAGATGTGTCGGGAACTTTACAGTTGCAATACTCAGTATCTGTCCAACCGGCATCAGGCACAGAGCAGGAGCACTGAAAGAGGAACACTTTACATCGAACTCCTTTACACTGCATTACAGTCCAATACAAAAGCAGTGTAATAAATACTATCTTTGTGAAACGTATAGTGTCAAGAGAGGTGTTGATTTAACTTTATGATATGCTTAGAGGCTCTTGTATACATTGCAAGGACATTCTAATATTTTGAAGCAAAATGTTATTAACAGCTTATAACATACTGCAATCCAATACAACAGCCTCAAAAATGCCAATAGAGTTGAATCAGTACCTCTCAGGCAGTGTCAACAACAATTTAAAAGTTTCACAAAGGTAGCATTAAATATTCAAAGTTTTTTTTTTTTACTCAGCACCAGCAGCATGTGTGCGTGTGTGTATGTACCTGCTGAGTTGATATCTGGAGCCCTGCTGAGCTCCATTCTCCCCACCTTCCCTGACATCTTTGCTGATTTGTTGAATTTGACTCGCTTGGTGTTTCTCCACCACTGCTGCTGTCTTATCCACTTGATCTGCTGCCTTGCTGCTCCGAGGCCTAAAGCAACGCATCTTTACACTCTGACTGACTCTCAGTCTTACTCTCTAACCCACTTCCCTTCTTTATGGTCTCTATATTCACGTCTTCTGAGATTTTGGACCGCTGCTACTGTGAGTGAGGTCATGCAGTGTTAACGTAAGTGTCACAACTGGTCTAACTGGATCTAAACACACCCACTGATGCACCAATAGACAACAGCTAGCCAAAACAATCTGTCATCATCACACTGAAGTTAGTGTATCACAGCTGACAGGCAGAGTAGGAAATATTTCAGACAGTAACATGTCTGTTAAAAGGCCCCGAGGCACATGTGAAACAAACTTAAAAAGAGTTAAAGAACAGTTTGTTCAGTTAGAATGTGCATTCTCTTTCACAAACTGTCTGCCTGAATTACTTAATTTATGAATATATCTTATATACTTACTGTATCTTCATGTTTTTGAATGCTATTTTGGTCTTTTAAATCCTGTGCAGATGATGTACTGGTTGGATAACTTCTATTACACATAGCATAAAAGTCCTTTTCAAAGTCGATGTAAACCTCACAGGAGCACCAGATCAGTTGTTCCTCATATGGTTTGGAACGCACTCACAAACAACAATAATTTGTCATTGAGGTACAAGATAAAATTACCCAACTACATATGGATGATTTAGAAGAGAAGTGGGCACGAAAGTTGTTGGTATAAAAATATTTCAATTTAAATTATCATGTATTTGAATATAAGTATCATATATCTAAAATATATGTACAGGTTGTGCTGTGCAGACTTAAAGTTGCCTAGTATGTTGGTTTTGAAGTTGTAGTTAGAATTATCTGGACCAGCCACACCATGAAAATACTGTTAACAATCGACTGAAAAAGCATAGTAGTGTAATACAAATGCATAAACCAAAACCAAAATCTTCCTACTGCATACTGAAACAAACTAAAAAAAACTTACCTGTACCTATTTTGAGAAGAACAGCAGAAAAAACTTTGCATTATCTTCAGAAAAGGACATCTTGGTGTCATTTTCTTTCTCGCAACCCAACAGTAAGAGCAAAGAACAGACTGCGGTGGACTGGATCTTTTATCACAAGCTATGATTTAACTGCACACCTGTCCAGTATGCCGGGCAATCTTACATTGCCAAGTAAGACAGTTATTTGTCAAACACTGCACATACACAAATCTAAAACACACACCTCAATACCACATATTCACTATGTTTGCACAGTCTAATACACACAGGTTAGTTATCCCTTACTTAGTGAGGAAAGTTGAAATATCAAAAAAACATTAGTATTTACAACAGCAGCCTGAGGAAACATTTTATATTCATATTTTAGACATTTTGCTGATGCTCTTATCCAAGGCAACTTGTAAGCAATGCAAGAGTACGCTTAAGTTCTGAAACTGCTGCATTTGATAGCAAAAAGCAGTACCAAAATATCAGGGATCAATATCAAGAGCTGCACGGTTTAATTGTTTTATCCCCACTCAAGTTAGCCGGAGGGCTAAACCAGGTGTTAGCCATCTCAGCTGGCAGAAGTCACTCGTGCGCTTGCTCTATGGGCCCCACAGATGCATGAAGCTAAAAAAGTTTAACTTTTTTGGCTTCATGCACCACTGAGCAACTTTCATAGGAATGAACGGGGCCCTGCCTCCCACGCTGTATACACTTCTCTTTATGAATCCATGGTGCCTCCTCCTTTTGTCTCTAGGACACATGGTGGGTATGGCAAGTAGCAAAGAAATAAATTGATTAACTTATGGGACGCAGAACTAAACCAGTAAATAATAACTAAACTTAACAATACTTGTCTGTGTTTTACTTTAACCAGAAATGTTGCTGGTATGTGAACTGTAACCAAACATAATGCAAACCACAAAAAAACCCGGGAAAGTATGTGTCTGCAAGTTGATTAATGATGGAACTATGGCTAAAACAAACAATTAACAAGCAAGGTTAAATTAGTCAGCAATATGGCGATGATGGTGAAAATGAGGACAAATGGTATGGTCTCACCCACTTTGTCACAATGAGACGAACGACTTTGATTAAAAGAGTAACAACATTCAGGAGTTGAACCCGCCTGCCCATGGACAAGAGGCGACTGACGCTGCGCCCCCAGGAACTCTGTAATGTAATTGGCAGGGATGAATCTTCTGGGTGTAGCAGACTGAAACGTTGAAATAATTTCTTATCTGAGAAACCAGGCTATTGCTTTTTTGGCTTTTTCTTGCTTTTATCTTTGTCTTCCTGCTTTTTGCCACAGCACATCTAACTTCATTCTCTGTGAGAAGCCACCCCAGGGAGCAAGCTAGTATTTCTACAAACTTATCATTAATTTGTTTAAATCCTGGTGCATAATTTGTAACTTCAACTGGCAATTCAGAACTAAGCTGTTGTACCGTTGATTTGACTTGCTGCTTCCCAGGTAATCTCAGGTCATCTCATCTGTTTATCAGGTCTCTCATACCAACTGTACAATAGATAACTCTGCATCATCCATTCAAATCATTCACTAGCCATAGCCTTGTGTACCAGTGTCCCCTTTCCCTCTTGTGTCTTCTTTGTAAAATGTTGTAGTTGTAGTGTTTAGTACTTGTAGCTGTAGTATTAGTAATAAATGTGTATGTAACGTAAAGTGAACTTGTTGTTTTCTTGTGCTTGCATCTCAGTCACTTAACTTTAAAAGACCTCTACCACCGCAAATCATAATTAAGATCAATAACAATCATAATTCTATTTAACAGGGCAAATAATTTCATAGTTGAGTTGTGTACTATAATAATTTATAATTCCCCTTATAAAATCACACTATTTGAGTGCACAAATTCCTACACTGGCATGGGCGGAGGAATATGCAGGGTCATTAGGTTAGCTGGTATCTTGCCCCAGATGTACATTAGATCCCTGAGCAGATAGCCATAATGGCTGCTACAGGCAGCTAGTTTCTGTGTTTACTTTGGGTGTGACTCAGAGATAAGTGTTTAAAATGATTCATGTAAAAATCATCTTTATTTGGAGATTTACAGTAGAGCAGATCAAATTATATTTAAGGCCAAAACCAAAAAAGTCAATATATACAGTGTACAAATGCTTCCAAAACTAATGACGAGATAATAATTGGCTAAATAAAAAAAGAGAAATACCACTGCACTCAGGGGAAAAGCATACGCCATGGAGACCAGGTGGCTGTCTGTTACCAAGCCTTCAACCACCCCCCCCCACACACACACACACACCAGCACCCTGAACAGCCAACATACTTTACACGCAAGACACATGATCTCCACGCAGTTATGGCGTGGCTGCCCCATCTGCATGCTTCTAAGTCCACGTTGATATTGTCCAACTGAAACAAATAGCCTAATCCTCACCCCCCTGTTTGGAAGCTTTGTGCTATGATTGTCTCCTTTACCTTGAATCTTATCTTATCTTAATCCATATCATAAAATGCTTGTTTATCAATATTATATGGTGATGACGAAACACAAATCTCAATCTGTAATACTGTAAATAGACAGGATTTATCTCAGAGCCTTAAAGGACAGGTTCACAATTTTTCATGTCTGTCTTAAAACAACAGTCAGGAGCTCAAATGAACATTAAAAAGGTTTTTTTTGCTATAATCATTCCTCCTGTTCATACTCACAATTAAGATCCCTTCATAATGCACTTTCAATGGAAGTGATGGGGGCCAAAATCCACAGTCCTCCTTCTGCGCAAAAATGTATTTTAAACTTTATCTGAAGCTAATATGAAGCTTCAGGATAATGACAACTCCGTCCAAATCAGTCAAATCAAGTTGATATCTTTCAACGTTACAGTCTTTTTAATGTCAAAGTCCCTCTTTTTGTAACTATACTTCCACCGCAGCTCAACAGCGAAACACAAAGAGGGAATTTGATGCTAAAAAGACTGTAAATGTGGCAGATATACACTTGATATGACTAACTCAGACTGCTGAAGCCTCATATAAGCTTCAGATAAACTTTTAAATGCATTTTTGCACAAAATGAGTGTGTGAACACACTGTTGATTTTGCCCCCCATCATTTACACACTGAAAGCACATTTGAAGGGGATCCTTTAATAGCCAGTATGAACAGGATGAATGATTACAGCAAGGAAAACCTCTTTCAGTGTTCATATGGGCACCTGACTGTTGTTTTAAGACAGGCTTGGAAAATTGTGAACCTATCCAAGAGGAAAAAGCTGTTGTTGAAGCAGAGCCGTTGTACTGTGACAGAGCTACATGGCTCCATCTATCGGCGAGCACAAGTACAACAGCCCCCGCATGCTCTCAGGAAATGAAGCCATTCATTGCAAAGGTATTTTAATAAGTAGCATAAACGTTACCGCTGTATAACAAACAGCTCTCAGCGCTCCTTCTCTGCTTATTTTCTTTGGACGAATAAACAAAGGGATCAGCTACACGCCACATATACGTCACAGCCCATTCAAACTGTTTACAGGAGCCACATCACTGAAGCCTACACTGTAAAATCAAACTTTTATTAGAGTTCAGAGAAATGATGGCGACCTTAACGTGTCCTTGGTAGTTTCAACGCGCGCCCTGCCGGTGCTTACTGCGCTGAGGTCAACACATAGCCTACGACATGCGACATGTCTGCATCTCTGCCGGGAGCTCACAGGCTAGATAACCTGGAAACATCCCGTTTGATTTATCAGACACAAGTCAGAATTAAACATCGTCACCGGCGGTAAACAGACGACGAGTCTGCACAGACCGCAGTGTGCTGTATGTTTTAGCTGGGCATGAAGCGGATTATCTGGTTTATCATCCCGTGAGAATCGCTGTGAGCGCAGCGTCGCCGGTAGCCGCTGCTGCGTTCGTCATTTGTCGATCAGCAGCACGTTATTAGCATGTGAAGGTTGCTCGCACATGTGTTAATGTCTCGTAATAAACGTCCTACCTGCATAATTGAAGGGAGGATGCCGCCACTCGAGCCTGCGTTACCGACATGGTGATGATGATGAGGAGGAGGATGAGCTCTCCTGTTCCTGTGATCCCGTGCGATGTGAAGGGGAAACTGACTCCTCCAGTGTCCGCCGGCTGCTCTGGTCACAGTTTCCTAGAAAAATGAGTCATCTGTGTGAAACGTATTCAAACATACCAATGCAAATATAACGTATGTCTAATGCAGCTAATTTATTTTGCAAAAAAATAAAAAATAAATAAAAATGGCTTGAAACGGTCTGACTTTATATTACAATATGAAGTAGTAAATCAAACAACAAGCCCCTTGTCTTGTAGTGGCCGGCGCCTCTCAGAGGTGGGCTAGATGGAGAGCCATGATTGTGCAAAAGCAATAGGAACCAGAACCACAGCCGCCGTAGGAGGGCAGCAGAGACCGTATTTATTCCAACATACTCAACTCAGAGGCGGTAATTGATGTTGCCTGTTGTGGGCGTGTTTGACCTCAACATCCTCTCTGTGTCATTCTGGCCAACGTCTTTTTTATTGCGTTCAGTCTGCTCAACGGATGTGTAACCCAGGTTTTCACTCGTTAACAGAGAGGCGTTTCCAGTACTATTAAGAAATGTATGTACTAGCTGTTCAGTTCAAAGTCTGGTGAGGGTTTCTTTAGTTTTCATGCTCCCATTGTTGGAAGATAAGAACTCCCACTTTTTCGAACAGTTTCAGAGCATTTCTTATTTTTTCTGTTGAATTTTAGTAATTGTTTCCTATATTAGCACTGAATGTTGTGTGTAGCCTATAGTTTTTGAGAGGAAAACATTGTTTTCTTTTATATGTGAAGCGTTTATTTGGGCTGTTAATAGGCTGTTACAATCTAACCTTTCATGTCTGAGTCTTGAATATGTGTATTTACGCACATGACTTAAGATCAATATTCTCACACATGACCATAAAGTATACACAGAGAGACAACACAGGAGTTAACCACGACGTCGCAGTTTTATTTTTTTTTTTATATATAACATATATACATCATTTGCTGTAAATAGCAAAAATACAACACATCCCCACAGAGATACTTACAGTGACACATTATGTGTCTACAAAGTTCATCTGCACAGACTCTGGACACTGAAGTCTATGGTGCAAATTCATACATATACTGACCCTTTGGGTCTTACAGGGCTGTTTCAATGGCCCTTAATCACTTAGTCCCCAAAGAGAACTAAATATTTAACGCAGCCTATACATACATGCAGATTTTTAAAAAATACGACTGTCTAAACTTGTCAACTTATACAGGACAACAGACTCGTACGCAAAAAGTAAGTATATAATACTCAACTGATACGATTTAACGATTAAATCTGGCTTTTCATCAACGGAAACAAAGTAGTGAATCACTGTGAATATTTACAAGTGATGCTATGTCAACATGTTGCCTACATATATTACACTTAGTCTTTTCACAGGTTTGTGTTGGACTCCAGAAATCTACCAAGGTCTCCACATGGCGGCGCTGACAGCCTGCGGGCCGGGATGCGCTCGGCCGGGAGCCACTGCGCCGCTGCTGCTGCGGGACTGGCTTTCCAGTCTGGAGCTGAAGCTGGATTTGAGGCTGAAGAGTCTCTGCTGGATCTGCTGGATCTGCGGGAAAGTCTTGGAGTTCTGAGCACAGCAGTTCATGCAGGATGGGGTGACTGTGGCGGACATGGACCGCTGGACGAAGTCGTTCACCCGCTGGCACGCGTCTTGGTCCAGGCTCGTTTTGGGGAGCAGAGCTGAGACGCGCTGGAGGCAGGCTTTGTAGCCTTCCTTGTAACTGTCTGTGGAATCTGAAAAAGCAGTGGGATATTAGTTCCCTTGTTCAAAAATGATCAAATAGTAGTGTTTATATAGTTATCAACAAAAGTGTTAATCAAGCAGAACAAGAACTCACTTTTGGTGTTAACGGGGGGGATGTCGCTGAGGAACCTCACAGTCATTTCTAGGATGTCGGCTTTCTCAAGCTTGGAGTAGCGAGTCTTCTGGAGAAAATAAGAAAAAGCAAATGTTAAACATGTGAGTCTAAACGTTGCATTGTTTTAATGCATCTGAAAGGCGTTCTGTATGTTTTGAAATGTATATAATAACTTACATCTCTGCCTGTGAGGGGAAGAATGAGGTTTTTCAAGTGGTTCAGGCTGTCGTTGATACGGGCGCGCCTTCTTTTTTCCATTAAAGGTTTCATAGTCTGAAAAGAACACATAATATTTAGTATTCACTCATTACATCAAGAGTAAGACATCAGAGAAAATGCGTAAGGTAATGAAAAAAAATCAAGTGACTTCACTCACCTTTCTGAGCTCAAGAGCCTCTTTTCTTTTGGCCACACTTAGTCGTGGAGAAAAAGACTGGAGAGCTTCACAAGTCATGTTTGGAGACATTTTGAGAGTCGTCTTCGTACCAGAGAAGTATCCAAAACAGATATCGACGAAGATGTGTGTCAAACTGCCATGGGCCACGGTATATATCCAGGTCCATGGCGTCGGTCTCCGTGCGTCACGGGTACGCCCCCAAGCCAACACGAAACGATTTGACTGGCCACGTATTCGATGAAAACAACAGAAAAGCATCACATTTAGTAAGATAACCATCTGTCCTCTACTTTAATCCAAGCGTAACAACTCCAGTGCGTGTCTGCGTTATGATCCATAGACCAAATAAAACAAAATCTGCATCAAGAAGCCGAAGAAATGCGTGCGTAAAGAAGATACGTTTGGACGCACCGGATGCTCATTCCCCAAATACCAATTCTGCAAACTCTTACATTTACATCTTATCAAATAGTACACAATTACGTTCATTATTTCATATATAGTGGATGAAATTTTGTTTTTGATTTTAATATATATATTTCTTTTTACTGGTGCGTAATTACGCAGTGCCCAGGGATGTCTTGGAACAAAAGCTTTGTAACATTTTTTCACCCAAATCCAACATTTATTTGTGATTTAACTATGAAACATAACAAATTACACTAAAATATATATATATTTTCTATTTAAGAAGTTAGTAGTTAGTTTGTTTGCATTATTATTGTTTTCCTGTTGAGGTTTTATTGTAGGCAATTCTATTTTGTGTGTAATTTGCCCAAGTTTTGATAAAATATCCTTTTCATAATGTAGTATATTTAATAAATATGCACACTTTAAGTAACAGGGTGCAATACATACATTACTGGCATAGGGGTCAGGCTTGCGTGTATAGAGAAGAGTCCACAGAGATACAGACTCTTACTCCAATCACATACCCAAGCCACGCTACTTTCAAATAACATCTGCTCTTAGATTTTGACAACAATAGTTTTGCATATGATGTTTTTATGCAGTTTCTGCCCAGGGGGGGTCTATACCTGTAGGGTGTATCCCGAAGCTGCCAACGCCTAACACAGGGCGGTGGGGGCTAAAAAAAACAGAGGGTGGGTAGTGAGGGAGTCACTATCACAATAGCCACCGCAAAATATAAAATGAGCCCGTGTTTCTAACTTTTAACTGGGTGTTTACTATTCACTTGTGGACTTGGTATATTAAATAACCAACCATCGTGCCGTGTGAAGTATACATCAATATCTGAATTACAACTTTGATATTTCCAGATTTTAAATAAAAACTGCAAGGACATGACAACCCATCAAATACCACTGCACTCAGGGGAACCACGCGCGCAGCACGCGCCACGGAGACCAGATGGCTGTCTGTTACCCAGCCTTCAAACCCCCCCCCCCCCCCCCCCCCCCCCCGCAACCTCCATCCATCGACCCCACCCCCACACAGCCCTCCAGCACCACACCAGCACCCTGAACAGCCGACATCCCTGTCCCACCATGAATCTACCCATCTCTCATCCATAAGTACGCACACACACACACATACACACACATACACACAGCATTGCATACACTCAAGCTCTTTTTCTTTATACTTTACACGCATGACACATGATCTCCACGCAGTTTTGGCGTGGCTGCCCCATCTGCATGCTTCTAAGTCCACGTTGTTAGTGTCCAACTGAAACAAAACCATCCTCACCCCCCCTGTTTGGAAGCTCCTTGCTGCGATTGTCTCCTTTAGCTTGACTCTTGGATATTTCAGCGTCCAAGCTATGATAAAATGCTTGTTTATCAATATTATATGGTGATGACGACACAAAAACACTCAATCTGTTGATGGAGATCAAAGATGTTTGTCTGGAAGAGCAGACTGCACTGGAGGTCCGTCAACACTTCTTTATAAAGACAGACTTTAGACGAGGTTCCTTTTGAACGAGAATTTTATTGAAAGTCAAGTAGTCCACTTTGAAAAACGCACATATTATTTGAGAATATTTGAAATCATGCAGCAGCAGTTATATTCTTCTACAGTATTAGAAATCCAAATTTGTCTTTCATGAAAGCAGTCCTATAAAGACAAACTGCTTTGAAAGGGGTTTTTATTTTCACAGACACTGATCGAAAGTCTGCAGTCCAGTTTGCAAGAATATTTTTGTGTCTTTTATACTTTGAATAATTGTCTATCCCTCAGTACTCATGCAGTTTGATTTCTATTATGGTATTGTGCTTCACTACAGTATACATAGACTTTGGGCGACTTCTTTAAATGTAAACTCGGCTATGTATATCGTTGTAGTGTTTCTGAAACTTGAAATTAAAATACATAAAATCTACAGAGTAGATATGTGAAGGTTAGCATCATGTAGACATGATTTTGTTGTGCTGCTGTAACAAAGCCAAGCGCTGTGTTGAAATTGAGAGGCACACTTGCTGCACGCGCCCCTCACCGCCCCGCTGGGATGGAGGGATGATGGGATGATGGGGGGGGGGGGGGGGGGGTCACTTCTCCTCCGTTTTGGTCTTTCGGTTAGAGTCCTCTTTTGTCTTTTCAAGTAAATTCGGCGTCAGTAACCCATCTGTGCAGGCCGGATAACAGGGAGCCTTTGTCTGAAAATGTTCCGACACTTCATAGGAATTAAGAGTCACATGCGGGCTTTGGGATGGGGGAGAAACAGCGAGCGCGGCACCACCTGACTTTTGCCGCAGCGTTGATGTGAGCTGAGAGAAAACGGGCGGCTTGGGTGTTTTTTCGGAGTCTCAAACAATAGCGAACACCTTGTCGCACTATACTTCCTATAAACAAGGTTTGATCCTCTAATGCGACCATCAACAGGTCAAAACAGTTTCATTTATCACAGTTAAAGAGACGGTGTTGATATGATGCATAAAGCCACTGTATTTATTCCTTATTCTTCTCAATGTGTAATGAAAACAATATTGAGCCTTTGAGAGACTTTGATGAAAATCTAATCTAAAACACGTCAGTCTGCGCTGCTGTTGTGGGAAGATATTCGGTTAAATGACGAAAATATCCAAATGATAGCGTAATGAACTAAATCTTCTTATAGGGGAACAGCTTCTACGCTGGTTCTCTTTATTTGACTGACTGGTTGTGTCATAGCACCAGGTATATAAACTGCACTGTAGCGCGCTTAATATTTGGATTTGATCTTTGTGGACCATCTTGAGCTATTTTTATTTATCATGATGAAGATTTTGTGTTTCCCCATATTTCAAGTGTTGGTTTTGCTCTACTGTATTCAAGTAATACAGAGTTAAATTATTGTTATTGTTATGTTCAATATATCAAATTCAAATTAAAATTTACCAGTAGGTGTGAAACTGGGAAATTTTTGCTCCTGGTCCTTATCAGAGTCTTTTAATATTAGTATCCTGTAGTATTTTGTATAATATTTGTGCAGAGGGGTGTCAGTGCGGATCTGCTCTGGCAGGAAGCTTTGTAGAGCAGCCAGACAGCCTCAGTTCATCTCCAGTGTGAACTATATACTGAAGTTTTGCTGCAGTTTTTGAACCAACAGCAGCACTTCAAAGTTCTGATTCACCTGCAAAATGTCACTGAAAGAGACAGAAAATGACTTAAAAACAACAACAAATGATGTGCCAATGCAGGAGGGGTGGGGGGCCTTTCACATGTTTGTGCCCAGGCACCCATTGTCTCATAATCCGTCCATTACTGCTTCAGTGGAGTCCTTCCTCAACAGCAGCAAGCTCTGGTTTTACTAGCAGCTTCCATGTGTCCTTCTATCTGATTGCAGAACATCAAAAAGGGCATTACTCATCCACTTTTCAAACCAATAATGTTTTAAATTGAGTAAAAGTACATACTGTGTGTTTGCAAGTGGAGATATGTGTTGTCGCCATTCTTTTAAATTTGATCAGCAAAGCAGCATGGACTTATTCAAATGAGAATACATTTAAACTTAAATTGCTCTTTGCTGGACTTTGTGGTATCAGAATCAAACAACATGTGATGCCAGAACAGGAAAATTAATACTTGCAAATACCCATTAAGAAATGAAATCAGCAATTTACAATTGCACTTCTATAAAGTTAGGAAACAAGAAATAATGGTCAAAATCAAAGTAGCAGAGGCCAAGATATCCCAACATTTCGTTTCTACCATGGGTCAAGCTCCAAAAACACTGGATCTTACATTTCCCATAATGCAACTCCATAGCATTGTTCATTTTACCTTCCAAGCCTCTTAAAAGCCCACTTCTTTCAAACATCTCAAGTGTAACACAGGATTTCTGTGAGTCTCAAGCCCCAGCTGACATAACCCTGATGACATCATCGGGGTTGTTTTTTCAAACTTTAGAAAGCAGAAAACATTATACAACTTTTTACTGAGTAAAATCAACCCTCAACAGACAAACATCGATATTCGAACCCGGATACATTCAGTGTAACGTTTTTATGTATTCATTGTTAACATTTTTAAAAGTCCCACTCTCTCACTACGGTATGGTTAAGGTTATGGAAATATTGTGGATATGGCAAGTAAAGTGGTTAGTGAGTAAGGTATGCTTAGTGTCAAGTAACCATACAGTACCAGTCAGTAGCTTGGACACACCGTCCCATTCACTTGAATGAGAAAGTGTCTGGCCTTTGAAAGAGCCACAGTACAGTAACAATGACATCCTAATGAGTGTGGACTCTGATACTCTTACTAGTATCATATTCTTTGATACAGTTAATTATACTATTTTACTTGATAGACTCATGGACTGGGTTGACCTAAGTGGAACTGCTTTAAACTGGTTTTCATCTTAGCTATCAAACAGAATATTCAAAGTCACTGTTGACAAATTCAGTTCTTCCCCAGCTCTCATGGCATGTGGGGTCCCACAGGGCTCAATCTCTGGCCCCAATTTGTTCTTCTTGGATCTGTAAGCATGTTATTTTTCACTTCACCACTGTGTCCTAGCATTGTTATGCCAATGATACTCAGTTGTAAGTCTTATTTAGACCTGAAAATCGAAACAATCTGGATTCCCTGCCATCAAAGACTGGATGGTCTCCAACTTTCTGCAACTGAACCCTCTTAAGACTTAAGTTCTGGGTATTGGTTCTAATCATACAGACAGCGGACAAATTAAAGGAAAAACCTGAATAAAGGAGTGGAGAAACATATCAAATGCAGATGCTTCCATGCACCAGGGCTCACTGAATGGTTTGGGGAGTATGAAAATAATGTGAATAAAATGTGAGAGACTTTACAGTCACCAAATCTCAACCCAGTAGAACTCCTATGGAAGATTTTGGACCAACATGTAAGACAATCTTCTCCACCACCATCTCCATAAGACCAAATGATATAATTTAAACTTTCATCTTCAAGTCTATTTAGTGATGTCTGTGATTGTCTCTGATGCTTTATGTCGTTTTGTTATGTCTGGCTATGTTTGTTTTTCTTCAGATCTGCTGTACTCAGGTCTCTCTTGCAAAAGAGATCTTGATCTCAGTGAGATTACCTGATTAAATAAAGGTTGTATATATAAATGAGGGAATATCTTATGGGGGAATGATGTTCATCCCTCCAATAGAATTCTACAGACTTGGCAAGGAGCACTGAAGCTGTTCTAGAGGCACGTAGTGGCCTGACTCCATACTAAGACACTTCATGTTGGTTTTTCCTTTTGACACCCATCTGTATGTCTGTCAACTAACTTAAAACATTCAGCCAGAAACCAAGGAGTTGTTTTTGAATAATACCTCAACTTTAGTCTTGCTCAATCTTGCCATTTACAAATGGGAAATATTGACAAAGTTAAACCAATGCTCCTAAAACACGGTTGAACATCTTATCCACACTCTCATTTCATCCCGCCGAAATTACTGCAATTCATGATTTATTTGCCTTAAGAGATGCAGCAGTTGGCCGTCTACAGCCTGGTCGCCCAAATAAAACATTAGCATTGCACATTTCTGCAAACCACCTATGCGTTGAATATCTACATTACATACACGTATAATCCGTAGCATATTAACATTTCAACAATACATGTCATATCAACATTTCTAAAGTGAAATAGATAGTTCACATGAGAACTATATGAGCTGACTTTCTTATTAGGAAGAGGGGGGGTCAGTGGATGGTTAGGAAGTTTGTTGGAAGAAAGTTGGAAATCAACAGAGGGCATGATTCGAGACCACGTCGAAACCAATGCCTGCTTCCTCTTTCAACCGACAAAACTTGGTGTTTTTAGCGAGACGTTGGGACATTTGCAGCCGTCTTTATTTTATTTTTTTATTTGAACCCAAACTATGACCTTTCCCTAACCGTAACCAAGGGGTTTTTGTGCCTAATCCAAACGAGACCTTAACCACAGCATTGTCACATCAAAAAACATCATTATTCAGCTGATAATGGCCAACATTGAAACGTAGACATTTAACGTATCCATGGTTTTCAGAAACATACAATGCCAACGTTTTGTTCTGGCGATTGGGTTGTTGTTGCAGAGTACAGCAGCAAGAGAACATACAGTATCTCTCCAGTCCTGGCTGAGTTACACTGGCTCCCTGTTTGTTTCAGAATTCAATTTAAGATTCTTTAGATTACTTTTAAATCCCTACAAGATCTGCCTCTGCTTTACATTCGGACCATTTGACCCCTTATTCAGCACAAAGACCCATCAGATCTGAAAACCAAATGTTGTTAAAATTTCCATGGTCCAGGCCTTAGACAACAGGAGGAACAAACTCCCCCTCAGTGTTAGATCAGCTGAGTCAGGGCCACATTTTAAAAAGCTTTTAAAAATGCACTTGTATAGACTAACATTTGTATATCCTCTTTATAATTTCTACTCCAATGGTTCTTCTATAAATCGTTTAATTTCTCTGTTTGACCACTTCATGAAATTCTTTCTATATTCTATGGTATTATATTTTCTGTGCACCTGTGAAGCACCTTGCAAATCACCTTGCAAATCTCTAAAGAGAGTCTAAAAAGTTTATTTATTTACTTACTTACTAAAACACTTAGTTTGGGGAAATATTGTGGTTACGACGAATAAAAATGCACACAAAAATTGCAGGTCTGTGATAAGATGCAAACTCTGGTCTCCTGTACCAACCATCACCCTAACCTCAACACCCTCATTTGCTACATAAAGGACATACTACTTTTTACATTGGCACTGAATGTGGCATTGGGTGTAAATGAGCGGCAGATTTGCCATATGAACGTAATTTGTAGGGATAAAATCGATGACATGCTCCTTTACGACAGTAACATGTACAGTTGATATAAACACCTGATGAAGCCAAAACAGCATGACCATTTTTTCAAAAGTATATTTTGTTTTTATTTTTCAATCTAATTCAGTTTCATTTATATAGCGCCAAATCATAACAGAAGTTATCTCAGGGCACTTTTCACATAGAGCAGGTCAAGACCGTACTCTTTAATTTACAGAGACCCGACATTTCCCCCTGAGGAAGCACTTGGTGACAGCGGCAAGGAAAAACTCACCTTTAACAGGAAGAAACCTAGGCTCTAGGTGGACGGCCATCTGCCTTGACCAGTTGGGTTGAGAGAAAGAGGGAGGGAAAGAGGGGAGAAAGAGAGACACAGAGAGGCACAACAACAATAACAACAATAACAATACCAATGATAATAATAATATAAATATGACTAATAATAATAACAGCAGGCGTGGGTGTCAAGCAGGACCACTTTTGGACAAGAGCAAACTGAACAATATGGATCTCAGTTTTTACAAGTTACTGTATTACAGAACCATTTTCTAGTCTTTTTGTGCACAATTTAAGTCCTCCTTCTGCCACTTTTTAGACAGAAAAAAGTGATTTCTTAATGAATGGTTAGACCTCGACACACCTTCTCTGTTAGTGCATTTTGGCAGTGTTTTCTGTGCTGTTTTGTCTCTGTAGGGTTAAAAGACACATGCTTGTCTGAGTCAGCTGCAATGACACATTACATTACATATGACAACTGGTGAAAAAACTGAAGCTAAGAGTTGACTTTTTTTAAAATAAGTACTTCTTTTCTTTCGAGGCAAAGAAAAAGCTTTTTTTCTCACATTTCTGTCTGTTCTGGATTGTGCGACACCTTTACAAACATGCCTCTTCTGTTTATGCTTCAGTCAGAAAGCTTCAAGGACCTCTCTCTTTTTGACAGCTTTTTATCCTTCCATTTGAGACAAGCTGTCCATGTTTCTAGACTACTTCTTGATTGGAATATTTTAATGTGGTCAACAGTGTCATCTGTTTTAGGATTGTATTTATCCATATATCATTTTTTCAGTCTTACTTCATCATTTTGATCTTATGTGTTTTGTCACCCTTGATTATTCTCTTGATATTTTATCTAATTCTTCATAAGTCTCGCTTTATGTTTTGCAACCTCTATATTTTATGCTCTATGTCGTGCCTCTATCTTGGTCAGGACACACAGTGAAGCCCTTTACATAAAACACATTAATTTGGTAGACGCTTTTATCCAAAGTGACTTAAAAAATGCATTTAACTTCCATAAGAACAAAAAACAAACAACTTAACGGATGCGTTCACATTTTGTCAAGTCCCTATGCACATGCTTATAATTACAAGAGATTTTGTTCACTGTAATTGTTTCTCCTGTTCATACTGGCCACAAAGAGATCTCATTCTAAACCGATGTGAATGTATGTGACGGGGAACAAAATCCACAGACTTCTTTCAGTATAAAAATGCATTCTAAGGTTCAGCCAAAGCTAATATGCTTCAGCATCTTCCAAATTTAGCCTTTTTCCCTCTTTGTGTTACTATCCTTCCACTCCTTCCACCACTGGAACCACAAAAAGGTAAACAGACTGTGAATAGAAGATGCCAACTTGACAAAAGATTGCTGAATCCTCATATTAGCTTCAGCTGAAATTTGGAATGTATATTTTTACAGGAGGACTCAGGATTTTGTCCTTCATCTCTTACATTGAAGTGATATCGTCACAGCCAGTGTGGGAAGCAGGAACAAGCGAGCAAGAACTATTTCAATGTTAGTATTGTTTTAAGACAGACTTATAAATGTCAACCTATAGTTTAAGGGAGAATAGCTGTGGTTTTGCAGTTGAAATGACTTTAATACCAACCATTTTCCATATAAAACCATACGTTTTCATATGAAATTCCTTCCCATAGGGAGCCACTGGTTTCAGTTTATCCCAGTACAGTTTTATATTCAACTTGGAGAGGCATAAAATGTTCTTTGAGATATAATCAGTGAATATTTCTTGACCATTATTGGTTCATTCAACAATTCTCCAATGCTGCATTTATCAGAAAACTGTGAATGAAGATTGATCTGAATTTGGTTTCTCTCATTTAAAAAGATGTGATTGAAGTCTGACAGATATTACCGCAGGAGCAATTCGATATCACATTGCAATGAAATAAAGGTTAGGATACATGTCTCAAGCAGGTTTCAGGTCTCTACAAGTTGATTTTCATTCAGTGAATAAAAACCAATATTGTTTGTAACACGTATACTCTCTACTACTAGAGATGTGCTCTCTGCCTGATGAGGAGCCAATTTGGGCTCAAAATGTTAAAAATTTTAAAAGGGAGCATAGCCACCTATGTCACAGTAAAACAATAGAATGATATAGTAATATGTTATTTCTCTGCGAGATGTAAAATAGTCTGATTAAGTTTGTCTTTAAACCTTTAATGACAGGAAAGGCTTAATTATTTTTAAAGAAATGTAGCATATTGTAAAACAACGTATGTGTTTTAGGCTTTGTCAGATTTTTCATGGTATTTCACAACCCCCATCATCTCAGTGTGTGTCCCATCACACAACCAGTCCAACTTCTTCCCACCAATTTGGCGGCAACAGAGAGGCGCCTCTCATCCAGCAACAATAGAGCAGCTGCTCATCAGCATCAATAGGCTCAGGATGACCTGTGGCTTTATGCGTTTGCGCGCCTTTTTCATTGCTTTCTTAGCCCTGAGATTCCTCTCATCAAGATGTCTGAGATTAATGAGACATTTGAGATCCGTAGACCACCACAAAAAGAGATCAAACCACAAATCTTCGACGTCAGAACATTTATTGAAAAAAGTTCGTCAATAACAAAACATTTGAAGTGTCACGAAACATGTTTTTTTCTTACATGCCGTCAATGAATAATGTATAATCCTATTTAACACATAGTGTTTACAGACTATTCTTTTGCACAGACCAAAATACTTTTAAGTCCATCGTGCAAACCTCAAACAAAATAACCCTTGGGGTTTTACAAAAGTGTTGTCTACAACCCATATCTCTGAAACCCCAAAGAGGATTGCATTTTAAAAAGCTCATAGACTTTACAGTTTCTTTGAGATCTGTGCTCGTGTGCCTTTTGGCATTAAACGCAAAATGAGCCAAATGCTTATTAAAGTCATTATACAGCAACTCCAACATTTCTTCTTAAATCGCTAAGGTTACGGTTATAGGAATACAAATAGCTTAAATAACATCACAAAATAAATAACACATAGATAAATGTCCATCTAATCTACCAAGGTCTCCACATGGCAGCACTGACAGCCTGCGGGCCTGGCTGCGCTCGACTGTGAGCCACTTCGCCGCTGCTGCTGCGGGACTGGCTCTCCAGTCTGGAGTTGAAGCTGGATCTGAGGCTCAGGAGTCTCTGTTGGATCTGAGGGAAGGTTTTGGAGCTCTGGGCGCAGCAGTTCAGACAAGTTGGGGTGACTGTCGCGGACATGGACCGCTGGACGAAGTCGTTAACCCGCTGGCACGCGTCTTGGTCCAGGCTTGTTTTGGGAAGCAAAGCGGAGACGCGCTGGAGGCAGGCTTTGTAGCCTTCCTTGTAACTGTCTGCAGAGTCTGAAAGTAGAAAAGAAAATATTTGATCAGAGGCTTGAATTTCACGTGTAACCTGAAATTTTGAAAAAAAGAGTTTGCGGAAAGCTCATCGCAGTTCAAGAGAGGATGCTCACCTTTGACTGGGCTGGAAGGAAGGTCTCTGAGGAACCGGACGGTCATTTCCAGAATATCAGCTTTCTCCAGCTTGGAGTAGCGTGCGTTGTCTTTGCCAACCAGAGGCAGAATCAGGCTCTTCAAATGACTGAGACTGTCATTAATACGAGCACGTCTTCTCTTCTCCAGCAATGGTTTCAGAGTCTAGAAGAA
Source organism: Thunnus maccoyii (assembly GCF_910596095.1). NCBI lineage: Eukaryota > Metazoa > Chordata > Actinopteri > Scombriformes > Scombridae > Thunnus > Thunnus maccoyii. Next base: position 12,650,197 of record NC_056536.1, on the reverse strand, counting down.
AATTGTGAAAAAGGTTATTCGGCTGCACTTAAAAGTCAAATCGGAAAACATTTTCAGTGACATAAACAGCTGTGTAGTTTCTCTCTTTTCCTTACCTTTCTCAGCTCGTTGGCTTGTTTTCTCTGGGCCACAGTGGACCTGGCAGGGAGAGGCTGGTTGGCCTCAGTAGTGATGCTGGGACTCATTTCGTTTTCTGCTTGTAGTGTTTTTTGAGGGGAGATACTTGCTCTTGGAGCGGCTGAGCTGAAGTGTGCCACAGATCTGGAGAGCCTCCTATTTATGTGGGTCCGGCGCGTCAGAGGGGAGGGAACACAAGCCATCATGCTGGGGGTTTGACAGAGGGGGGCAATGCCTTTGGGAAATGAGTGGAGCTCCTGTCTAGACCATCTGGTCGAGTTTGTCCCTTCCGTGTACCGCTGGTATGCGGAGTTTCGTGATGATGTTGCGCTTTATTGCGTTTAAAATTTAACGCTTCAACGTTCATCCAAGATCTAATTACACATACAAACAATCTAACAGTGTTGTTTTTCTTTAACAGACGGGCTATACAAGACAGCATCTCGTGTCATTTTCTATAGGAAGGATTTCTTTTTTCTTTGTCTGCCTTTGTTGTAAATTTATAATCTTACAGTTTGCTTATTTTTGCATCTAATTCCCTGATAGTGAACAGCCACATCAGTAAAATATTTATTTTTTTTGATGTGACAACTAAAAGTTGCACTTATATAAATGAACAATTAAAAAGTTGGATGGAAATAATGAAAATATCGAAATAAATGAATAAATTCCGTGTATTAATGCTTATGGACCGCTTGTTTACCGCCACAACAAAAGAAACACAGAACCAGATGAGTGTTTCTGACGTGACAGAACTAATCTATTCCTAAAATTAATAAAACCAGATACCCAAGCCACGCTATATATGGATTAACATCTGCTTGTGGACCCTCAGCAGCTTGTTTCCAATATCAACAACACGGTGTTTACCTGGAGCAGTGGGGGAGGAGACTGGGTGACATGGACAACCTGGAACTAACGCAGTGCTGCGCAGAGAGTTGCGTGCATCTGCGATCATAGAGCCATGAGACACACTGCTCCAACACTGGAGGGGTGATAGGCTACCAGTTTTATGATCCAGTATAAAAGACTAAACCTTTTGGAAGTTCCAGTGCTATAAAAATCTCATAAACACTAGAATGCAACAATATAAATCTAATGAAGATGTTAGAAACTTAATTACAGTTTTCAGTTCAGCATCACCACAGAGTGTCGATGTCTGCTGTTGACCATTAAGCCAAACTGTGCAGCGAGCTGCCGGTAGGATTCACGCGTTCGGCACGCGCCATAACCGTGCAACAGATGGGAAACCACCTCCCTCCCCCCCGCCCCTCTCATCCTCTGTCTCTACATACACCCCTCCCTCCCCCCCTCCTCTGTCTCCCACTGCTGCTCCCATCAGCATCCCGGCTCCTGCTCTTGTGCCCCCTCACCATCGATGTGTTTCAACAACGTTTTTGTCTGTTTTGGAGGGAGGGAGGGTTGAGCCACAGCGCATAAACACAATGACACAGTTATATAGCAATACCATGTTAATACAAGCCTAAAGCCCTAAAATGAATAGTTAAAGTTATCGGGGGAAAAATACATCAAATTAAAGCAGATCTATTTAAAATTGTTATTTGGTCATTTAATATGGTGATGGTAACCTTATTTTCTATATGTTTCAAACTATTATAGGTCATTTGTGTTGAATATAATTTTACATTTACATTTCAGATATGACAAACATGTTTTACGCACAAAATTTACGCACCAAGTTGTTTGTCGAAACATTCCTCCAATAACAGTGGAAAGTTCATCTATTCACTTTAAATGTATTTATTTACATTTGGAAACATACTTCGCTTAACAAGCTCATATCATTTTTGGAAAAGAGGACGCTGCTCTTCGGCTGCAAGCTGCCCTGTCGTAGCTTGAGGGTGTTCAACCCTTATTTTTTCAAGCATTATAGATGCGCTGTTTTGCACGCGTCCTGCCCCATGGGGCCCCAAATAACTGCCATCAAGTCCAGTATGGGAACGAGCCCTTCGAGGTAAGACAAAAAAGAAGTCAAAGAGAGGCTTCGGTTAGGAGCCTTTTTGTCCCGGTTTCAGCGTGGGTATCCATCTGTGCAAGCTGAGAGCACAGTGATCTTTTGTTGGAGGACGTACAGAAAAGTGGAATTACGAAGAGTTTTTCGGCAACTGTGTGGGAAAGGGATATGATTAGCATCTTTGTTTTCTTCAACTTAAACTGAAGGCCACTGAATTCAGTGCGTGACTATTTACACATAATTCAAGGTTCTTAGGAGGTATAGAGAAAGCCAACTTTAATACTGCAGCTTCATTCCATGTACACATTAAGGGGACAATTTATTTTCCAAATAAAACGACGTGAACCAGGCTTTATATCGATAGTTGTATTTTCCAATCAGATATATTATAATTAAAGTCAGATTTATAAAAATGGCAAAGTGCTTTATTACACATTACTAGGTATTATTAAGAATTATTGCAAGTAAGGCTGTAAAACATCACCATCACTGTTAGTTTTGGACAAGAATGTAATCTAAATCAAAAGGTGATTTAGTACGCTATTTTTCCCCGGAAAGCATTTTAAAGCTCAATCCTTGAGTTTGAGAATATAATTCTGTTATAGTATTTGGTTTATAAACGGCATGAGACTGACACGAGCCAAAGCGTTCAGACAGATGGGGCCGTCGCGGGTTAATTGAGGCGTGAAACCAAGAGCGTCGACGGACTCTGCGCAGTGCTGAAGGTGATCTTCCGTCTCCATCACGGCTACACGGAGGCTTCCAGACTTTCCAGCCTTTCCAGCCTTCAAATCGTGGCTGCATCTGAAATGAAGTTTGGCATCCCAAGCCAAAATCTACGCTCATATTATCTGCATGATGCTGTAACATCTGTCTGGAGAAAAAGAACATTAAGACAACCGTGTACAACTTTAAAGTTGTACTGTTTGTTTTTTCTTTCATCCAAATTTATCCGGATGAAACCCTCATGTGTTAATTAAAATCTAAAATCAACACACGTGACTCAAATAATTACTCAAAAATGGTCATAATTCTCCATAAAAGTAGTTAATATGATTTCAAAATGTGTAGGTGCTGTATGTTTTAGCTGCAGTTTAATTTCTAATGTCACCTCCGTTTTCTTGTAACTATGAAGGATGTGATTATGAGGATATTTAAAACAAATTATTCAACAGAGGTCTGTTTCTCTGGTTATCCTAGAACAAGGTTTTACATCAAATATCTTCTAATAAAACACTGTGGCAACATGATTTTCATGTCATCGTATTTGACTGTGTTTATTTATTGTAAGAAATCTGAAAAGTCTGTGCATCTGTTATTCTGAGCCTTACTGCTCATTGGTTTACTTCAAATTAAATACAGATCAGTGAGAAGAGAAGCTGTATTCTAACATCTGACACGTATTTGAAAGCTTACAAAGGAAAAACTTATGCTTGTACTAAGCACACAAGTTGAAAATATTATGACAGGCACTACAAGAGCATAAATTACACTTTTTCTTACTGATTAACAATAAGAAATGCAGAAATATTTTGTTTTTTGTAAAGCCTGATGTTTTCTAATGGAGAAAATCTACGGTATCTGATAAAAATCACCATCCTAATTGATTGATACTGATTCAGAGAGACTAAGCACCAGGGGAGCAGAATAGTATTTTATAGAAATAATCGTATAGAGATGGATGCTTGGAAGCCAGTTTTATATTATGAGGCCAAAATAAAGTAAGGTAACACATTGGGATACTGTGTAGAAATGCAGAGCTCCTGAATGAATCATAAAGGTTTTGTCTGTCAGAAGTCCCAAAATCATCAAGTTTACAGTGGACACCCATTTTACAGGCTCTTATAGTAAACCTTACTGGATCAGTAATACCATCATGTTTGGGGTCACAGCCTTCATCTGGGTAAAGACCAGGAAGAAAAAAGATTTACTGAGCCTGCTCTTGACTTACTAACACTTTTGATCCATCTCATGCAGAGTGACTTACCCACACAAGTATGGAGTAACTGATAATACTATATTTATCCCTGGACTCGTGGCTGGAGATACTTTCTGTCATAAGAGGATTGGACACAGACATTTCAGTTTCTGGCTTTCTGAACCAATGAGCTCATCACCAATTCAGTTGTTTGGTTGCACATAAAGCTAAATTCAGACTGTTGATATGATGGTTATATCACAAATACTTTGCTATAAGTGGCTTAAAAACACTACAGTCTTCTCTCAGTATGAATTGCTCGTCACTCTCAGTTTTCCAAGTCCTGTGCAGCTGACAGCAGGATAGAAAGCAGTGTTGCTATTCAAGCTGTACAAGGGACAGGGAATACTTGATTAGATGGGTTGTATTTCAACCAGAAAAGTGAGCTTAACTGACTGTTCCAGCTCAAATTCAATAGCCTACCTCCCTACACTGACTCTTCAGCCACCCGAGGCTCTTCAGACTCAACAGCTTTCTCTTGGCTCTCTTAATCTCTTTTGTACATCCAGGACTTCATGTGGTTCCAGCTCAATGTACAACATAAAGCTGATATGAAACCATTTCCAACATGGTTGAGTAGCAGTTATGTTTGGTTTTGACACAAGTAATAACACAGACATTGGAGAGAACTCAACTAAGTAACTATTTCATTCCTTTTCCTGTAACATTTCTGGCCAACTTATATTTATTATTAACCTCTTGACATCCACCGGGTCACCGGCAACCTGCTTGAGCCAGTTGTAAGAGGCTTAGCGTCACGCAGTAATGAGTAAAAGCAATCGGTACAAATTGGCTACTTAGAGACGTGTTGGAGAGGTTCAGGGACACCAGTGAGACCACAAACTAAAAACTCGCTCGCCTAGGGTTAGGCCTAGAGGTCTGGAATTTTATACAGGTGTGGTTGACAAGATGTAGAAGGTATGTGGTGATTTGCATAGTTCTTGCATAAAGCATGTCCTTGTTATTCAAAAACACATTATAGACGAGGACCAAAAATACTTTTTTGAGCCATATTTGAACTGATGTAATTTTGGTTGTGTTTTAGCCACATACTAAATAAGGATATGTCAAATGAAGCCTAATACATGCATTTTGGCCTAACAGTTATCTGTTATAAGCTTTTCCATTTGGGTATGCCATATGGGCAAAAATTCTAAAAAAAAAAAAAAAAAAGGTGGATGTTCTGATGAGCCAGCAAGCTATAAGATGCATGAAATGTAACCATGAGAATCTAGGTTTGGATTCAGCTTGGGTTCTTTGTGTGTGTCTTCATCAGGGGATAGAGTCTGCTCAGTACAATGAAGACCATGAGATGTGGATGAAAGCTTAGGAAAAGGCCAGTAAGTGGACCTGGTTTCCATGGTCAAGAATAACATTTAATGCTCAACTTCTCCAGCATGTTCTCACAAACTCAATTGCTGCATGGCTTCCTTTTGTGCTGACATTACAAGTCAGAAAATAATCTGCTTTTATCTAGTGAAAAGACTTCCTGGGAGGAACCTGAGCAAAGGAAACTTCGGGAACGGCTTCTGTCTTCTCCAGGTCCATCCAGGTGTATAAAAAGGGATGTAATTTAAACAATCTTTGAGATATCGTAAATTGACACACTGCTTTCTTTGGCTACTTCTGAGGCTTCCATGATGAGCCCTCATCTGTGGCTTCTCATCTCAGATCAAGAGGAGTCAGGTGTCTTTGACTGGCTGACGTTTTTGATCACTGTCCATGGTGCTGAAGAGCCAGGGGGTGTTTGACAGGTGAAGCCATCTGTGGTGCTACAGTCTGGCTCTGAAGTCACTGATCCAGGCCTGACGGTACATGTCTTGTTGGTCCTTGTTTAATTGTAGTCATCTTAATTGTTCTCTACCACTAAAAGAGGCTGCAGAACAAAGAAGGCAGTGAAGTGGTGCTTCTTGGTACGCAAAAGGACATCTTACTGAAAATCTGCATGAGATGTTATGAAATGGAGATGGAGTTTTCCAACTATGTCCTGCACCAATGAATGACCCCTGCAACACAAACATACCAGCTCTATTATCATTCTCCATCATGGAGAGGGACGTTGGTCAAGATGGGTTTCAATGGGAAACATTCAAAAAAAGATCCATCTAGGTAGAGTCTTTGCTTAGTCATACAGCTGATTATCTTATCCTGAGTGATATGCAATGAGAGTAACAAAGCAGCTCAGAACCCTGGAGTGCTAATAACAATTTTGGTAAAAGCAAAAGACCCTGAATATAGATATAATATACAGTATACTCCTGTTTTATCAGTCCACTATGTTGCTGTTATTATGTTAAGGATAGTTCTGGATCAGATATGTTAAACTGAGAGTGGCATCCTGATTGTATCAATGTACCAACATGTTGAAAGTAGAGATGGTCTTTGTGTGGTTTCAGATACAGTAGATGTATTATTATACAGTGCCAGTCAATAGTACTGCATATTTTTTACATTTATGATGTAAAAATGTTACCCTATAAATAAAAAATGTCATATTTCGGAGATCAAATGTTCTTCCATAGCGTTGTTTGTGTTTGTTGGTTTTGTAATATCACTGATGCTACATTGCATCACGGCAAAAGGAAGACCTATCAAAATTTGCCAAGGAGCTTCCCACGCCTAAACCAACGCCATTTTCATAAAGCATCTGCTGCACCAGCGACGAAAATCCAAACTTTTTTCTCTCTTGCACGACACATTTGACATCACTGATTGTGTCCCGATGCCTCAGCGCCCTTACAGGTCACGTGCTAAATGCTGTGACCATCACCATCAAGCAGCCTGGATGATGCAGACAAACAGACTCGCGTATTCATTTCTTATGTCGGCTTTTCCATTTGAGTTATTTAAATACTTAAATATAAACCCAGAAGTCTGCAAAGGTCTTGTAATGATGTCAAATTATTTCAGCTGCCTCATATCTTCTAAACACTGTTATGGTTTCCATCTGCGTGTTATTTGTTTTTCAATGATATAAGAAACAAATCATACAATCTACCTCTGAAGCCAGAATTAAAATGTAACCTCCCGGGTTTAAATCGAGCATCCTGCAGCTACCTAAAACATCAATGTATCCAATTAAAGACAGACTAAAGACTAACACTGATATATAAATATTGAATGAAAAAGCGTAGAAAGGGTGAATGAAAGGCATAAAAACAGCCCAAAACGTATGAGTGACAGGAGAGCTTTTGGAAATTTCCTGCAAATATTTATCGTGCTTTAATAACTTTAAAGACGCTTTGTAATTGATTACGTCTATTGTCACGGCTCCACTTTGAGAATTAAGTCTACTACAGTGAAAAGCATCAAGCCTGGCGTCGTCCGTAGTGTCAGAGGCTGAAAAACACTTTTGCGTAATTGTGCATAAATCTGAGGGATGGCTCAGACGGGATTTGAATATCCAAAGAAGCCTCACCAAGCCCAAAGCCAAGCTGTACGGTAGGGCACACATCTGGTGGTGCACATTTGTTGTGCTCTTCAGTGTTGACAAAGGTAAACTTATAGCGTCGCATAAGCTACTCCACCAATAGCTGTGGTTTCCTGCTCTGACAGACTCCTCATTCATGCACGTCAACGTGAGCCCAACAAGAAGCCAGCAGTCTAACACTTTGTTTACGTTTAGTAAACATGCACGAATGATAAAGACACACAGCCCTGAACTTTAAAATACATTTCTGTTTTGTTTTTTTATCTTTTTGTAAATTGAATATGTAGGGATTAAAGCAGCCTCAGCTATTGGCAAGGTATCAGACGCGCTGGACAGGCGGCTTGTTGGCGGGGTTTTTTTGAATATTGGGTAGAAATCCAATCCATCGACGGGACTCTATTGTGCTGCCATATCAGGGGCACGAGAACAGCACGAGCCGAGCGAACAAAGGCAGCAGATGGCTTTCCTGCTCCGATGAATTATGTTGAAGTTACAGAGACCCGGGGACCATTAAGAGTTGTCCGGGGGGAAATTAAGGAGGGGAGGGGGGGGGGGGGGGGGGGGGGGTCTTATGAAAATATATTTATATCAATTCTCTATTCTAGAGTGAAGAACAATATTATCAAAGTTGTCTAATGGTCACATCACAACCACCTGAGTGTTACTTTGTGATGTCTATTTGACAATGCTTGAAGATCTCTGTTAGGTTGAAAACTTTGCTCTGTTAAATTAAACTTGCTGGGAGTTATCAACAAAGTGTCCGGATCTTTTATCTGACTTTTGCCTTCTGTTTGTTGTTTAATCCAGCATCTATAGAGGGTTTTTTGGGGGGATACGAATAAAGAGATCACATTTGGCAAAATGAAAAACGTATAGTGCCAATACTCAAAATAGGCTATTCATATTTTACATTTACTTTTTGTCATTTGGCAGACACAGGCAAGACAATCAAGCGTTAGAGGATACTGACTCACAAAGAGCTGTGGCACAAATTCTCAAAAAGCTGAGCATGTAGCCTACAAGTGCAATGAGAAATAGCGCTAGACAGAACGTTTTTTAAATATAGGCTATATATATATATACTATATATATGAGGTAAGAAACAACTGGAAGTAGATAAGTGCATAAGAAATACCATAAGCAACACGAGAGAAGTGCAACAATCAACAAAGTGCTAAAAAGCTTAAGGGGCTCAAGGGTTGAGGTGTTTAGAGAAGAGATGAGTTTTCAGGCGTTTCTTGAATGCACCAAGGCAAACCGTGTGGAGCTGGGTAGCATATAAACTATGCTGAGACAATTATGGATGTAAGCCTGTGATATGGATGTTTTTGATTACATTCTGAATTAAATGGTAACCTGGCAACAACAAATAGGCAATAAAATGGCTCTTTTTTTTGGTCTAACTACTCCTGCAAGTCAAGCTTGCAAATATCAGAGCAATTTCAACTCTGTTCTTATTGAATTTAAAACCTTAAACAGTCTGTATATTTTTGTGCTTTCCTGTGCTGTTGCATGGTCCTGCAGAGTGTTTCAGGGGTACAGTTGAACCGAGCCGGCGGGGGGCGTGGTCTGTATGAGGGGTCCGCCCACAAAGAGAGCGCGTCTCTGTCATTGAGCCTCGGACCTCGTGTTGTAAAAGGGCGCTCAATACGACTGAAGTCTTCAACCAGCAACGACCTGGAAGCGCTGCTGCTGCTGCTGCTGCTGCTGCATGGGCTTTACACTGATGAGCATTAGGAGCGACGAAGTCACACACTGGTATGTTTTTTAAGTTATTTATTTATAGCTATGACATTTATACTTGTTTGTGTTTTGAACATGTTACTTACTATATGTAAAGTGTATGGGACCTTAATTAATCTCAAGACCCCGTGATTGACATGAAATCCCATCTTCTTATCTTCACCTTTATCAGAGTGCTGTTTTAATATAATAAATGTTTACGGCTTTATAAATTACAGAAGCTATTTTGTGTCAGTATTTGATGCAATACTGCGCTTGAATAATGAGATAGATAAGAACTTTGACTGTAACTGTAACCAAGACTGTTTTAACTGTAACACGTGACTTATAGAGTTTGTAATGAGACATGCATATTATAAGAATAGGCTTATAATAACCTGTTATTTTATATCTTGACTGTATTTGTTGTTTGGGGTATTCTGACTCATTGTGTGATGTTGACGATATAAATAGCTGAAGACTTTATAAAATTATTAATATCAACAGAGAAACAATTTAAAGTCCACTTAACTAATTAATCATATCACATCAAAGTGGTCTCTTTTCACTGTAGACGCTGCACTGTTAAGATGTCTGTCTTGTCAAATTAGTTGTCCTGTTTCTGTCTGTCACTAATGAGTCTGAGTGTGAGAAAGTCTGACCGTAGAAATTCTCACTGCAGCTCACGGATGACTGGGTCGCTGCGGGGGTCACATCACGCCGGCATGGTGAGGTCAAGGGGACAGAGGACGTCTAATGTCTCAAGGCTGTGACAAGAGGAGAGAAAGAAAGAGATGAACTAGAAGTGCTAGAATAATTACCTGTTACTTCAGAGATCAAATCTGTTTGTTCTTGTTTTTTAAAGCAGGGAAAATGTGTTTATCTCTATACAGATTTACATTAGTCTGGGGTCTGTCATTCAAAAGATGAAAGATTATATGAAAAATGATTTATGTCAGTCTAAAACTAAAGAGGAAAGGTTATTTCTAGGCAAATTTCTAAATAAATATGGGTGCTCCAAAGTTTCTTCATCATAAAAACCTTTGAAATATGATTTACTATAATATACCTAAATTATGCAGTAAATGAACCTCTTTCTAGGTTTGTTTCAGTCTGGAGCCTGTTGCTTTATTGAAAAGATGGTATTTATATGAAAAAAGATTTATGTCAGTCTAAAACCAAAGGTTAAAATTCCACAATTATTTAACTATTTTCCACAACATCTATGTGTTTTGTGTCAGTGAGGAATAATGTGATAGAAACAATGACAATATTAAAGCTGAAATATTGGTTAATGTCTTGAAATAGTTTCTGTCTGAAACATAAAAAGTGGAAGTTTTGGTGTTTATTAAGATTAATGATCATCTTTAGGGTTTGGAGTGTAGAAGGATCCACAAGTACAGAGTAACAACCTTATGCATCAAAATTAAATGTAAAATCAATTACAGCTGCCTATAGATAAACAATTTATACACTCAAACCTTTGTGCTTTGGGTTCCCTTTATTCAAAAACAGTCAGCCAAATGCAGAATATCAGAGCATCTTGTAGTGCTGGCTACAGCACAAAGCCAGATTTCTGAAGGAATACAGATTTTTACTGTATCCATTCATGAAGAGTTTGACTTAAGGTAAGCCTTTTATGTCCTCAAGTCTACAGCAATGTGGGAAAATGTATAAATCATGTTAACACATGTACACCAAATAATGAAATAAATCACATTTCTAACTAGATTTACATTTGCATGGGTATATCATCATCAATTTGATTCCTCCTGTACAGGATGCTTCACAGGGGACTGCTTTAACATGATTTCCTGATGATTTAAATTTGAGGGAGAAAGAAAGAAAGAAAGAAAGAAAGAAAGAAAGAAAGAAAGAAAGAAAGAAAGAAAGAAAGAAAGACTATAGGTTAAGAAAAAGAAAAAGGAACCTGTTAGGGGATGTGAGGAGGGAGAATTATAAATAAAGTAATTTCCTCTCTGTGTGTGTTTCTTCTATTTCAACATCTTAATAAAGATTTCTTTTGTCTGGTCTCTTTTTTATAAACAGTATAGCTGTTATTATCAATAATGGTGAACAGCATTTGTGATTTTTATTCTTTATGTTACATAAATATGTAGGTCATTATAATTAATATTGTTATTAGTAGTATTTTAGATCATACATTAAGGTACAGACACGTCTTGTTAGACTGTCCTCTTTCCTGCACGCGCCCAGGTTTATTCAAGCGAAAGCAATTACTCATGTGGCACGCGCCAACCAGCTGGGCGCGAGTATAGCTGCTCTGAAGACAGCACAACTACATGACTATATTGTAATGTTACTATAACCTTGTTTTAAATATAAGGGTTTAAACGATGACGGCCGACATGGTAAATGTAAGAGTTGAGGGAATAAAATAAATTATGATTTATTATTTTCATTACTTTAATTTATTATTGTATTTTAGGGACCAAATCTGCACGACACATTTTCTAGAGGTCGTTATAGAGAGACGTCTTCTCATAAAGATGGGTTTGGGTCGGCCATAAAAGTGTTAAAATCAAAAATTATCTGTGATAAGCATAAACAGTGAATTTAGGGTCACACATGGTGAATTCTTCAGTTTTATATGGCCTAGGCGAATTTGGGACTTTCCTCTGGATTGTAGCCCACTGTTTGGGGGGGGGGGGGGTGGACTCTCTGTCGTTGTAAAGGCTAAACAGCTGAAAAGAATAAACGGACAGTGGATTGTTAGAAGCAGCATGAACTTGAGGAAAAAATGTCCTGATTTGAATGTTCCCGCTCAGCAGCAGATGTGACCACACAAAAGAGGGGCCCCACGCCTCGAATAATTGAGTCCAATTTGAATAACTGTCGCACGTCTGACGCGTGCAAGAAATATCCCAGCTTTCCCAGGCTCGTAAGAAAACCGTTGGCAGCCCCTTTTCCGATTCAATAGAGAGCTAAGCTTCTCGTTGCTTGAAGTTGTGGGAGCGTCTGTAAGGAACCCTGGGAAAAAAACTCCAGATCACACACACATGATTAAACCCTGTGTTAGACCCTTCATTATAAAGCTGCTAAGCTGCAGCTGCACCAAAGGTTTGCTTTGCTCTTTATGTCTGGACCTTACTGAATAAACAAGAAGATAAACAAATAGCCTAACAATCATGTTATTTAGTTATCAAGTAATCAATAAGCCTGGCTGAATTTCATTCAGAAAAGTTCACATATCAAATTTTGTTTAGGTCTATGGTGAATTTATGCCACTACATTTTTAAGTTGTTGTTTTTTTTAACACGCTGTAGGTCTGTTTTTGTTTTGGTAAACGAAAAATCAGGAAATTATTCGATTTAATTTACTTATTTATAATCCACACAGTCACTAAAAACAACAAATAATAGCCTAATGACACCTATAAAGGCAAGTATTCTATATATTCTTTGCCTAAATGGCCTTTGCAAGAAATTCTAGGCTGTACGGTTTTGCAGTGGTATTGATGAGCTGCCTCCTACATCATGTTAGAGTGTCGCTATTGTCCATTTCCTTCAGGGAATTGTACAATTAGTCAGGCCGCTCGTGGGAATTTCCCTTCTCCTCAGCCAAATGCCAAATTGGCGCGTGGTGTCTATGACAGTTGGGCCGGTGCAACAGATGGGCCGGAGAGGCACGCGCCGAGCACGAGACTCGCCCATTAACCCCACCACCCCCCCTACTCCAAACACACACGCTTGAGCGGAAAAATCAATCAACTTAATCTGAGAGTGTGAACATGCAGAAAGTGCAGGACCTGATGTGAGGCTGCAAGTTTTCTTATTATGATGTCAGCTGCCAAATTATCCCATGAAAATACAGAAAATATGAAATAGTAATTATTAGTCTATAAATAAGATTGAACACGAGTAAACTGCATTAGTTTAACTGTAAGAAATATATCAAAACTGATATTCTGACATTGTAACCGAAATCTAAGCCATGAAACCACTGAAACTGTTTTGATAAAAAGGTTTGTAGTCTAGTTCAAATGGTGTATTATTAGTAGTTATTCGGTTATGTGCTATGTTACAACATGTGTGTGATAGTTTACAGTGATTCTGACAAGCCAATAGAGAGTTTGGCAACTGAACATCTCAGCAGGAGGAGGTTTATCTTAACATGTTGAATATCAAACTTTCCTGCCACCGTTTGGTGATGAAAAGTATTACAGTTCATCACAACGTCATGTTCATGAACTGGAGAAATGTTTCCATCAAGCCTACCTTTTAAAAACTGTCTTTCATGCATTCAAGACAGGCTCAAACCAAGCTAAGATCCTAATGTGTGTGGTTCATTTTAACATAATGCAGTGAGAAACATCACAGCTGACAGTAAATGACTTGTAGGCTTGATTTTTCCACTTATCCAGTAGAAAAAAGTAGATTCAGATCATTTACTTAAGAAAAAGTACCAACACTGCAGTCCAAATGTACTTTGTTATGAGAAAAGTCCTGCATTCAAAGTGTTATAAAGTAATAGTACACAAGTAAGATCAGCAGTAGGCTATCAAAAGTCTGCAGAATGGTCCCATTCAGAGTATATATCCTATTACTTTATTGGATTACTGTTACAGAAGCATGAACATGTAGTTGGTTGAGGACCGACTACAGTAACATGAACTACTTAATATACTGTTTAAGCTCTGACTAAACATTGTATTTTAGAGGCTGATCATGTTTTTTGTATATAAAATCTTAATCTGCAAAGCGACTATAGTTACAGATTTACAGATAAATGTAGTGCAGTAAAAAGTGCAATATTTCTATAAAGTTGCATAAAATTGAAATACTCAAGGACAAGCACCTAAAAATTGTATTTCATTATAGTAAATAAGACCTCAGTTACTTTCCATCATTGCACACATCACAATGAAACATTGCTATTAAAATATTTTCATCACCCAGAAGTAACTTGTTCAAAATATTGACAGTCCATCAACTGTATAGTTATTATCTGGTCTTCATTTCTTACATTTAGTCATTTGGGAGATGTTTTTATCCAAAGTGACTTACAATCAAGTGTTAGAGGACAGTGACTCAGAAAGAGCTGCATTAATTCTCAAGTAGCTGACCAGGTACAATGAGAAAGAGCACTAGACAGGTTTTGTTTGTGTGTTTGTTTTTTACATATAATTATTAAAGTAAATGTAAAAAGAATGAGCAAGTGCATAAGAAATACCATAAACAACAAGAACAGAGAGCAACAATCAACAAAGTGCTAAAAGTTTAAGAGGTTCTTCACCGTTATACATAAAGTTCAGAGATTGTCTGTAACCACAACCAGAAACTTCAAACTGATGCTATCAGTTTTAGCGATAACCATATAAAATTGTGATAAATAAGCCTTCTGGCTCAGTATAAAATAGAAAACATGAATCTCTTTTTCAGCTACATAAGCAATTATTACTCAACCATCATTTATAATGAACTATTATATTGACAGTTTAATAGAAGATTGATTATGTTGATCAGACTGTTTTAGCTCCAAGGAGTTTAATTTGGAGGACTTGTTACTACTGTACAGACAGTATGGATTAGCATGTTCAATCTCCACAGCAAGAAACTTCTACAATACCTCACTTAACATACACATACCAAAACACAAGTATTATTTTTCAGAAGCTCAGTTTTCCAAAAGGCCACCAGATGGACCTCTTCAGTATGCAAACAGTAGGTGTCCAGTGATGCTGATTTCACTGCCATATGTAAAATTAATGCTGTATGCAAACAGGCCTGGGCGTGTGTTCAAAAACTCCATCGCTGGAGTAGTTCATAGCCACGGTCTATACTTGACTAACACCCCCCACCACAGTTGTGTAACTTTCTCTGTTGGACTATGGTCACACTTTTAAGTAGCCTGGTCGCACTGCGCCTTTAACTTCTGAGCCGATTTCCAGAAAGCAACAACCTGTAACAGGCTCACTGATCCTCCCCCTGATGGATTATTTAACAAGCGCTCAGTCCCATGTCGCCATCTGCTATAGGAAGAAAAACACTGCGGAATATTCTCTGAAGCACATGACACGCGTTTAGTTATTAGGAAACTATTTGAACAAACGAAATAAACAAAAGTAGTTTAGTGGTACACAAAAAAAACAAATATCCTCGTGCGGCGCTTGTGCAACAGGTGTTCAGCATCCTGCGGGCGTCAGAGAGAAAAGAAGCGGATAACTGGGTCACATCATCGGACAAAACATAGACAGCAGGTTAGTTTTACACTCAGATAAACAAAAACGGAGTTTTATTTCAACATGTAAAAAAGTCGCGTATTAAAATGTGCAGCGTGTGAAGGATAACGGACCATTTGGCTCTGAAAGATGTGGAGCGATAACTGAGCTTTCCTACTAAGTTAATCGGGTGACTGAGATGAACTGACGCTTCAAAGGGGACAATGCTGACCCCAGCCACACGGTGAACCGATCGGGCTCAACTCAGGCTACCGAAGGAAGGAGTCGTCCAGTCTGCGGCAGTCATGGTGGTGGAGGGGGACAGGACGCTGCTCGCCGCAAGGCAAGGCGACGTGCAGGCTCTGAAAGTGCAATTAGCGGCAAAGGCGCTAACCAGCGATGTGAAGGATGTGCTAGGAGCCTCACCGGTCCACCACGCAGCCCGGGCAGGGAAACTGACCTGCCTGCGCTTCCTGGTGGAGGAGGCAGGACTGCCGGGCAACTGCCTGGCTAACAACGGGGCGAGCCCGGCGCATGACGCAGCAGCCACCGGCAACTTGGCCTGCTTACAGTGGCTGCTGACCCAGGGTGGATGTCGGCCAGAGGTGAGTGACTTGGTCAATAGTGGAGTGTAGTAGACTGTTGCCTAATGCAATTTCCTCTGACCTGACTGCCATCTCTCAGCTCTGCCTCACCTTCCATCACCCAAACCACATTTTCACCTCTCCGGCTGAGGTTAGATCTGGGATGTCAGTGTTTTCTCATGTTTAAAAAGTACATTTCTAATATATCCTTACACACAAAAGTGAGAAAGTTTAGGAAACAGCATTTAGATCATCATATTTCGTCACTACAATTAAATTGTTCATGTGTTTTAGTTGTTCCTCAAGGCAGGTGGACACATCTTGTAGAATAAACTCAGAGATACGTTTCATTACAGGCAACCTTTATCGGTTTGGTGATAGAAAACTTAATTCAAAAATGAATGGTGACTAGACTGGCTCTACACTGGTCCCTTTCAAAGAGAAGAAATCCTCATTCAGATTTCCTCATCCAGACATTTAGATATGTTGAAAGGTAGCATAACACTAACATTAAAATCTATATGAATAGAGAAATCAAATTAAACTCACAAAACTTCAGTACAAGTAAAAATACTATCATCGTCAGGGCATTTACAATGCACTACAATGTTAATATTCCCCTTTGAAGTTTGTGGCTTTTGTCTTGTTGCTCATGTTCTCATGATAATGAAGTATGCAAAACTGGATTTGCAAATTGAACATCCATTATAAAGAAAGGTACAGTACATCAGAAAGGGAACAAAAAACCCCACATAATGTCAGTGTAGTTTGATGTGATAGTGGGCTAATGTTTGGCAAGAAGTATGGTTAAACTTTCACATGATGGATTAAACCTTATGATCCCCTATGACTCAATTACCTCATTTCCCTGCTGGTAAGATGCAAAGTATTCACAGCAGGGAAGGAATGCAGCAGGAACTTTGAAGGAGTCTTAGTAAAAGCTGTAATACAGTAGTGTTGTACTATAATGTTCTCTATATGTCTTCACGTATTCAACCCAAACCTAATACAGTATTTACCAGCACTTGTATTGTGACGATCCATCCATTTTCTACACCTGCTTAAACTTCAGAGTATGCTGCATCCTACCATGAGAGGCAGAGTCCTCTCTTCAAAGGTCATCACACATACACATTCATTTACCGGCAACTTAGACACTCCTGTTCCCCTAATCTGCATGTCTTTGTGACTGTAGGAGGAAACCCATGTATATATATGGAGACTATGAAAACTCCACACAGACAGACTCATCCTCAAGACCTTGTTGGTATATGGGGCAACAGTGCTAATCACGATAAACAACTTTGCTGACCCACATTAAGTTTTCTCCTCTAACTCAAAAATAATTCAGACAGCACAAACACAAGTACAAAACCTGAGTCAATCAGGCACTCGATCTGACCTCATGTAATCTGTGATTCTAAATTTGAAGTAGTAATAAGAGCTCTTCCATCTACTTACTGTGTCCATTACTTTTGAGGGCTGCCTGACCAACCGCAGAAGAGCAACAAAGAGCGCCCCACGACACCAACTGATAAGATACTTGGCTGACATTTAGTAAAACCTATCAGTTACCACTAGTACTGGCAATCTACTTGATAAGTGGTCAGCGCTGGCTTCCAGTTTTCATCATTGTGTCTTTTGCTTTGTTATTGCACTCTGATCCTGATTATATCTGATGTTAATGATGTTAATTTAAGGCACTCCGTTGCCTCAGACTACAGATGCAGCTTCTTAGTTGATAAGCATTAATAAACATCTAACCTAAAAACCACACTTTCCTCTCCAACTGAAAGCATGTATATGCAATTCTATTTCTTTTCTGTTAGCTGTTGTTTCACCTCTAGACACAAAAAATAATAGTATGTTAGAGGTAAACACAAGTTTTAAAGGGACATAGAGGCTGTAAAGTGATGTCTTGTTTCAGTCAAGGTTGAATCAGAGAGTTAACATATTATTCAAATAATAATATGTAGGCATTTGTACAAATATACAAATTTTTAATCATTAACCACTTTAGTTGTGACAGATATGTGATTTTAGTTTCCGGGACCTTTCAGATTCTCTTTTCTGGCTCTGCTGATTATACTGCAGGTGTAGGTGCAATCATCAGTCTGCGTCTTGCTTAGAAATTAAGTCAGTTAGAAGCCCAATGATATATTAAATTTTATTTATTTCATGAACAATGTTGTGTGTGTGGTCAGTTTTCTTTTATTTTACGGGTCAAGCAAGGACTCATTACCTTTCAGCCTGCTACTCTTGTAAATTGTGAAGGTTCCATATATATTTCAGAAAATCAGAGCTTTGAGCATTGAACAGAGTTAACCATTTAAATAATTTAAAGCTTCTGTATATGAAACATAAATTAAACATGAACCTTTATGGAAAAAGGAATATGAACCATTCATCTCATACAGCACAGAAAGTTGTGTGACCGATTCCCTTTTCATTCATTTCAACAGTAAATACTACAACAACGTAGCCAATAATAACCTTATTATTTCCCAAAATGAAGACATCATATCTGACTACTGTAGTTGAGTGGCAGCAGCCTACTAACATAACTCTGGTCTGTTGAATTGAATGGAATTTGCTGGGTACCACTTCCTAAAAAAATGTATTGTAATTTTATAATGTCAAATCAGAGTGACTGCTGGCTTCTACAGGAGGATACAGCACAAAAACACTGTAACTTTAGATTCAGCTTCTTTACACAATGAAAGTATTTTGGATATTACATTTTGTTCTTTTTTATTGAGAAATAATAACAGGAAATTTACTTGCAAAACCCATAAATTTCAGCTCTATTCCTTCTTTGTTTTCTAGGACAGGGACAGTTCTGGTGCCACTGTTCTCCACCTTGCATCCCGCTTCAGTCACCATGAGATCACCGAATGGTTGCTGAAGAGTGGGGAGGTGGACCCCGGGGCCACCACCGATGCAGGCGCCCTACCCCTTCACTATGCAGCTGCCAAGGGAGACCTGCCCTCTCTCCGATTGTTACTGGGGCACAGCCCAAAGTAAGAGCTGCATGGTGGTTTTCTCTTTGCAGTGGTCTGTAAGCTGTCTTTCACCGTTTTCGAAATCTGAGCTAACTATGATTTCAAAGCTGTCGATTCCGTCTTTCTGTTGTCTAACAGTGACTTAATTTGGTAAATTTTGGGCAGGGAATGCAAATTACTTTCTTAAAAGGACCAGTGTGCAGGATTTAGTGGCATCTAGCAGTGAGGTTGCAGATTGCAAACAACTGAATACCCCTCCCCTTCCAAGTGTGTAGGAGAACCTACGGTGGCTGCGAAACTTGCAAAAAATGCGAAAGTCCCTCTCTAGAGGCAGTGCTTGGTTTGTCTGTTCTGGGCTACAGTAGAAACATGGTGGTGCAACATGGCGGCCTCTGTGCCAAGTCCATTCTGCTTGATGCCACTAAATTCTACACACTGCACCTTTGACAGGCACTTTTTGGTTGACATGTCCATGAACTGCCTTAATGCAGGCCGAGCACAGACTGCTACAAGGTGTCATTGATTGTGTGTCTAAAAACACTGAGTATTCAACACCTATTCTACAAGGTTTTATACAAATATATCTTTTTCAAACGAAGCGTAACATTAGTAATACACAATGCTGTGATGTTGAGCATCCAACTGATCAGTGCTAAAAATCTGTTGGTCTCTAGAAGGTACTTTCAGTCCTCACCTTTTCATTCATTCCCAATCCTCTGTGATTAGTAACTGTTCCACCTACTCGAAGACATTTTAATATATGTTACTGAAACTGTGAACTCCAAAATTAATTAAAAAATAACTACAAGTTAGGAGGACACTGAGTTACGTCAAGATTTTAAGTAAACAGACTAAATCATCCCACAAAACGCACAGCAGTAAATGAGTGAGAAAGTCAAGCTGCATCTTTAAAAGTAATAGCTTTACATACAGTATCAACAGGTGTGACACAAAGTTTGGATAAACAGCAAATATATAATGTCATACTGTTTGTAACTGAAGCAGTTCAGAGTGGATCCACTGTTCAGATTCAGATTTAACTTCGTTGGCAATTTGAAAAATTGACGTTGGTAAATGACCAGATTTCAAGTCAACTCTTCTTTCTAATGAGTTACTGAACCAAACAATTCAGAAACACCGCAGCCAGAGTTTTAGTCATTTGATGAGCTTTGGGCTCATACTTAGGTAGTATTTACAGTACCCACTGGCACTGGTGGGGATCAACCTGAACTTTGCTTTTTTGATACCGGTGTGGCAATCTAATTACCAGTTTAAATCCCATTTAAAAAAAAACCTCTAAGTGGTTTACTTTTCGCAAAATACTGCACACCACAATAACCCCCCATGTGCTGCTTATGTAATACATCTAGAATGATGTCTATGGGTGCTGTGAGTGCCATGTCAGTCAAGTAAGTGTGTGTGATCTAATATTTGTGTTGTCAGATTGTGCTGTGTATTACTAAATTAGGTAGGTGTGTGTTTGTGTGATTACCCCTCGACGGATATCATCCCTAATCAGTGCTGTGTCAGACCCACCTGTGCCCTGTAGAGATAACACCCGCTCATATGATCACCATGGACACGCGTAAGGCATTAGGAAGACTGAGTTGTCTTTTCTAAGACACAACACTGATTGCACAGAGCTGGAAAGACAGAGTGAGCACAAACTATCACCACAGACTCGTTATACAGAGCGACCAGGTCATTTGCAGGGCAGGTATTACATAGTAAAAAGGGAAGTGGGGTTAGGGTCACTGCACTCTCATTTCAGTCAGCACAGCTTTTGTACAGCAAACCAGAGAGGTTGAGTTTGATTGTGATAAGATGTGTGATCATGATGCAGCAATTTAAGTGCAGATTTGGCAGCACCAAAGCCTTAGTATTCAACAGCTCATATAAAAGTTTGACCAAATGTCTGAAAGTTGGTATTACTGTTAAGTTCAAAGTGTAGAAAGGTCATATTTGGTGCACACGTAGCATCAAACTGAGTTTAAATATGAGAAAAGAGGTAATATGCTGCATTCCCATTGTGAATTGCAGTTACATGTATATTTTGAATTTCAAGTGTATTATCATCAAACCCATGTGAATATATTTGTAAAAAAGTATTCACAGGGATTTTGTGTATGACATTGCCAAGTAGGCGAGTGGACTACCTATCTGTTAATTAGCCAGTTATGTGTGACCTACAGCATTTCAGCGCCATGTATATTCTGTAATATGTAACTGTGGTCTAATTCCAGAGCATTAACCCGTTTCTCAGCTAATGTGAAAGTATTCTAAATGCACAATTTCCTCAGGAAGCAGTAACAGTAACACTTACAGTCACTGGAATAAACACTTTGAGAGAATGGTCTAGCTGTTGTTCTTCTAAAGACACTGTTCTTCTTAAATGTGGCTGCATCGCACTACATTCAAATGCATTTAATGACACATACAGTGTAGAGCTCAGAGACTTGCTCAGTGACATCTCAGTATGGCTGTTGGTTGATCATGCCTCCCTGCTGAAAGTGACAAGTAATGAATGCTTCTAAAACTTAAATTAGTTGTTTCTATTTTAGTCTATATATTAAAGTGAATTCAACACCTGAACAGATCCCACTGGATAATATTATGGTAATGTTAAGACTACTAGGTTTTTCTGTTTAGCATTATTGATAGCAGCACCTGTCTGGTGATGTAAAAGAATAAAAAAGGAAAATATGGAGATAACTGTTGAGCTGATGGATGTTCTCTGTGCTGGTGTCTACTTCAGCTATCAACAGCAATCATTCACTGCTGTCATAAAGAAATAGAAATGTAAATCATTTATGATATAGTCTCAAAACTTAACAGTGTTGTTTGTTGAATTGCTTTGACTTTGATGACTTTAGCAGGACGAGCAGCTTGTCCGGGCACTAACCTTGCGCTCTACACCTCCAATATTGTCTAGTTGCAGCCCAGACAGGTGCATAGCTGCTGAAAATTTAATGAGCCCCAGGGACACGGTAGCTCCCTGATAGCTGGGCCCCATTCACTCTTCTCCTCCACCCCTCCCACGGTTGCTGTTTACCACCATCTCCACGGTGACACACAGTAGCGCCAACCGGCGATAAGATAATGAGGAAAACAAACCCGTTTGAATAGACGGGCTTCTTTCTGGTCACCAGCCTCAGGCATTGTTTAGAAAGGAACTTTGCAGCAGGGAGATAGCATTCTTGTTTCAGGGTTTATTACAAGCCGCAAATTTGTATCAGTGAGTTTTAAGAGGTAATTGGATGGCTCAGAGTTTGTTCCAGTTGAGAAATCACAAGGATAACATGACCCCCTCTCTTACATCATCACTTTAGTAACTGGCAGCCTAATGACAGTAAAACATAATGCTACACAGAGGTAATAGTAGATACATTAACACGTAGTAAACAGTAAACAAACAACACAAACTACATTCGAAGTCATTTCTTGCATTTTTTGGTTGCAGCATTACCCTCTCTGTCATTTACAAACTTGACTGTGACAATAAGTTTCTTTACAAGTGGTACAATCTGTTTTGTGTTGTATTTCACGCTGTTAACGCTTACACAGCTTCAAACTGAAAACAAACTGAATACATCCCCCTAGGTTTTGACTGATAGACTTTTGGAGGCTGGTGGTCTAGTTTGAGGGTTCAAGTTTACATCTTCACCTAATGTTACCCCACTCCATCTCCATATCTACAGAAGTTTACAGCATTCAGAGCACTAAAACTAAAACTACCTAAACGCTAAAACTACCATTACTATATCTATTCATTGGCTGGGTAAGAATTTTATTGAAATATATAAATATATATAAAAGGCCAGTATTGGTTGCAATTGTAGCAGTTGTATTTTTTTTATTGTATTGTTATTTTGTTTGGATAAAATTGTTACAAATGCAACATAGCAAATGAGTTTCCCCAAAAGTCCTCTGTGAAGTGAGGACAAGCACTCAGGGGGAGGTGTAACCATAAACTGCTGCAGTATTCAAATGTCTGCAATCTTCTAGTCATTAAGCGATCACAGTCTTTTTGTGGTACGACTGGCGCAGCACAGATGTGGCTCTGTTTCCAGACATTGTAGTGTTTGTTAGATTTATAAGCCACATCTGAATTGTCAGCTTGTTCGCCCATCCATCCCCCTGAAGCAAAACCAACAGGCTCATGTGCTGTTCCTCCACTGATAGCCTTGGTACACAAAAGACTGAATGAATGAGAGAGAGAGAAAAGGGGAGAGAGGCTACAGACAGGTTATGCAATCAATTAGCACAGATTAAGATCTTTGGCCAAGCCATAATTCCAACATGCAGTTGAGAAGGGTAGACCTCCGCATTAGGATATTCTAGAAAGTTACCTGTCTAAAGGTGGACTCATTACACAGAATGCTAAACACTAACACTACAAGTATTTTCTCAGGATACGAGGGCCTTCTTGCTTCTTCCCTGAAGGTCATTTTGGTTGTTATGGTTATTGTGTATCAGTGTAGCAGCCCACAAACAGGTTTAATCAGTGTTCTCTTTAGCTTTGAGTTGTTTAAAGTAGTTCTTAAGTGAGGTTTTCGGAATTAAGTAAAGACACATGGAAAGCAAGGGGTAAATAGGTGTGTGTTTCACCAAGCCAAGAGCTGAGCCGCATGCATTTTCTTCAGCACAAATCTTCTCACAAAACTTCTTGCTACAAGTTGGATAAAATCCCTTTTCCGTTCCCTTTCGCAACACAAGGTTTAAACTCACAAAACACAATCCAACATGCCATAATGAAATGCTTTTGGGCAAAGAGCCCTCAGTATAACTGTACACTTTGTAAGAGTGTTGTTGTCATGTTAAAACCTTGGATGTGCAATTCTTAAAGTGAAGGATTATACATTTCTCTCCAGGCTGAGAAACTGTTTTAAAACTCATCTGATAAAATTGTTATATATGAGCATTAAAGTGAAGACAAGGCTGTTTTATCTAGTTTTGATGATGTATAGCTTCAGTTGGAAAGTACCGAACATTTTTGACCATATCAAATGCCTTTGTGGCTCTACAGGTCTGTGTTTTAATGTTAATGTTTTGGGGCTCTGCTGTCAACAACTATAGCCTAACACATTAGATCTACATAGGAGCTGCACATCATGTAATCAATAGATTTACATGATGGAATATATAACAACTTTCAAAATTGCAAACACAAGATATCTAGGTCACATTGCCAAATAAAGTGTATAAATTCTCCCACAACATTCATTATTTAGACAGGAATAGCCATTGAGCTTTTATCAGGCAAGAAGACCATTAGTGTGACATCAATTACTTTGCTTGTAATGAAGATAACCTTGGTCTTTGTTATCATGTACGTGGGGGGAAGGGAGGGGACAGTGTACAGACAATTACTGAGGTAAATTACTCATCGGAGCTGAACTAGAAATATATCAAATGTCTGCTACTTCGGAGTGTGTGTTTTTCTTTTTGAGTGACAAAGTGATTGGCGAGGTTTTGCCCTTTGTGCCACTTGCTAGCTGTGTCGTCACACAAGGCTAACCTCTTTCTCAGCACTATGAAATCTACACCTGTTCTCCAACAGCACTTCTTTAGTGGAGAGTGTTCAAGCCTCTTCACTTTGGACAGTTGTGACAGAGGCAGTTTGTGCTTTGTTAGAATCATATCCATCTTACCTCGAACACACTGGAGTTTGTCACTCTCACAATGTTTGTGGTTAGGATTAATGACAAATGTAAGGTTCTCTCTGACATAGACCCCACTGCACAGGTGAACATCATCCCACTTTGGTTACACTCATGAATAATTAAACCTGTCTGTCCACTTCCTGATGATAGAACTCCAGATTACTTCCCCTTCATATTGTGAAATATTTACGATGTGCTTGTTTTTACTTAGAACTTTTCCCTAGATCACCCAAAGGGGCCTCCATTGTTTACTCTAATGTTTGCCTCCAAGACAACCCTATGCCTCAGAGTTGTCTGACTAAATTTATTTTGGATACCAACAATTTCCCTAGAAGATGTTATTTTAAGAATGTGTATCTCTTTTCTGAGAGCTCAGACCCACATGGTACCTTAAGATGGGGTCTTTAGTCAGTAGAGTGTTGGCTTTGAGCCACATCCTTTAGAGGGAAAGCTTGGCAGGGTCATGTTTTGTGTCTACAGGATCCACCCGTCCACTTAAGCCCTGCCTCTCATTTGCCTCACCTTCTCTACTCCTCCTCGTCATCTACTTAGTCCGTCTTGGCCACTGGCAGACCTGCGTTAAGCACAAAGCAAGTTGGGCAAAGCCAGTGGAGTGATAATCCTCTTAGGAGACTCATTGCTCATTTGTCAGCATCCAAATAAAGCACGACCTTATGGGATTTAGAGGGGAAGTGCCCGCTCACTCACTGACCTCCCGCTGTGACTGAAAAGATCTGGGACAAGGAGAGATACAGGCATTGGATGAGCTTTTGCATGGGAGGTGTGGCTAAGGGCCTTTGGAAATAAAGAGACCAGGATTTGGCTCAGCGTCACAACTGTCTGCTTTCCGAACAGCCGTATGTTGACATTGACAAAGGCATGTTTTCCTGTCACAGTTACCTGTTGCCTTCAGACCACTGACTGTATATAAATATGGATGACATGACAGCTGCTCAAAAGTGAAGCCAAAATATCTCAGTCGCCCCCTGGTGGCTGGTTGCAGTATAGGTCATAAATCCCGCCCCCTCCATGCGGATGGGACATGAGCCAAACTAAAAAATCAAAGTGCATTTCAAATACATTTTTCCCAAAGATGGCTTTTGTCATTTTAAGTACCTCTAACACGCTGAATTATGTCCAAGTGCTCATTTTTCTGATAAGATTGTTTTTAATTAATTATTTGACGATATAAAAAGGGGGTCATGATTGACAGCTGTGACAGCCGCTCTCAAACCTTCTGTCAGGCGGTGGGAGGGCTGAGGGGGCGTGTCCCACAGGCCGTCATCCCGCTGCCTGACTCTACTGCACAGACCATGGATGTATTATAAGAGCTGGATACCGGACTAAAAATGGTGCCCATTCAGTCCTACAGGAATTGCTTGCCTGGCGCATATGCCAAAAAAAGTTTCTAGCTTCCGGGTTTGCTTCCGCATTGTGCGGCCCACTGAATATGCGCAGTAGTGTTTCCCCCACTGGCCCTGCCTGTGAGTTCCCGCTCGGCCCATAGACTTTAAATTGTGATGTCACAGATTTTTAAATCGCTTTTCTCGGCTCGAGGAAAGTTTAACAAATATAAAACCTCCATGGATCAAAAATTCATAATAGAAAGAGTCATAATTGACGTTGTTTGCACTTTGAGGCGTCCTGTCAACAGTTTTACAGACGTCTCCTTTACAATGGCGGTCTGTGGGGAAAATGCTTTTTGGGCGGCAGGGAGATTTTTTGCTGCAATACCATGAGTGACCACTGGGAAAAATTGGCTGCAATGCTGAGTGGCGGCGCCCTTTCTTATTATACATCCATGGCGCAGACTCTGGCTCCAAATGACATCATACAAGCAAGATGGCAGCTCCCAGCAACAACATACAGATGGGGCCGAAATATTGGTACCCTTCCACCTTTTTCTAAAAAAACTAAATTTTCTCTGTATTAAGTTGAAACTGACAGAAATATATGGTATCCATCATTCTTTATTTCACGTTGGATATAACTGAAACTTTGCTTTTGATTTACAACGTAATATATTATTTAATACAATAAAACAAATGAAAATGGCATGGCCAAAAATACTGGCACCCTTAAGTTAATATTTTGTAGCAAAGCCTTTGGAGGCAATAACTGGAGTCAAGCACTTTCTGTAACTCTGAATAAGGTTTCTACCTTCTCCACTGGTCGTTCGACCCACTCTTCTTGAGTAAACTGCTCCAGTTCACTCAGGTTTAATGGCTGCTGTCTCCCAACTGCAAATTTCAGCTCTTTCCACAGATGTTCAATGGGATTCAGATCAGGATTCAGGCCACTTCAGAATGGTCCAACATTTTCTTCTTATCCACTCTTGGGTGCATTTTGATGTATGTATGTATGCATGTATGTAAGACATAGCTCTCTGACACTGGGCTATATGTTTCACCCCAAAATGCCATGATAGTCTTCTGATTTCATTGTGCCCTGCACAGATTCAAGGCACCCAGTGCCTGACGTAGCAAAGCAACCCTGAAACATCACTGAGCCTCCTCCATGTTTCACGGTGTTCTTTTCTTTGAAGGCTTCATTGTTTCTTCTGTAAACATAGGGTTGGTGTGATTTACTAAAAAGCTCTAATTTTGTTTCATCTGTCAAAAGCACATTCTCCCAGAAGGAACATGCATTTCGGCAAAGTCCAAGTTTTGTTTCTCCCTCTTAAAAGTGGGGTCTTCTACCATGGAGCCCAATTTCATTCAGACAGCGACAGATGATGTGACTTGAAACTATTGTACCTTAAACTTGAAGATCAGCTTGGATCTGTATTGAAGTTTTCCTTGGTTCTTTCTCAACCATTCGAGCAATCCTTCAGTTCAATCTCAGACCAATTTTCCTCTTGCGAACACATCCAGAGATGTTGGCTACAGTTCCATGGGCCTTAAACTTAAACTAAATAATATTGGCAACAGTGGTCACAGGAACATCAAGCTCTTTGGAGATGGTCTTGTAACCTTTACATTGACCATACTTGGCTATTACTTTTTTTTGGTCTTCAGACCACCGTCTAGTTTTCCTTCTGTTTTCCATGTTCAATGTGATGCAAACAGTGGCTCAAAATAGCAGAGGGAGTAATTTTCTCCTTTTAAACTGGCTGCATGAGTGATTATAAGATTGAAAACACCTGTGATACTAATTTAAACACAATAGTCTGCTTAAAGTATCACTACAAATCAATTATTTCTTACAACTTCTAAAAGGTACCAATAATTTTGTCCAGGCTATTTCAGAATGTCTTT
The DNA here is from genome assembly GCF_910596095.1 of Thunnus maccoyii. Classification (NCBI taxonomy): domain Eukaryota; kingdom Metazoa; phylum Chordata; class Actinopteri; order Scombriformes; family Scombridae; genus Thunnus; species Thunnus maccoyii. The sequence goes on along the minus strand of NC_056536.1, from coordinate 12,622,288 downwards.
GTAGAATAAGCATGAATTCAGTTATTTTCACAACTTTTTTGTTTTGTTCCACTGCAAACCAAACATAGACATGCATAGATATAAAAATATCTTTTAATTTCAACACTGTTCGGGGTGAATGGTGCATTATTTTAATAAAATGCAAAGGTACCAATAATTTCAGTCACGTCTGTATTTTCACTTTGCTTCACTTTGCATCGTGGTAGGAAGTGGAGATGTGTTGTCCACTTTTATATACAGTCAATGCTTCAGAATACTTCCACAGTCTCATACTCTTGCGCTGAAAACTGAAGCCAGGGGAAACACTTCAAGTTTTGGATTTTCTATTTAAGCATAAAATGGCCAATTTTCATTGTAAGCACAAATTGTAATTATAAATGAGACATAATGGATAATCTAAGTAAATGTCACCTATTTCAGACTCAACCACAGAAGTAAAATATTGTTTTGTTTCTTTTGGCAGGCTCTGTGTAATAGTTTTGCATTCAATTTACATGTCACATTGTCATTTGAAACCCAAGCTCTCCTTGTTTTTTAGTCTTTATTAAGCCTTAAAGGAAGATTACTGCAAATAATCAATGCTTGAATTCTGTTTAAAATATATATACAGTATACTGTATGTACATAAAATTAATTATAGATTTTCATTGCTTTGTTTGCTTTTGAGATACTCTATAAATAATAATAAATAATAAGAAAAAAATGTTGATGACCACAAGTATTTATGTTCCACTGCAACTGTGGGTCTGGACATGATATTAAACAAACCCTTATCCAGTCAGTCCTGTTTGTACCATGAAACCGTAAAGCTGAATCCATCACATATCTGAAACCACAGTGAATTACACATAGATCCACTATCCATTTTATAGATTGTAAAATTATATAGAACTCTTTTGGGTGTCAGCATGTATGGATATCACCAATCTGGTTTATTTTCAGCAGACTTGTATGTTGTATGTTCACAATCGGGGAACAATCAACTCTACATTGATTTTGTTTCTATCCGACCATTCAAATGTAAGAGACAAAGAGAGGACAGGCTGCGACATACAGCCTCTTTATTAGAAATCTGGTTTCCATGGCCTCTCTTATTTATCATACTGCTTAATTTCCCTACAGCATTGTCAACTCCCAAACTAAGAATGGTGCCACACCGCTCTACCTGGCCTGCCAGGAGGGTCATCTGGAGGTCGTCCAATTACTGGCTAAGGATTGTGGGGCAGATCCGAGCATCAGAGCCAACGATGGGATGACACCTCTGCATGCTGCAGCCCAGATGGGCCATAATACTGTCATAGTCTGGCTGGTATGTTGGAATGTTAAGATCCTATAGATCAAATCTTGAAAACAACATCAAGTACACTGATCTATTTCTAGACCCACATCCCATACTTACTGAATTGTATATTTATATATATATTTACTTAAATCTGAGAATATGTAAGTAATGCAGTCAGATATTTTATGATAAGTGCTGTAACTACTTCAAGTTCTAGTCCGAGTCTATCCACTGCATATCTAAAATTATGCTTCCTAACACCAGAAAAACTGGAGCGTGATTTGGCTTTTTTGATCATCCAAAATCATATTTTATAAATAAATTATCTAAAAAAGCACATATTTAAAATTTAACTGCAAATGCAACTGAAAACTTTCATTAAGATAATAGAAGATGACTATAACTTGTGTTGCTGTCCTCCCTCTTGTAGATGAGTTTCACAGAGATCAGCCTGACAGACAGGGATGGTGACGGGGCCACGGCCATGCATTTTGCAGCCAGTCGTGGTCACGCAAAGGTGCTCAGCTGGCTGCTGCTGCACGGCGGCGAGATTGTCACTGACAACTGGGGAGGAACGCCCCTTCATGACGCCGCAGAGAATGGTGAACTAGAGGTGAGTGCTTCTGTCTTATTTTTTTTCTAATGTAATGCACAGAGTCAAACTAGAATTAACAGTAAAATACAATACAGGTAAATAAAGCTCTTCTTTCTGGTACAGTATGGTACTGGAAAAGTTCTTTAGTCACCAGAGAAAGAGGAGCTGCGTCATTTTCCTGAAGTGATTACAAGATGCAACACTCTCCAGTACACCATATTCATATCATGCGCTTACATATCCATCCATCCATCCACACTGGGTTTCACACTAAGCCATCTATTTTGAATGAATGGTTTAATGGTTTTGCCCCCACTCCAACCTACTATTTTGACTAATGTTTTGTGGTATCCGAGTCTTGTCAGTTAGCTGTGTCAGCACAAGCTTGATATATTAAACATGGAGAAATTTCATATTTTTTCTGACATTTACTTTGCAGAAGAGGAGTTTAAATTGACCCAAACCCTGACTTACAAGGTGTTTGCTCAAGTTTTGAACTGGAGAGAACATTTTTAAGACGCAAACACAAATATGAGTCAATATGGGAACACAAAGCTTGCTCAATCTGAGAACAACGAGCTTAGCCTGGCTTTCACCTGGCACTTGACAGGGTTTCGTAACAGATGTTTGAAACGGTTTTTATGATTCTTTTGATTACAAGACAGCCATGCTTTGTGCTAGAATAGATGAAGGTTTCCTCCATCATTAAGTAAAGCATTACATTCATACACTAAGTAATCTGCTGTTAATATGGTAATTTTCTGTCTTCTTTAATATTGATTTATGAGCAGTCTTTGAATGAGATGATCGGTGAAGAATCAGGCAAAATTTCACATCTTCTTATGCTCAGTGAGGATGTGATGACTAATTCAAATGTAGTAAGGAATGTTATTAAAGTTTGAATTATGGTACCAGTGTAAATATAATATAAAAACAGAACAGGTAGTTTATATGATACAGTGAGTCTGCCTTTTATACTGAATTAAAGTGATGCTACTGATATTTTTTTAGTTGTATTCCCCTGCAGTTAATCATGCCTTTAATTGGAGTTTATTTAAGTTTTTAACGGTACATGTCATTATTATTCCGGAAAAGTCTGTATGTACAGAGTTGATATTTACTGTCACAAACAGTGATAAAGCTTGACCAGAGACAAGGTTTCACAAGGTTTCCGCAGAACTAATTATCTGTCTCTTTCATGTCACTCTCAAGTGCTGTCAGATCCTCGTGGTCAATGGGGTGGATCTGGGCATCAGGGACCAGGACGGCTTCACAGCAGCAGACCTGGCTGAATACAACGGCCATTCCCAGTGTGCCAAGTATCTGCGCACTGTGGAGAACATGGTAAGAGACACAGCTGTGCCCTACATGTCCTGGGGCTGTAGCTGAGCCTCCTCTTAAGAGCTATTCACAAAGCAGCTGAGGGGAACTTGGCTGGGATTGAGCCTGTTGCTATGAATGACATCCTGTTTCATGAATAAACATATTAACTATCTCTACAGTGATTTGTTGACAGGTGACCTGTCTGTCAGTGAACGTCAAATAAAATATTCAATACACAGGAGCACGAGGAACAAATTAAATTTGATTGACAGATCTTATTAACAAATCTTGTATATATCTTATATTCTAGATATTTTGTCAACTATTTTGCAACTTTTGTCCAGTTGAGGAAAAAATCTTCATTCTTTTGAGGGTAATGTGTGCACCCCACCTATTTTACTGTGAAATCAGCTTTTTTTATTTAATGCAGTTGGTGTTATTTAATGAATTATAAAACAAAGTGCAGTCTGAGAAACCATTTTTGGTTTCATGAATAATCCTAACAGATGTCTGAGATATTCCAAGTTGTGCAAACCATCATCTGCTGAGTTATTGTATTGTTTCAACATGTTAATGAGCTAACTGGATCCTTATTAACTCGCCCGCAATCATATATACTGTTAAAGGTTCACTATCATTGTAGTTTTCCAAAACGTTGATGTGATGAGGAGCATTCCCTGCAGCGCATGGCTGTGAGTGAGCAGGTCAAAAATGTAGGAGTCCTAAAGTTTGGACTGACACGCTCCTTATTTTCAGGAGTTTCTCCTAACTCAGCCAGTTAGGCTCCAGTATGAACTGAAACTTAGAAAAATATGCCTTAAGTAAGAAAAAAATAAGGTTTTTAATATCTACTCAAGGAAAGGTTTTGCATTAAGCCTATATAGACCCTTTGTTATAGCAATCTGTGATTTCAGCTGGATTCAGTGAAGAGTTTTATGTCAAATAATATCAACATTCAGGATAATACAACATTTAATTATTTGTACGTCATGAACAATATCTCAGACTCCACTTATTGGATTTCCACATACCTGCAACCCTTAAGCTGCTATAATGTTTCTTGAAGGATTGCACAATATTTCAGACATTGCTGGTCAGATTCTTATCAAACCTGGGGGCACAGCATGTCTTACTGATGTGTTTTTACATTTTCAGACACTAATTGGGCCAATGGGAGCTCTAATCTTACAGGTCAAAACAAGGAAACATACAGTATTTGTTCCTTCAGTAGCACAAATGGTCAACTTCTACTTCATCAGACTCTGAATTAGATTATGAGTTACCATGTCTGCTTTAGTGACAACATGTTCCATGTCCAAACTGTATTTCATATTGTGCGCAGTATTAGTCAACAATGGTATTTAAATATTCTAATAATTCCTGTTCTTATTTAGTTTGGCCCCAAAGCCAAAAAGCAGCCTTAAAAAACACAAGGACATGTATACTGCATCAACAAAATAGCTGTCGCTGAGCCGAAGTGTCCCTTGACTAACATCAGTTTTTCTCAGATAATTACTAGAGGTAGTAACACTTGACATACAATGGCCCCTCGTGGCTCAATCCGCTGAAACACCCAAGTGGCCGGTAGAATAATAACTCCTCCACACTGCAGGGTGTGAGAAACATATTTCCCTCCCTTGTTCTCATTCCCACGTGGGACATTCAGCCAACTGAGTCCTGCGTTGTGGGAAAAGCAGAGGGCCCCAGAGCCTTTTTGATCAGCTGTGAGATGTTTCATTAGTGTGCAGTAATTAAACTCATAATGCTGTTCTCCTCATGTAAGTCACCAGGGACCCAGAGGTCGTGGGATTTAAGAAATGATGAATGAAATGAAAGGACATATTTCAGTGATGATGAATTAATTCAGAATGATTCATTAGATTATTTTGTTTTCATTTCGAATTTGAAAATGATATCCACATATTGAACAGTTCAACAAAACAGATACAGTATAATGATGCTTGTATTCATGAACTGCATTCCTCTGACAGAGTGTGGAACACCGTGTTTTGTCCCGGGACCCCTCAACAGACCTCGAGTACAAGCAGCCGGACTCAGGCCTCTCGTCCCCAAACACCACCATGCCCCCTGCCAGCCAGGCAGCACACTTTGACATTGGTTCACCATCCAGCTCGCTGTCCAACTACGACTCAGCCAACTCCAGCCAGTCCAGCACTGGGGAGAAGAGGAGCAGCTTAACAACGTCACGAAGCCCGTCTGCTCAGCTGAACACAGTCGCACACACAGGTCCGCAATGCAAGTAGTAAAAATAATAAACTCCTTACATTTAAGCTTTCAAAGGTGAACTAATACAGTGACTTATATTAAATCCAAATTACGCATAATTCTGTTTCGAAATTGAAATATCAAGTGCTGATGAGCTTAACAGTCAAGTTCAGATGTATTTTTTATCAGCTCATAGTCAGAATATGGGCTGAAACAAGCCTTGCTGTCTTCAGTTATTTAGCCGTGAATCCTTAATCCAACTTTGCCAAATCGCAAATACATCCCCTCAGCAATGGTGGAACCCTCAGCTATTTACTGAAGTGCTGACAACATGCAGCAGTTTTCATTCTTTCGTTTTATGCCACAGGTGCTTTCTATACTGCTACTGCACCCTAGTGGTCTGTGTGCAGATAGTTGATTTGGATGGAGGCGTGGATCATCATTAGAGTAACTGTCATGTATTAAGAAAAACAAATGAAGTAAATGTTGAAAGTTTTCTGAATGCTTTGTTTTGTTCATCTAAATTGGCGGGTACACCATGTTCAGGTTCGTATGGGAGTCAGTCTACATTAAACATGCCTACGTGTGCTGTTTCTTTGTCACAGGTGCATCAGAGTCAGCCATATCAGACATGCAGGCGTACATGGACATGCTAAACCCGGACATTGGCTCTGACATGCCCAAGAAGAACGAGACACCTGCTGATGCCGCCCAGAAGCTCCCGCCACCGCCAACCTATCCGCCGCCGCCTCCCCCACAGTCTCCCCCGATGCCTCCTCCACCCCCGAGCTTCCCAGCACCACAGCCCCCTCAGGAGCCGTCATCAGCTGAGTTTCTGAAGGTGAAAAGCAACTTGCGGCATGTGGACAACACCAGCAATAAGGAGGTAGGGACAGTGGAGGTGAGCTCCTGCATGAGCTCAAAAGATGAAGCAGTTTGCAAGACGAACCTCAGAGCTGTGCAAACATTTCCTCATCTAGAGGGAGATGATCTCAAATGATCTTTTTTTATTTGGATCATTATCTGTGCATGTCCATCGACTGTCTCTGCTATGCAGAAATAGTAAGTAGTGCGTCACCCTCTGGCTTATTTGTAGCATAAAGACAAGCATTCCTACTTTTTCCTACATGGGATGATTCACAGCACATGGCAGTATATTACCTACAGTAAGTTATTGTTGCTCAAATATACCCACTTTATTTTACCAAAACTGTAGATATATAAGCCACGGCATGATGAATGATATGGAACAATCCTAAAGAAGCAGAAGAACCAGGGTGTTTGGGATAAATTGTTTGAGAAATCATGAGCTGCATTTTCCCCTTGTGCCTCATCAGTTGAGCTTTTGCTCCTCCATAACAATGTGTCTTGTCTTTGTGCCCACAATGATGTTATTGTGTTAGCATGGCTAACGAGACTAACGAACATGCTCATTACTGAGGCGGGCCTCTGGGTTGACACACTATGGTTGTTGTGATGGGTTTGATGTTAATTCCAGTAATTAATCTGGCAGCAGATCACTCAAAAGTGAGTTTAAGGAGCCGTCAAGCAGCAACAATTAAAACTGGCATCAACATTAGTTTGAGTGCTGCTTCTGGTGTTTCTGGTGGTTCAATACTTCTGTGAAGGACATTAATACTGAATTTGAAGTTGAAATTATAATTAAATTGCAATTGATTTGCTCAGGGAACATTGTAATTATGACAAAGATAACTAATCTGAGTGATCACTTTCACCTCATGAAGCATTTATATCTTGGTTGTTACTATATATTCCAGTATGATGATAGACAAGTTTCTGTCCAGTCTTATGAAGGTCGCTTTAGTTTCAACCAGAGACACCAAAAATGTGCAATATTTGGAAATCCTCCATATAAACGTTGGGAGTTTTTCTTTGTAATTATTGCTTTAATTTCTGCAAGCATACTAGTCGCAAAAAAATGTCTGAAATAAAGTTAAAGGTTGACAGTGCTGCACGTCTTTCATCTAAAAGCAGAAGTGCAGCATAGTCGGCTGAGCTGCGGGAAGATCTATTTCTATGTCCAAGCTATTAGAGAAAGAAAGAGGCTTTGTTGTATAAATGCTGCTATGCAAATTCAGTTGTTGTTAGCTGTTATAAAGTCCACAGGTAACCATAGTGTCCTGTCGCAATAGTCCTTAGGGTGATGTCTGTATGTATGTGTGTGGACGCATGCGCCATCAGTCATGTAGGGGAGAGTTTTTAATTAGTGCCGCCCCTTCTCCTCTCTGAACCCAGGTGACGAGCCCGGGGCGTGCCCTCATTAACAATTTAACATCAGCCTCTCTCTGGAACACATGCAGGCACACGCATACGCACACGCACACACGCGCACACGCACGCACGCACGCACGCACGCACGCACACACACACACACACACACACACACAATTAAGATCAGTGTGCACCATATTGTATACATTGGAAAAAACGATCTACTCTGGGCACCACAGTAACAGAGAACATTAACCTCATCCAGGGAAACAGCTGATCAGATGCACCACTCTCACAACCTGTAGATGTATTAGAGTTTCATGTGTAGAAAATTTATTTCACACTCTTATTGTTGACTCATTGTTAGACAGTGTAGGAAGCCTGTTGAAAGCAGTTGTGAAGGAAGTTTCAGGTGATTTCTTTCATTCGCGACTTTGTGTACGTTTCCTCTGCATCCGCTTAGGTCACCTCATTTGTCTGTATTTGCTTTGACTCAAGTCAAATGTGTCATGTGATGCAACCAAACAAATAACTGCTTTGAATCTCACGTTTTTTACTGTTTAGACCGCGATTAGAACATTTTCTGCCATTTGTTTCTGCCTTGGTGAGGGCAGCACCTAGGTCTTTTTGTTTTGCATAAGAAGCACTGGGCAGGGTTGGGGAGTGGTTGGTCTGCGCGCTGTTGGTGACATCATTGCTACTGCTGAAGTCTGCGCGATAGGTTATTGATGAGGCCTTTGGGTAAAGTGAGAGGGCAGGTAGAGTGACAGGCGTAGCGCTGAGCGGAGAGGAGGTGACGCTTTGGATCTGGTGACAGCTACTCTCTGTGCTCTGCGGGGCTTTGTGGCTGCGGCTCTGTTGAGACTGGAGGAGAGCTCCAGGAGAGGATTGTTAACGCTAAGGTAAGGTGTTAAGAGGAGAAAGAAAGCTTTGTTTAAACCAGTGATGTCATGTAGAAGGTTGTGCTGCAGATATTTTAAGTTTCTTTGCGTATTTTTTATATCTCCAGGTTCAGAAGCTGTTCGAGCTGCTGGATGATTGGACAATGAATTTGTTGCATTTTATTGTCATGTTTTAATTACGTGCTCTCTGTGTACTTTGTTTTAATGGGTTGTTGTAAAGAATACGTGTAACTTTTTACTTATATTAATAATCAGAGGCTTTTGCAAAACCACATGCAAATGTGGTGAACAATATCAAACCACAGCCATGCTAAACAACCTCTGATAACGCGAACAATACATAACAGTGACTTTATGCTGACAGACGGATCCATATAATGGAAAAAAAGGGTGTCTGTGTGTGTATGTCTGTGTGAGGGATGGGAGGGAGCAGCTAAAATGCTTTGTACATTTTAGGTTGTTGGCCCACCTCCCTGGAGGATGACAATCAGACCATCTGTAGCACTCCCCTGCTCACATTACTCTCCCTCCTGACGAGCGCTCAGGGACCATTTCTTTGACAGCTGACATGAGTCAACAAAACTAAACAGGCTTATAAGAACTTAGAACATGACACCACAAAGGTGGTGAGAGGTCAGGGGTCAGTTGTCAATTATTTCCACTTACGGTAACATTGGACATCTGCTTGACGTCTGAGGCTCTTGTCTGGATTTCGTGAGAAGTGATATCGGTAAGCATCAAAATGTAAATGAAAGTAAGTCTGAGCTGGTCCTTAGATTTGAAAGGCAAATTAGCTATACATTTTGCTATGATGACTGCGTGTATTTCCCACCTTTTTGATTTTTGAAAATATACAGGGCTTCCTTTTTCACATTTGCACAACATTTTTGCACATTTGTTGGAAAAAAGGAATGACTAGTAAATGAGGATTTTTGCAATAAGATAATGTATCCATAGATTGATGAGAAGAAGCATGTTAGCTGCTCAGAATGGAGGGTGATTTCCAGAAACTTATTCACTGCTATTTTCTGGTTCTTCTGAAATATGCACAATCAAATATACATTTTCTAACAGCAGCATAACATAAAGACTCAGATTGACAAAACTTAAATATCCTGCCTTTACAGCTCCAGTAGGTAGATGTATAGTATTCCAGTGGAAAGTGAGAGTGATCTCTGACCCTGCTCTGCGAATAGAAGGGTCCCTCTTACATTGGACTCTTATGTGCATTGGCCCTGCAGTCTTTACATGAAAAGCCAATGATTTACTGGAACTGAATAAAAGCCTTTGTTCTATTATTCACATAAAGCCACTTTGGTCACACAAGAGAGCTAATCTGGCAAGAAAAGCTACTAAGTATACACTTAAACAGTGTGTTGTCCCACACATACCAAAAGAACTGCTATAATAGCCATATCATTTAGTATTTCTAAAACATCAATGATTCAGTTACTTTGTCAACCAAATATATATGTTGGAAAACTAATTAATATTTTACTTAGGGGATTCTCTGAACATCTTATTTCACTTTTCCATTTTCTGTATTTGAAATAAATTCACAACCTTCTAATTAGCAGCTAATTTCACTCAAATTTAAAGATACTAACAACAAAATGGCAAAAGTACAGTTATCTTACAAATCTCTTTCCTGAGTCAAAATAGGATGAAGTTCAATTTATGAATTGATTAAAATTTTCATTTTGGGAAACTACATTTTGACAAATCTGCAGATGGAAGCTAATGAGTGGGTTAAACTGGGAGTCATTTTGACTTGTTCTAGGCAATGATATCCTTTTTTTGGTTGTCTCTTGAGCAGCTGACTCCCGGAGAAAACCACGACAAATTGCGGCGTGTGGATTCAAACAGGAAGTCGAGGAGCTTTAGCAAGCAGCCCAGTACTGGGGACTACTACAAGACCCTGGGCAGCGACACGGCCGAGCCCCGTGGGAGCAGAGGCATGGCGCCCAACGAGGAGGTAAGCCAGATCTCTGCCCTTTATGACCACATATCTTACGATGATTAAAATGAAGTACATGGACACATCCTGGGTCTGTGTTTCTCCGCAACCACCTCATTACCATAAACCAACAAGTGCTGACCTGATGTCCGAAAGGAGAAGTATGTGTTAATACTTTATTATGTCATTTATGGTGGTTCAGAGGGCAATTTACAGTAAATTATTGATGGGTACCATGAAAAAATACACGTTTATGATTATATAACACTGCTAGTCATCTGACATCCGGAAGAAGACACTTCCAATGTGAAATGATTTCATACAGGGTTTGATATTATAAAGTTAATATTAAAAAACAAACAAAATATTAATGAATTAAATGTTAGAATTTAATGAAACATGCATTGCATGTAATTTAGCACACAATGCATCATTATTCGTATTGTTAGTGTAAAACAACAGTATTTGGGCCATAACTTGGATGGATACTGGTATAACATTAGTAAAGGGTTAATATACTGTGCCCTGGTTGTTTATGGTTGTGTGGGCATCTCAGCTCCTTTAAGGTCCTTTTCAGGCTGAGGTTTAGCAGGATGATGGTGTGTTGGCATTAGATTACCACTCTGACAGCAGTATTTGCCTGTGCATTATGACACTCGGGATGTTACATAATCTTGCATCCTCTTGAGCTTTTGTTTGCCACCTGATGCAAACTGCCCCCTCATTTCCCTTGCCTCTTGAGTCTCCACCCTGTTGTGTAAACTGTCTAAGAACATACAATGGAACAAACCCAGGACAATCAGACTAGTGAGAGCTTAGCAGGAAGTCATCAATGACCAGACAGCCTATAAAAAGGAGAGTACCATTGAATCTCATTTTGACTTAATAACCACGGATCTGTTGTATGTTTTAGCTCGTGTTAGTGACAGCTGGTGATTTATTTGTTAGTGTATCAATGAAAAAAAGAGGATGAAGACAGTGTTTTACAAGGGCATAATACAACATTCATTGTAGAAAGAAATCATAGCAGATGAAGTCCCATGACTAAAAAGTGCAAAACTAAAAATCACAAAACAAAGTGAAAAATACAAAATAAAAATACACAATAAAAACGTACAATAAGTGATTTTCTATCAACACCGATTAACTACATTTATTCCTTTGATTCAAATTTTCAAATAAAAGCTTAAACATAAAAAAAATGTAATGTGATGTAATGTCACCTTTTTATGTGGGAAATTACAAAGAATTATTTAGTTTAACCTGATAATGCTTCTACAAACTGAATGAAAAAACATCAAACCTTAAAACACTACTCTGATGATGATCTTTTTAATTTTTGTATTACATAAAGTAAAATAACCTCATTTTGTATTGTCTGATATTCTTTATCTGCGCCAATGTTATTCTGTAAGAATCTTAAGAATATTTAAGATGCAACATTAAAGTTGCCATCGAGGAAAATTTCTGTCTGTCCGCATGTGTTTCCCAAGATTATTTGTTAAACTATTGTATTGCCACATACCTGCACAGGCAGCTTGAATGAATAGTCTGCTAGACTCTCATCAGTGTCCCTGGGGAGGTGTTCTTATAATCTCAAGGGGATCCGGAGTGGGGCTGCTCGGGGTGATACGGGGTATAATCCACATTGAGCCAATTAAGGCCTCAGTGGGGCCCCTCCTGGTCTCAGAGGCACCCTAGCAGATGGACGGGCTAATCAACGGCAGCAACGGCACGTGCTGCCAAGATCCATCTGGACACGGCCCTCCCCCCTACTCTCTGGGGGGCTTGAAGAGTAGAGGGGTCTACAATCACGAGCACGCGTCTGAAGAATAATAGGAGGGGCGGGGAAGGTTAAATGTCAAGGCCCATTAAGTTGCTTCCAGCAGAGTTATGGCACGCTTTCAGAGTGTGTCGGACGCGTGCATGCTGGGAGGGGAGGGGCGCGGTGAGCGTGGGGGTTAAAGCACTATCACTTGCAGTGACAGATGGCTTCCTCCTACTGTTTACCCTCAGAGTTTTCCCCTAGAGATTAGGTCATATTAGCTCTGTTATTAGCAATAGGACATTATGTCTTTATGAGTTGATTAAAGAGGGCAGGAAGCAGAGGGAGGACACATCTAATAGGGCCACATACATCTGTCACTGTCGACAGACTCTGTGCAAGAATTTAATGCTGGCTCAGCCTAGCAGGAGTTTCAACTGGCATGCCTATGCAAGCAGGGAAGGCAAATTCCTGCCAGTTTGGTGCCATAAATAAATTTTAATGAATAAATAAAACATTTTATTGTCATCAAACCTGCTCTAAATATATTTATATCTCTTGAAACTCAGATCAACACTGAGCTTGGCGAATTAACTTTTAGCTTTTTTTGCACCAAATAAATGGAACAAATTACAAGAGGTATTGAATTTTTTTTCTTTTAACATGCTCGAAATAAAAATTGAAATTGAATTGAAAAATTGATTGTTGAACAGTGTTTGTCTTTGGTTGATTTGTGGACATGTTTGTTATTTATTGTTTTTGTTTCTTTGTTTGTTTTATCTTTTCTACAATGTATTGTTTTTATTGTTGCTGTATGTCCTTCTTGGCAGACTTGCTTGTTATTCAGATTTATTTGACTTTTTTGTCATGTTACTGTTTTTATTGTTATATTTATATATATCACTCTTGCCAGACATGTCCATGTCTGCTAGTTATTTGCTTTATTTGACAGTTTATTGTTATTACTGCGGTTATCATATATTGTATATATTTCTAGCCCGTATGAATGTGAACTCAGGGGATTGCTGTAAAAGAGCTTAATATTCAGTCAATTTTCCCTGAAGAAACAATGGTTATATATATATATATATTTTTTTTTTTGTGTGTGTGTTTGTTTTGTTTGTTTGTTTGTTTGTTTGTTTACAAGTAAAAAAAATACATCAAGGCAGCAGATGTGATTATGACTTTCTTGCTTTAGAAATAGAAAAAAAAGATTTTAATTATCATCACTCATGTGGTGTGTAAAATTGGAGACAACATTATTGTATGGGAAACCTGTCACAACCCTGTTATCAGTGAACAAATATTGACTAGCACAGTAAAGCAACAATATGGTTGCTAGGAGAAACATATTAGCGCCGACTACAACAAGTTAATGGGTATAAAACACATCTGACTAATTCTTCTCTGTCCCTCCCTCTTCTCCGACCAGGGCTCCGTGTTATTGGAGGAACCTACCGACAGCCCCACCTCCAGCTCTGAGAATGGCACTACAGAGGAAACAATCCCACCACCACTTCCTCCACCTCCGCCCCCTCTTCCCCCAAGCAACCCAATGCCAACACCCCCTCCACCTCCTCCGTTGCCCCCGGAGATGCCAACCACCCCAATTCACTCTGCCAGTAACCAGCGACGCCCATCTTCCTCATCAGGAAGTGAGTTTGTTTTTGGGTTTTTTTTTCTTCAGGAAGTAACTTTTTTTTATTATCATTATTATTATTCTCTTTCTAAATTTTTGTTTCTCTTTTTTTCGTAACCCCTTTTCTGGCAATGAACATCTGTTAGAAGCTATTTAAAAAAGAAAAAACAAGAAATGTATAAACATTTTTTCTGGTTAAAGGTGCAGTGTGTAGAATTTAGTGGCAAATGGAATATAATATTCACAAGAATGTTTTCATTAGTGTATAATCACCTGAAAATAGGAATTGTTGTGTTTTCGTTACCTTAGAATGAGCTCTTTATATCTACATAGGAAGTGGGTCCTCCTCCACAGAGCCCGCCATGTTTCTACAGTAACCCAGTACAGACAAACCACACACTAGCTCCTTTACACAGCCTGTTCAAGATGGGAATGCTGCACCTTTATTCCGTCTCACTGTGAAAAAGGTACGGACAAGGAGTTGGGGGGGCAGAGTTGCTCTGCCAATAAGCCGGCTACAGAGGTAGTCACAGAGCTGGATCAACATCTGTGTAAAAGGGACAGCCAGCACGGTGGGACAGGTAGCTGACGCTGTGGTGTTACACATCACGCGTCTGAATCCGGAACGCCAGCATGTGATGTCAAAGCACACACAGTGTTCAGTGTAAACAAGCAAAGGCGGCTTAATGACGGATCTTCCTTACGGCTATAATGTGAGATCTCTGTATGAGAGAGCCTACTGGCACTAGAGAAGGCCTTTTTTCGCTTTTTGTGTTTTTCGTGAGTTTCACAGCCACAGTAAGTTCTGCTACACGCTTGGACAGGGAAGGGGGGAGAGGGGTTGCAATCCTCAACCTCACTGCTAGATGCCACTAAATCCTACACACTGGTCCTTTAAATGTATGATTATACACATTCTTGTATATTTATTCCTAGAAAGAAGAGCTCCTGGTATTACTGTAAAGGACACAGTCTAATCTCTCTGGGTAAAGATAAGTTGAGTCTGACCCTAGCATACTAAATAACAGATTATAAATTAATGATGCAAGGCTAACATTACCCTGAGAACTGGTTTAGTGTTCAGCCATTTCCTTAAGTGGCCCGCTGACCTAGATGCCGATGCAGTATGGCACATACTGCTCTAGTTGCAGGGAAATTTTCACTGTTGTGTAATGTTGTGCGTTAAAACTGCCTTTAGTAAGTGGCAAAAATTAACTATCCAAGTATAATGCATGAAACTTTTAGGAAAAGAAGTCCACATTGTGGGATAAGATGTGGCAGTGTGAACACTGCTGTATCTTTCTCCAAAATACACAAATTAAGTCCTAGCGTTCAATATTGACAAGTTCTTGAATTTGATTATGACTGTAAATGTGTGATTCCTGTTAAAGTTCAAGTTCATAAAATATACCTACACTGTTTCTCACAGATATGCCTAAATGGACGTTACAGAAAAACAACCAGCCCAGTTCTAACTAACTAACAATTGACTAAAAGAAAACTATTAATCATTGAAATGATGTAACACATAATAAACAGGGAAGCAAAATGAGGCACAACAGACTATCATATCAAAGAAACAAAAGAAATCTACATAACCTGTTAAGCTCTCTTGACTTTTGACCCTCAGAGATGATGAGGAAAATGTCCCAAAGTAATCATGATTTTTCAGAAAATGGGAGAAACTGCATGTCAGTCAGATGAAAGAAGGATCCTAGACAGCCGGGCTCAGAACAGGTGTTCAGACGTCAGACAACAGTAAACATGGAGAATGACAAGATAAAACATTCTAGACAAACATGACATTACTTTCTCTTCTAGTAATAATAAACAATATCACACTGATGCTGATCCTGATCATTTTAGTGATTGTCAAGCCAACACTGATCTTTCCTTTTTTTCCATTCACCCTTTCTTGTGTATATTTCTGTTTACATGTTCTTTCTCTTACTCGCTCTATCTCCACCTGTTTCTCTCTGTTTTGTGTTTGTTTTTGTCCTCTTTTTGCCCGCCGTGATCTTTCCTCACTGCTGCTCTGTCAAGGCGGGGGTCTCTCTGACTCTCAGACAGAGGGAGGGACACTAAGACAGATGAAGAGTAAGTACAGACTGCAAACCAGTCTTTCAACTAATCACTTAACTCATGCTGTAACACATTTGGTTTTCACTATAGGCTTCAAACAGTCACTTTACTCCTAATCTTTTTAAAATCATAATCTATATCTGTATAAAATCTTGCCAGTGTCTGTTGCTGACTGATATGAGACAACAATGATTCAGTCTGTGAATCCACCTAATTCTAAACACAACAACACACATCACAAGAAGTGATGTATTTTCTTTACACCATAACAAAAAACACTCAATAAATAGAGGAAATGCCTGTTATGCACTATGGCTAGACAGATAAAAGAGCTCCACCTACAGAAAGCATCTGTAACAACCTTAAATCAGCTGGTGATCTTCAGGAGATTCATTATACAAAAAATTAAAAAACAGAGCAATTAACATGAACAAAGTCAGAGTCAGAAAGATAAAGAAACAATCTGATTCCCCAAAACTGTGAAGTATGAACTATGAAATTAATCAGTTTTCTTGTAAAAGCCTCAATTCTCTGTTAATTTGCTTATATTTTTTACAATATTATAATAATATTAAAAATTGACCATCACAGTAGAAAGTCTCCCCAGTAGACCACAGTTAGGTGTTATATGTTATTAATTTAAAATAAGGAATCATTAATATTTTTATTATCTTAAAAAATAATTTGTTGGTTGTTGAATATTTTTCAGCATACATAACTCTGGTTTGAGAATATACTTTTCTTTTTTAAAAAGGAAATATTTATTATACTGAACAAATTTTTTGTAAAACAGCCACATAGATTACATATAAAAGAGTGTGTCATTGACACAGCTCATTATATCAAACAATGGTTTAAGTGAAGGATGAATTGTGGTATGCTCAAAGGGGGAAATACAACATAGTTTTTTATAAACTAGTAGGCTAATAAACAGAAACATCAGTTAAGCTGTAAATCATTAATTGCTTAATGTAAGCACCTTTTTACAATCTATCTATTTTATCTTTAGGCTTTGTTCACCATGTATCCAAATGTCTTTGTTTATACTCCACCTGATAGCAATGTAACACTTAACACTTAAGAGTTAGCAAGTGCTCACTAATGCCATGATTGGTCATTAATCAGGTAATAAACAGGTAATTAGGTCATCATAAAATTAAAAGCCACCAACAGATCTGAGAGTTCAGGATGAATTTACAGCTCTGGTGCTCAGTGATACGACGGCAACATATGAAGTGGCTGATTGAAAATGCTGCTGCAACATCGTAGATGGTGAGAAGTTCCTCTTTGTTTCTCATTGATCAACATGATGGAGATGATTACAGTACAGGATACATCTCTATCTGAACTGCAACTAATAAGAGACGCAGCAGCTTGACTCCTCTTAAATTTCCAACCCAGAGCAGAAAACCTTTTGTGCTGTGATTTCCAGCATGAGAGTCTATTTGTCAAATGTTCTCAAATGTTTGTCAAATGACTCTACCTGTCACAGCTCCACCCTCCTTTAGTCTCACTCTGGCAGACCTGCAGAGTCCACACCCTCAGCCTAAACAGAATTTAACTAAGACACACACAACCTTTGACCAAAAACACACAAACACATATGAGTACAGCAGTCCAGCGCTAGTTTTATTGTAGCCTTTAAACTCATCTGGTTGTGGATAATCAAGTGTTCTGGTGCTCTACAATGAAGATTTGTCAGGGAGAAATGGATGAAGGTATGTATATATTGTCAAAATTAGAAATTATACTTTATTTGCAACGGATCCAGCTACATTAAGTAAGAAAATATTTTTACAAGAATTAGATTTTTAGTACTACTCATTATAAAGATGCAGATTTATTGAACATAATCTGCTGACTGTAAATTTATAGAGTTGTCACATGTGGTTGTAAAAGTGTTCCTGTAGCTGTTTCCTTTTATTCACAGTCTCATACAGACCACGGTTTGCATGTGTGCAAGTGCACATCATATGGTGCTCCGGGGTTGTCGGTCACCAGTTTATCTGTCTCTCTCTGTGTAATCCAGTGAATGTGAGGTGAGACAGTAGGGGGAGGACAGTGAGTGCGCTGTATGCATGTCATGAATGCGTGTATATGAGTGAACTGTCTGTCAGGGTTGCTGTGGTGAGGATTGGACCAGTAGGGTGGACTAATGAGCTGGGGATTGAAGGGTCATTGTGTGTGAGTGCGTGCGTGTGTGCATGTGTGTGTATGTGTGTGTGTGTGCATGTGTGTGTGTGTGTGTGTCTGCCTAACCTCATCCGTCCATGCGTGCGTACGTATGTGTGTGTGTTAATTCCTTGCCAGCTTGCCAATGGCTCGCTGTCACTTTCAGTTACTGGTGATTCCTTTAGATTTCCCCCAACTGTGATGATGGGTCTTTAATAGAAAGCTGCTCTCTCCTCCCCGAGAGAGAGAGAGACAGAGAGAGGGAGAGCAAGGGAGAGTGAGGAGGGGTGGCAGGCTAGCGAGGCTTTGTGTCCAGCTAGACCATTGTGGTCGCCTCAACAGGGAACATATTTACAGGACTTTTTTTTCATTTCCCAAGTAGAAAATGAGTGATCAATGAGGGACTGAGGATATACAATTCATTTGACGTTTACATTCACTAAAACAGGTGAGGTAGCTGTTGGTTCTTGGTGTGTTTTGGACAAAATGTGTGATATTGAAATTTTGTAAAATAAAAATGTGTAGCTGCTGTTATAGCAGAACAATACACTATATATTTGATTTGAACATTTTCCAGCTAAAGCTTAAGTTCTTGGGATAGGTGATGTTAAACTAGTAGCTACATTGTCATGGTTTCATATTTTAGTACTTTCCTATTGACATTGTAGCATATTTGTTTGTTTATTTATTTGTTACTGTTAATTGATTAAAGTTTTAATAACATTTAGTGCATGTATAAAGTAACTGTACAAAACTGTGGCACCACATGTAAGCACTACTTTGACATTGCCTTATTGACATTTCAAATTCCTGTAATTTTGTCTGTCCTTTAAAAGTGGAAACACAGTTTCTTTGTAATGGCAATACCAATAGAGGTCGTAGTTGACGTCTGTGTGAATTTGTTGCATTGTTCACTATAAGCAGATTAGGGTCCGTGGAAGCTGAATGCATACATTTTACCACAGACCTACTTTTTTAAAAATCTGAAAGTTCAGTAGCAGCTTAGCTGTATACATTAACGTCAGGTGACACTCTAAGAGACTGTGTGCCTCCTTTCTTTGGGTTCACTGTAGTGAAATAATTTTGAACTGCTCCTCCCCATCTCATCTCAGCTCACTGCGACTGCTGATTGATGCAACAGTTGCCAAATATGCCGAATTCTCACTGGTCTATTTGTCTCTGAAACATATTCAGTGCAGTTTGGTAGCTTGGGAGCCATTTGATAAATTCAAATGGTGTCAAACTGTCTCAGAGAGACAAAACAAAACCCTGAACCCCAAGAGGTATGAAGACAAATGCCCGTAAAAGCAAAGAAATCTAAAAAGAAACATACCCATGAGAAACAGTGACTGCACCATAATGACCTGCCATCACTGTACAACACGCTCCAGGTCAGCATTGCTACCTGCCTGATCGGATGAAATATTTAACACTGAAATGCCACCCAACCCCTCTCTTGCTCCCTCTTCTTCAGTGTATCTCTCTCACTCTCTCTTTTTCGTCTTTCTTTCTACCTGGTTTCACTTTTCTGCAGGCGCAAAATCTTTCAACATGATGTCCCCCACTGGCGACAACTCGGAGCTGCTGGCAGAGATCAAAGCAGGGAAGAGCCTCAAGCCCACACCTCACAGTAAAGGCTACACCACTGTCTATTCCAACAGCGGACCAACAGGCAACAATGTAGATCCACAGCCTTTCTACACTACTGATTATACATTTATTTAATAGTTACAAATAGAGAATTGATTATTTTAGAAATTCAGCCACAGTTTTCGCAATTACTGTCTCCACTTTGTGAGACAGTGCCAGTAAATGCAAAGACACGCTGAGTTAAATGTATGCAGTTAAGAGATAGAAATTAATCAAGTTTTCATGAATTTAAAAATTGTAAGCAGTAGCAAAGGGACAACAGAACTCTCTGAACAGACCTCCTCAACTATGAGAACTATAATACAGTACTTAGATCCCAGTCTCTAATTTTAATGTAGAAACACTTGTTTTTTTTGTCACTTTGTTATCCTTTTCCAGATACACAATGCCATACTGCATAGCTCCTTCTAAAGAGTGTGTAGCTCTGCAGTGTTGTCATTGGTTTTTTAAGGCCATAAATGACGTCAGTCATTTAACTCGCATTACAATGTCATCATTTATACTGAGTACGTCAAGTGAGTTATGAGTTCTTCAGTTAAATAAAACTTCATCTAAGTAAAGGCTGACTAGAGGAAAGATTAAATCTGTCAGAAAGCTAGTTAATGTCTCAGGATCTGAAAGAAATCTTGGCATTGTGTGACATTAAATTTCGACAAGAATGCATTTTATTGCCCTAGCTACAGTATGTCTAAGGATATAGTCAGAAGAGACGTTATTGGTTTAAAAAAAATCAGTTTTGTCACACTTCATGTTCTCTTGTCCACCTGTGTCTTTATATTCCTCCAGGGAAACACCTCACCTCCATCAGAGACTCGCACTTGTATCTCACCAGCCAAGCCGCCATCCCCTCCACCGTCCAATACGTCTGTCACCTCCCCACCCACAACCCCGAGTCCCAGCCCCAGCCCAACTGGCTGTGGATCTGCAAAGACCATGTCAACCTCTGGAAGCTACGAGCAGCTGTCCTCCAACTCTGTGATCAACGGGAACAGTGGTGGTGGCAAAGCAGGAGCAGAGGCAGGGCGGAAGACAAGCCTCGCAGATGTGGAGGCACTTGTGCCCACTCATGACGAGCAGGGAAAAGCGATCCCTGAGTGGAAGAGGCAGGTGATGGTACGAAAGCTTCAGGTCAAGATGCAAGAGGAGGACGAGCACAAACGCAAGGTAGGGATGATATTCCAAGATTTGTCATGTGTTAGCTATCCCATTTGTGGTCCTGTAAATTTTAAATGCTCTGAAAACTTGGTTACACGGCTTCATTTTAAAATAATTAATGACACAAAAGGGGATAGCTGCTTGGCTTTGGATTTGAGTGTGGATTTTTGTGATTTTGAACAGAGGTTGTATGAATGTATTTTAGCATTCATGCATGACATAAGTGTTGCTCTTACGTTAAGACTTGTCACTCAAACAGTTAGTCGAGTGTGAAACATCCAATGGGAGTCAAGACTACACATTTACAGGTTCATTTAGCATTTATGCTTTCTTCTTGGCATGATGATGTTTTCAGCTTTTTTTGTAGTTTAGTTGCCATCACCTGCCATATACTTATCTTCAGAACAAATGGCCAGAGTTATTCACAAGGGTTTCAGCCCGCACAGTGGGCTTTCCTAAACAAGCTTTGTGTGTAAATACAATTATTTGGCATAACAATCCATGAAATTTACCTCTCGGTATAGTCACTGCAGTGTGTGTGGTAATATGTGTATTTAGACATGGTATTAATAAGTAATTTATACTGTGCCAATCTGAACACTTGTTTGTCCCGCGTAACACAGAAGAACTCTATGCGATATGTGATTTGATTGATTAAATTTGACTTATTAGTAGTTTATTGCTTTATTCCTATACTCTTAAATGATCCAGCAGGTAGAAAATTCTCTTTAATGTTGTTCAGTAATGCTGACATGTAGCTTTTTGTTTATTTCTTGAGATGCAGGGGCATCATTAAAACGTCTAACTGTATTTTAGTGAGATATTCAGTAATTGCATGAAATGACATTTGACTTAGAAAACTCTGAATGTAGTTATCAGTGTGTTGACTACTTATGTTTCTTTGGGCATCTCTATGCATGTTTCTTTTTTCATATTTATATTCTTGATAATAGCAACAGAGTCTTTGGAGTGCAGTGAATTGAACACTTGGCTACAATGCCCATCACAGCATTAACACACTTGACAGATGGATTCACAGTGTGGGCTGGTGTTTGATGATGGAGTTTTGCGGTTTCAAGGTGTTACATGCCGATTCAGTGGTGTGATGCCGAGCCCATTCACACTACAGGTCAACCAGTACTAATAACAATAACACTAATAAAAATACTAATAATAACTACAATTGCATAGCACTTTACTCTAAAAGTTGCAAAACAGAGCAAATAAAATGTATAAAAACCCTAATGCCATCCCATTTAAATGTTTTGTCTTGTTTTTTGCATGGAGATCATGATCTATTAAAGAGTAACTCCACACCACCACTTTTACTTTTACTTTGTTGCAACGACCTCTCTGGGTTGAAAGTTTCAACTCTGTTGCACCTCTAACCACACCCAGTGTGTTTTAGTATCACTGTTGGGTGTGGACTGAAGTGTGGTCTGTTGCACTGGTGACAGTATCCAATGGTGATGTAACATTGCACTACAGTGCAGTATTACATCATATCTGGGTTGCAGACAGAACATGCAGCAAGATGAAAAGCAGGATTCTCAGCCTTTGTGTAGTTACCCTTTAAACTAAACAAGCACATAAAAACTGATTCATAAAAATGGGAGTGAGAAACTGGGAAAAGGGGGATTAAGCATATCCATATTGGTATAATAAATATATAGTTTGCATATTAATTCAAAAAGGACAAAGCTTTTTGTTCTCGTTTACTCGAAACAAAAGTTTGATGCTTGTAATGAGGCAGTGCCATTGCACCACTAAATCCATGTAAAACCTGTGTGTCGAGAAGGATTTGCACTGAAGCGTGTGTTCACACAAGGAACTCCAAGCTGAAGGAATTCCCCCCCTCCTTCCTTTTTTTTCCTTTTCTTGTGGTCTCCTTTGACTTCTGATTTAGTTTGCGGCAAGTGGGCACTACCAGCCTCAGGAATGGCACTACTCCCACGTCCATAATGCCATTTTGGGCCCATTTGGGGAATTGATGACAGAGGATGACCTCAACCGCATTGAGAAGCAAATTGAGAACCTGCAGGTGATGCACAAGGTCTCAGAGGTTGAGAAGGAGCTGGAAGAACTGGAGCGGGAACTTCACCAGCTTCTACCAGTATCTGCTGCCCTCCATCAAGGGCATTTCTCAGTCAATCCAAAGCAGGTACATGGCCAAGCTGAAGATCTTCCAGGGTGGTGCAGCAAGATTTCTACTCTACTCAAGAGTATGGCCATTCTTCTTGCCACCCTGGGGGGAAAAGAGATAGACATTTTGGATCTTATATGTCCTGGATATTCTCAAGAAGAGACAAAGAATGTGAGTGCAGGTCAAGCTGATCCAGCAGGGTCAGTTGGATTTATTGGACGGTCTCAATCCTTCTCAACAAGAGAGGATGTGGAGAAGGAGATAAAGCAGTGTGGAGTTTCAGTGAAGAACCTCAAGGCCAATTATGAAATTCAGAATCAACCGCAGTCTACAGATAACAAAGCAAATAGAGTGTACAAACGCAAGAGGTCACTCCCTGTGGTAAGTGAGTCTAGTTATCGTCCAGAGACTATTCGAGAGGATGATGTCCCTTATTCCTCTGCTGAAGTCCTTCAGTCCCACACAAATGGAGATTTACCTTCAGTGGAGGAATCACTCTTACCGCTTGTTGAAGAGCCAGTTATCATTGCATCTCATGTTCCTCAGACGTATGTGCCCACTGAAATAATGGCTCCAACCAACATTGAACAGTTCAACCAGGTTCTTTCTGCAGACCCCATTTTGAGAAATGATCAACTAACAAGAAGTTTGGAGGTGCAAACAGATCTAAGCTATGTCCAGGAATGCATTGAAATGAGGAAAGAAAGGATTGTCTTCCTGTTCCTTGAACACTGGCGGAAGTATACCATCTCTGAATCTTACCGGACTAAATATGCTGGCAGGAGAGGAAATCATTTAGATGTTGGCTGGGAGGATTACAACCAATTTAGTGCACAGATTGGTGAGGAGATGCAGAGTGAAGACGACAAACTTCTCCTTTTCATGAAATCAAAGCAGGTAGTAGGGAATCTGATTGGCCACTGGAGGACGATCATGAGCCAAGTGCCCACACGCCAGATTCGCAGGCTGAGCCGTGCCCAGATGATCTACTGGCCAGAGCACTTCTTGCCACACATCAGTGGGTCACCTGTGAGCTATGAAAGCCTAACCCTTGACCTCTTCATGCTTGGATACTTCCAACTGCTGGAAATGAACATGTCTCGCAGTGAGCGCAAATTCCGTCACCTCTTGTGCTATGAGATGTTTGATCGTCTTGGTAGCCATAAATGGGAGGTCATAAGGCAGTTTCACAAGGAGGTCATGGAGGAAATTGAGAGAGGAAAACGTGACTGGGCGGATGGTTTTGAAGACCTAAAGCTCAAGTATTTTGGAGACTCAGATGATGGAGGAGGGATGATGACGGCTTCTCTACGTTCCATGTCTCCTGACATGTCCACTCTACCAGTGCAGGAGTCACTCCCTCCCCCACCTTCTCATCCTCCACCTCCTCCACCACCTACCCACCCTGCTTCCGCACCTCCAAATGCTCAGTATACTCCACCTGCACAAACCCCACAATCAGATGTTTCTCTATCATCACCACCTCCTGCACCCCTGGATGGTGTAGCTGTCAATAGTCAGTGTGTGGAGCAGAGAACCCTGCAGGACTCAGCGGACAATGCTCAGGGGGACGTAAAAGCCACTGAGCAGATGTCATCAAATGTGGCTAGAGTTTCTAATGGGACAGGTTCAGAGCAGGACAGTATGCAGAGTTTGGCAACCGAAACTGTACAACACACTGATGCAACAGCAAAAGCTGAGACACTGCAGGACACAACAGAAAGCACAGGACCAGATCCAGTTAAGGATGTTCCACCTGTTACTGTTGAAATCATAGAGGAACCTCACGTTGATAAACCTCCAACCAGAGATGAACCTAATGAAGACTCAATTAAAGTCATCTATGAGCTCAAAGAGTTCAGCAATGAGGAGATCATCAGATACATTGACCGAAGCTTTGCTTTCTGGAAAGAAAAGGAAGCTGAGCTTTTTGATATCTAACAACTCTGTGGACTATGGGTTTATTTAAAGTATGATCCACATGCACAACCAGAGAAGAAATGCATAAAGATCATGATCAAGGGAACTAACCCGCACAGTGGAGATGAAACTAATCTGGTGTGTTAGCTTTTAGGCCATGTCACATAAGGGACTTAACTGCAGCAAGGCAAAGAGCATCCACTAAGCTGTGCTGACTTCACCACTTGCATATCCCTAAGTGGATGAAAAGAAAGCCTGTGATGTCAAAAGACGCATAAAATTGCTACAAGCCTTTTGAATTGTGTTGAACCAAGTGCTTTTTGAATCTATGATAGATTGCCATGGTACACTACTTCTAGGAAAACAAGTTTTTAAAGGATACGATTTGCCATAAAAGTTGTGTAGAGTGTTTGTTTAGATTGTCTTTGTACTGAAGGACATAATTGGTTAAACTCTACATACCTGGTTTATACTGAATACTTCAGATTGCATTTCATGTTGAGGTAGTTTCATTGATTCACCATCTCAAGAAGGCAAGGGATTCACTTCACTATTAAAGTACAAAGAGTACCTGGTTAGACAGTTACTAGGAATACAATAGTGACAGTGAGGGCACAAAATGGTATTGTTTTAAGTACTCTTTTTTGCTTGAACTCAAAGGCAAAGAAACTAGGTCTTTAGTGGCTTTGCTCGAGTTTAAGGTTATTTTGTGGTTCTCAAAGGTTTTTTGTCTTTAAGTCTGTGACCTCATGATTTTGTTCATACAATGTGTGCCTTTCAGTATAGATTACAAAGATTAGTGGGTATGTTAAAGGTCTGGAGAAACAGTTCAGATTCTGTTTCCTTATCATGAGTAATGCAGAACTCCAAAATTGTAAATTTCTGTTAGCAAATTTAAATATTCACCTGACAAATAATCTAAATCTTTCATCAAATAAACCATCAAATTAAGTATTTGTATTTGTTCCATTAAGTTTTTGTAACTCTATTTATAATTTGAGTGTTTTTGAGAGATTTGGTCAAGCTTTCCATAATTAATTTGTGTTCCTTTATTATTTGGTTTCTACATTGCTGTTAGAAATAAAGTTTGTTGACATTTTTGTGATTATATGATTTTAGTTTTTGATTGATTTGATGATTGATTGATTTTAGTTTCCTACATAATTCTACATCACATGTTTAACTTGAACACATGAAAACAGATATCGGAATGGAGAAATTAATATACTTGATAAGACATTATTTGTTTCCATCATGGTAGAGGAACTAAATAATCACACTGATACACGTACCAATGAAAGAGCCACTGACAAACACTCGCTGTGAAGAACCACACTATTCTCATAGTGTTTTCTCCAGCATCAAGATTACCTTCAAATAACCCTCTTAGCACCACCCGCTGTCATGCTATTCATGGCTTACAGAAACCATAATGAGGTTACAGTGAATCTTTATCAACTCACAGCCCAAAAGGGAAGGCGGTCAGCTGGTAAACTTAAAGCTTTATATATATGTGTATATATATATATATATATATATATATATATATATATATAGGTTTGTATTCATGTAAAGTATGTGTGTCAGATTTGGTGAATATAAACAGCTCAGTAAAGAGTATGTGGTGATGCTCTTAGTATCAACAGTTACGTTATACAGTATTAGTCACGTACAGATCTATATTTGGCACCACTTTTATTCTGCCAAGCTTGTACACTGCACAGGGGCACATTTTGTATTTACAGTATTGGTTGCACACATTCATTTGACTGTGAAGTCTACACTTAATCCTGGCCATTAACATATAGCATAAACATACAGTATAACACAGCAAACAACTAAGAATGTCAAGTTCAAACTTTCCATTCATTAAATTGATTGTAGTTCTAAACCCAATTTAACAAAATGTGACCAGACTATACAAAGGTTTATGTATTCCTTGTCTTTATTAGTTAATATATGGAAATATTTTATTGCTAGATACCACACAGAGCTAAATGTAACAGGTAATGGCCCACTGTTTTTAAACCAGAGGTCTGCTCAGACATGAGTTCCCGCATCTTGAAGACTCAACCTGACTGCCAAATTCAAGACCCACTGCAACCCACCAGCACAAAAAACAAGGAGATTATAACTGCCAAATACCTATTCCTCTATCATGTTTATTAGCAATAACGCTATACAAATTGCCCCCAACTGTCACAACATGACATCTCATAATATTATAATAATAAAGCATCTGCCATGTTTGTTAGTTAATATCAAGGTCAACTTGTCTAATGCCAGATGAACGTGGCTGATAAACTCAGATCTTCTTACTCACATGAACCCGACAATTCATAGTCATGATCCAGAACGGTGTGGAGATACCTTTACATGTCATACAAGTTTTGTCTGAATCACTGGGTACTTTGAGAAGCTTACTTGCTCACAATTTTGTATTTCATCCATTGATGGTTGTAATGGATGCTTGCCAGCCTGATGCAATGTACTGGCTAAACTCTCTAGCTTGCACTAGTTTTTTTAAAATGTGTGTTGATTAGTGCTTTAGTACATTATAATACTGTTTTTTGGATCTCTGCATCAACACTACATACTGTAATTATTTGTGTATGTTGCTTTCCTAATGTTCATATTACACAGCTGATATTGAATGATGTAATAAGCAAATTAAATGCTCTACATCCAGTAATACACAACAAAGTGCAAAATCAGTTAGAATTCATAAGTTTATATAACATTATGACCTTTTGTTCCAAATCTGTTTTAAAATCTTATTTTACAATGTCAGGGAGAAATTTCTAATTCAGACACCTGAAAAATGAAGCATAAGCTTTGTTATGTAATCATTAGCGGTGGCTAATGCTGATGATACATGTAGCCTGTCCATTGGTTTGACTGCCTATAATGCAAATAAGCTGTGTTTAGGGAAGAGGCAGAGCTGAACAAACCCTTTTCACAAAATGTGACAAAAAATGCAGTAAGGGAAAAAAGCCAAGTCAGAATTAGTCTTTTAAAACATGGGCATATGTAATTCTTTAATCTTTAGTCACAAAACTTTAGGGTGCCATGGGTGCCATCCCTAAGGCCTATGTGACCTATTGTAAGGTAACAAACACTAGTAAATCTGTGACTTGTGGATGGACAGTAAGTGGTAATACAATCCACATTTAACCATGTGAATTAATTACCAGTGCACTTCAGATCACTTTCCATAGTAAATCTATCAGGTAATTTTTGTCTAGATTTTTTTTCTTGCTCTGTAATTCCCAGGGGAATCATTAAAATTTAATTATGAAGATAATCTTACCTGGATTCATGTTTGCCAGGGCAAGTGAAACGCTTTAGAAAGAGGAATTCAAAAGGATAATGTATCTTGTCAGGCAAAGATGAGAAATCCAAGATGGCTGCCCTCTTTCTTGCTCCCCGCTCCACCTCCAATTACAGCCTGAACGAGAGAAAAAGATCCAGTTACCGTATGTGTGCTGTCTGAAAGAACCTCCTGTTAAACAGTCCTGTCCATTTACTTACCATTACTTTACCTTATTTTAAACAAACAGGAGAAGAGTACCTATTGTGAGCTCTGTTTGTTGTTTTAAGTACATACATCAGTTTACGTAACATATATGCTTTAAGCAATGTTTAGTCTCCTAAGTCTGCCATGAAGGCAATTTGTCTAAAATTTGACATTTGAGAATGTGTTTGAGCGGAAAGGATGGACTAATGTTTCATTACAGTTTATTCTTCTCCATGCAAGTGCTTATCTGCCCTCTTTCACATGTAGAAATGCTTTATATGACACTGCAGGTGTGAAACGCTTCAATAATTTTGTTTTGCACATTTGAAGTGTTTCTGGTATAATGCATAACAGTGGGACAGTTATGATATGTGTTATTTATGCATTACAGACAATGTTAAAACTTATTTTCAACATGGTCACAAGATGTTAAAAGACATACAACATAAAACTAAACAAAGAAAATCCTTAAATTCAAAATGACATTAGCACAATTTAAATAATAAACATCCACATTAAAACACCTAATTTGATGGCTGAAGTAATTGAACCTCTTGTTTTATAACACCTGGTAGTATAACAGAAGGCTGTTTCACAACACATCTCCAGTGTAACTTCTGGCTACATAATTTACTTATGGTACTGGAAATGAACGCACAGCAGCCCTGGTATTACTGGTATTACAGCCATGCTGAGTATGGACGTCTGTTATCTGTGAGCACAAGCGTTGAGGAGCACACCCACTGATAATATTGTACATATGATGCAGCTTCTGTTATTCTACCCTGAGCTGTGCTGGCAAGAGTCCGACCCTTCTGAATTCATGGCTATCAACATGAAATAATGTTCGAGGGGATGCATTTAACTAATCCTTAATATTATTTTGCATAATCTTAAGTTTGTTCCTTAATTTAGTTGTCAAACCACTGAACCACACAGGCATTGCAATGAGCATCAGTTGGATCATGTTTAATGTGATTTTCATACATATTGTGACATTAATTACAACTGTAGCATCCATCTATAACTGACATTGTGTATTGAATGTTTTCCCATATAAATATACAGATGGCTCCTCTAGACTGATAGGCTTGATGCTGATTGAATCTGTGGCCTT
Source organism: Thunnus maccoyii (assembly GCF_910596095.1). NCBI lineage: Eukaryota > Metazoa > Chordata > Actinopteri > Scombriformes > Scombridae > Thunnus > Thunnus maccoyii. Next base: position 12,592,611 of record NC_056536.1, on the reverse strand, counting down.
ACAGGACACTGATCATTTCACTAACCATCAGTTCGTGATGGTGCACTACAGCTATAAAGACTGTGGTAAATGTTCTGTATTTCAAAAGCAGAGGAGGGTTACAGAGGCTACAGAGGTTTTCTTTGCCCCCACCAAAACGCTTTGTACAATGTTTGTTTGAAAGACAACTTAAATTTCACATTAAATTTATTGGAGGATAATCTGACAGGGAATGAGGTCATGCAAAGCAGGATAGGAGAGCTGGTATTACAATCCTTTACTGACTGGTGTGGACCCCCATCTCTCTCTGTCTCTCTCCTGACCCCTCTGCCCCTCCACAGGCTGAGGAGGAGGCAGCACGTCTGGCATCAATGCCGGCCTGGAGGAGAGACATGATGAAGAAAAAATTGGACGAAGAGAAGTGAGTAATAAAAGCTGTGTTCCTCTACATGTGTGTTTCAAATCTTATCTAGTATCATTATGTCCTGGGCCAGTAGGGGGAGATTGTGTTCATTGTGTCTGTGTGTGTTAGTGTGCTCATGGGTGTCTCTTCACCAAGATACCCTTGCAAATAAGGATGTGAAAGCGCTCTTGGGGGGGAAATCACCTTGCAGCAGGTGGCCTGAGTGGAACACTGTGTGTGTTTAGTTTTTGTTATAATTGTCCATAGTTCTGTTTATTTTTCTAAACTCAGTACATCTGCTCTGGAGGCACTTTATTAGCTAGACTTTGCAGTTGAGCATGAATTTTCAAGGAAATTATTTAACAGGCTGAAAATAACCCAGAGATTTTAGTCTGCACTGACTGATTACCATCATGCAGTTCCTACTGATTTTTTTGGTGTCAGAGTCATAGAGCCTCATTCCAAGAGGAGAAATATGGAGGCTGTACATGATGCTGAAGTGAATGTCTGGAACAATCTGGAGATGCACACATTTTAATAATGGATAATTATCTTGATGGAAGCATATTTTTTCCACTGTTTTGCTTAACAAGTGCATCACAATGCACAATGTCAGCTTTATTCCAGACAGAATGGATCCATGGACACAACAGGAAATGTATGTTGTTGGATGAGGTGGTTTTTAACTCTACAAGCATTCAGCTTTTCTGCCACTACAGACAATCTGTGACTCTGCAAATCATTGTTGTACTAATCCATTGAATTATCAATATATTTATGCTTAAAGAATTCATGCAGATCTACCAAAATCTCTTATCAGTGACTGTAGACATAACGCTCCTGGTGATGTTAACTCGTTTACAGAGAACTAGTTTATGGAGCCACACATGTGACAGTCAGAAGCAGACTGATGTTTTGTAAACAGAAAGTTTAACCAGTAAAATGGACAGTGTCAGTGTGGAGTTGAGTAACCATGTTTGCAATGACATTTTGAAATCTAGCGTATGTGCACCGGGGCTAAGTATTACATTGAATCGATAGTGTTGTTGTGATTATGGCTGAAGATGAAATTCATTGAGAGATGCAAAGCTGGCTGGCAGACAGGATGTTTCTTCTTGGTTTTTAATATTTACCTTAAAGAAGAGATGATACAGATACAGATTTGTTGTTACAACCTACAAAGTTTTCATCTGTCTTTACTTTATTTATTATTTCTGTTTTATTGATATATTTAAGAGATTTCTCTGCATTTTTCTGCGATAATATAATTATTTTATGTTTGTAATGTCAGCCCACTTTTTGAGTTGGGAAGATTTATAATGGACAGTATGCATGTGGTTTAATGTTGTGAAATAACTGTTGTTGCTGTTTGAGATATTTACCATTTCTTTTTGTGTTTACACCCACCTGATGTGAAAGGGACCAGAAGAGGTAAGAAAAAATACTTTTCTTTATAATAATGCTCACATAACATCGAGCTTATTGTAAAATGTGATAATGTTGAGAGACAAGCCTCAATGATTTCATAACAGAGATCAAGTCCTCCATCTAGTGGCCATAAATTGTCACATTTTGTCCCATGTTTACACAGTATATGAGGTTATGAAGATGAATGAGAACTGATACGGGGGAGACAACTTAAACAAATCTGTTTAAAGTGTTTACAGATTGTTTCCTTATCTACAGTAACAACCAAAAACTAAACACTAGCTAAGCCTGTGTTAAAACTAGAAGGGAAAAAAGAAAAGAGCACTGAGGAAGCTTTTTACCAGTATCACTTGTACAAAGGAGGTCAAAACTCCAACACTATGTAGTCTAAAGAACAACTTTATTGAGTAAAGTTGTTCTTCTCAGATTTTTATAAGCCCTTTCTCTTCTCCATGCAGCTTGTAAGTAGGTGAAGTTGTGCCAGAAATGCCTACTTAGCATCACTTGTACTGGCAGAAAAAGTATTGCGGTTTTATTGTTGTTACATAACAGCTTATGTCAGTAAGTGTTGCCCCTTTCTGTTTTTCTGTTGTTTGCTTTGCTGACTGAAAATCTCTGTTATACAAATGTATAAACAGAAGAATAATTGTAGAAATCCTCGAAGACTTAGCCCTCAAAGATAAGCTAACATTAGCTATGCAAGGGCTCAATGCTAACGCCATAAACTAAACCCACAACACACCAGACCACCACCACCACACACGCACCTGTCATTTTGGGCCATAAATAACTTCTCCTGCGGACTGAACAGGTCGCATTTGTGGAGTAAAAACGTCACATACGCCATGAATGTTGTTGTTTACAGTGAAATAGCCGGAAACGATATGTCTAGACGCCGTGTTTTTAAAACATTAGGGTAGTTAGCAGGCCAAAATGACTCTTCCTTGACACCTTGCAGCTGCGTACTTTAAAACTTTCAGTGTCGCGGTAATTTAATCCCACGTGGGCTCATCAGCCAATCAAATGATCACACCAGAGTGACGTAATGTCACGTTTTTTTTTCCCTTTTTCCCTTCAACACGCTGTCCTCGGTGCTCAAATGAATGAAGATAAATGCAGAACTATACTATATTGTGTACACCCCGGACCACCAGAAGAAAAAAAGTATATAAACGTAAATAAAAAAAACAAAAATGAATACGCACTTTTTCGGCTTTGGGCTAGACCCTCTAGTTATACTGAAGATACATTTTACAGTATACAATGATATTAAAGCAAAAGTGTGTTTTGTGTGGCCCTGCCCTGTTTCAACATGACAATGCCTGTGTGCACAAAGCCAGGTCCAAAAAGAAATGTTATTGTCATTTTGGTTTTGAAGAATTAGACTGGCCTGCACAGAGCCCTGACTTGATGAAGTGGGACACAAATTACCAGCCAGGGGCCATTTATTACCCAGTATCAGAGCTTGACTTCATTAATGCCTTCACAGAAGGGGTGGAGGCTGTTATGGCAGTGTATTAACACACATTGTTTTGAAATGAGATATTGGTTTCCACAAACTACTGGCCATGTAGTGTAATAATAGAGGAAAAAGCTCAAATTTATCCTACATGACTCATTAGACAAACCAACTAGAGTACTAACTGTAGGCTTTATATATACTAACAAACTCTTCATGTAAGTGTGTATCACTATATATTATATAAACCAATGTTGTGTGAGACTTTGGTGATTGAAAAGGCCTGTTAACACATTTTGTAAGTAAACTTTACATAAGTTTCCTATACAATTCTAATATATTTTTTGTTTTTGAACCTTTGTCCTCTATTCTTCATGAATGCATCTAGAAAAGCAGAAGAGCAGGCCAAACAGGCCAAAGAGAAGGAAGAGAAGACGGAGCAGGAGCGACTACGGACCATGGGCTACGACGACACCAAGCTGGCCCCCTGGCAGCGACAGATCATCCTGAAGAAAGGGGATATAGCCAAACAGTGACCTGGGCCATCTCATCCCTCCTCCGCCCTGCAGCACTCCCCACCCTCACACCCCCCACCCCCAAGGCCTTCACTATACGCATCCCCCTGTCTGATCCTCCACTCTGCTCTGTACACTGGACAGTGGGGAAGATATTGTCTCTTCTAACCTCTGTCTCACTCTTCGGCCTCCTGAAATACAGGACCACACTACAGCTGCTGCTGTCCGCACAGGCTTTGAGGCTCAGCCTGGCTGAAGCACAGCAGTGTGACCCTCCACCTCCCATTGAAAGTCTCATGGACACAAACTCTTTTAGTCTTTTAGCGTTAACAATAGCCGTGACATGCACTGATTGTCCTCACTTAGACATTTGCTATAACTGCGTGTGTCCTTAACTACATTAAGGTTATTTTTAGTTATCTGGCTATTTGCTTTCCTGCAAATCATCAGAGGCTGTTTCACATAGAAGATTTACTCAAACAAACAGGTTTATGATAAATGGAGAGCGGCTATTTGTGAGCATCACTGCCATGGAGGACAAAGCCTGTCATTGGATTTATGTTTCCCTTTATTAGCCGCACTCACCATTATGTAATGAATGGAAAAGTAGCTCCGCAACAGTTGTGTCATCACAACTCAGCAAACGGCTTATTAAACCCTGAAGCAGCTAATGCATTCTGTACGTAGACTGTATCGCATCTTTATCATGTTATATACTTAGTCTTGAGATTTTTGTATCAAGCTCTTAGAAGCACTTTCTAAATGGCTTCATTTTACTGCCAGAGTTGTAATTCTTGTAAGAAACAAATCCTAACACTTTTCAAACTAATCTGTTTTCTTTAGATAAGCTTGTTGTCATTTCTCTGTGGATTTGGAATACTGATATATATCCTATTTTAATTAATGTAAAGATTATGTAGCTGTGCAAATTTTATTAATTATCACTGGAAAACAAAAACGCCGCAATGTTCGTAATTCATTTTTCTATATGTGACCTATGTGTTAAGCTATTGTGATCATGAATGTGAAATGTTGTGTGCATGTGTTGCATAATGTGTATCAAACATGTTGTGATGTATTATTAAGCACATTTGATCCAGGGCCCTGAATTTTCACAAAAGAAAAAACACACTATTTGAATACGATCCTGCAAGGTTTCTATTTGAGCATGGCCTTTTTTTAAAAAAGCAGCATCTTACACCAGACATCTCATCTGCACACACTGAATAATGAGCGAGTAGAGAAAAGACATCAGTTTGTCCCGTGTCCTGTTCCAGACATTGTCCCCGTAAACCTGGAGGATAAATCTTTAATGGGCAGATCTACTTACTCTTTCTGCCACAAACAGGTGTAACATCAGAAATGTACAAAAATTATCAGTAGATAATGCCAGCTGTGTTTCATCTGCAGCCACTAGTGTGAAGAGTCTAGTTTCATGTCTTTGGTCAAACATCTGATAACAAAAGAAGAACAAAACTTACACAATGTACTGTATAATTCACTCTAGACTTCAGGGGGATCATTTTTAGGTGACAGAATTGACACAAATGTCAGGTTGATTATTAAACAGCTTGTTTTATTCATAATTTCTCGGGTCTAAACAGCTCTTAGGATTCACACGTTTGTTGAGCGTTCAACAATTTCAGGCTGAATATGAAAATCTGTGTTGAATGTTTTTGGTAGAACCGAGAAGACGCATGTTAAATCTTAGCAGAGTAAGAATCTGTGCACTGACATTTAACAAGTAACTGGATCTCACAATCATGCTGGATGTCTATTTCTGAATGTGACACTTAGGTATTCCCACATAATGGAAAATATTCTACATGTTTACTACGTTTATGTTGGGTGTACATTTTTACAAATCAAGCGTACACGTCATGTGGTCATTAAAGACATGGTCCTAGTCGGGGGAATTATTTGGAAATATTCTAATTCACTTTCATCGGATGCCATATGATGTTGAAATTAAAAATGATGTAAACGTCATTGCCATTTGATTTTCTATATATATAAATATATATATATATAAACTCTGTATATAGTGACCCTCTCCAAATTTTGTCATCTCATTGTTTCCATATTGCATTATATTACATGTCTCAGCCTTGCTTGAATAGAATGTTGGCTAATTCATGTATAATTATATTTTCAGACTGTTAAAAATGAAGAAAATAAATCTTTAATCACCAAACAATGTTCAGAGTGTGCTTGTGTTGACTCCAACAGAAACACGTGTACAATAAAATCCACTAGATATTGGTCTTGAAGTTTAAGGGTGTCCATATATACACTAAAAGTGGCTTTCAGTACATTAAAGTTTGTTTTTTGGCTTGTGCTGGTGTGAATATAATACTTCCCAAAAATCTAGAGCAGGTTAACAATATATACAATATCTCTGAGATTTTCATTTCCTACTCCAAACAGTACAAACAACAGTTATGCTTCTTCTCTTCATCATGACAGTCCAAAAGATTTTAGTGTAAGTGGGTGCAGTCACAAAACAGATAAAAGCCCGGATTTCTCTGTGCTGTGTGCATTAATCAGTGACGAAGCTGTAATGCATCTCATTGATCACCAGAGAGCGCCAAAGAGCTAATTGTTGCATCACTTGCAGGATGTCAACAAACATCAGAAAAAAGAAATAGTTAGAATAGTTAGAAATGCGATGGAAGATAATGTAAATGGGAGCATTTTATCTTCGTATATTTGCAACAGGACCATGAGGACAGATCAAACGTAAACTCTGTTTTACTCTAAAATGTTTTTAATGTATTTGATTTAAAACTGGCTGAGTTTTATGCAGCCATGTAGTAGTCCTGCATCACAGAAACTGCTGAGAAATACAAAAATTAAGCTGCTCTTTAGCGAAAACTTGCTGCGAGTCTCCATTTGCCTGAAACTAAACTGGCACTTATCGATGACTGATTGACGCTCACCTGTGGTGACGTCAGCGCTTAATGGGCGCGTGCAAACACAAGAGGAAGTGAGTAAGAAAGAAGAAATATGTGACAGAGGGGAGCGGAGGACTACAGCTGCTGGTGCTGCACCTCTCAAAGCCCCGGTGGACCGCAGCTCCCCCCACAGCCGCAGGACTCACCTGTGATATCATTTTATAGAAAGCTGCTGTGTTGCACGGTCACCTCACACAGGTAAGACAGCCGTTAAACTTGCTCACAGTCTCGGTGTTTGCTGAGCTGTGTCACCTCGCTGTTATGAACCATGGGAATGTGAGGCAGACATTTTTTTTCTCCCAACCTAATCCGTCTTTAAGGCAGCGCAGTAATTGGAGATTGAGACTTCGACTGGGAATGAAAATAGTCAAACAAGCTATTTACTTGTTTCAGTTTAAGTGTCATAATAGGACGTATTTTAAAACTTCAATGAAAGCTAATTCCTCACCGTCTGACATGTTAATACTGTCACTATAACATGTTTATTAGTGTCAGTTCATACACTTTGCACGGGGCCGGTTAAGAGTATTAATGCGTGTGAATTTGTTCACTTGTAGTTTGTGTGGCGCACAGATTTGCTGGAGCAGGTCTCCCCTTGTGCGCCTTTGTGTGGGCAAGTGCAGTGTAGGAGTGAGTATTGAGTCACGGGTTGAGTGCCTTGATATTAGTTTGAGGAGTGACACAACTGGCTGCTCCGTCCAGGGGAATTGGATCACCGGTAAGGCTCAGTTTTCTGATTGGAAGGGAGCTGGGAGCCCCACTGTAGGTCAGTGGTGGTATTTGAGGGTCATGCAGACAAGAGACACTAATTACCCTGCTCTTTTCCCTTGTCTCCATGTAAGGTGCGAGTTTATTCATGATTCCTGCTTGTAGTTTTAACTTCTGTCTCCTGGTTATTCATGTACATGTTATAATTTCGTCCACTCCTGTTCAGACTCCTCTAATGTTGTAGGTGCTGAAGAGGTCAGTGGACCGGGTCAAGGTGACGGCGGGAGGACGCCATGTCCCACATCCAGTCAGACAGCTCCACGGGCGACCAGACCCCTCTAATTCTGGAGAGCCAATTTTCCACAGAACTCCATATATCTGAGCCAGGCGATGACTGCTACCAGCCACAAAGCTCCCCCACACCCCAATCTGAAACATCCGTGCCCCAGGAGGATGTAGTAGACAAGGCGGTGGTGCCTCCGCAGGTGCTTTTGAGCACCCACAGCCCGGCGGCGCTGAAGGTTGGCACCCATCAGCTCATCCCCAAGAGTTTAGCTACAGCCAGCCGACCTAAAAACCGCCACCACACCACAGTGGTGACATTCCCACTGGGACTGGAGAACTCCAGCAGTGGGACCCGGAGCCGTCACTCAACTCAGGGGCCAGATTTGACCTGGGAGGATTATGACAGTGATGGAGATGGCTTCGCCTTGAGGAGGAACCGCAGGAACAAGTCATACAGAGCAGCTGTGACCAGCCTGGACATTGAAGCCATAGCGATGGGACGAGGGGCTGCGTCCACACTGAAACCTGTCAAAGAGAACAGAGCACCCAGTCCTTGTCCGGCTCGCAGTCCTGGACGCAAGGTACATATCTTGAGGGGGTGGAGAGATTTTTTTTATACCTGTAAAAGTATATCAGAAACAGCCATTTTCAAGCAACCAATTAATCAGGCTGAATACTATTGGATGATTATCATGTCATATTTTGAAACTGAAAGAAAAAGCTTTGAAAGGTTGAAACTCTACTATAATACTATTTTGTATTTGAGTTTTCCTTCTTCACACCTGCAGCTCTCTTTGTACAGTGTTTCTCCAACACATTTTCAAATTTGTCTCCGTTCTTTAGTGTATTGGTTTGTTTTCCAGGTTTGAAACCTTGTAAATGGTGATCTGAAAACTGATGTGCATATGTTGGGCAAGAGGTTTTGAAACATTGAAACTTGAGTTTTGAAAGGACAAATCTTTATTTTGAAACTTTGCCGCATGTTCATTAGCACTCGTATTACAGACTGAATTTTTTTCATGTTTTTTTTTCAAAACATTATGCAAGTCTTCAATACTCAGTTTCAATCTTGAAAATCATTTTTTTTTTTTAATTTGATTTCAAGCTTTGAAACACTGAGTTTCAACCTTTCAGTTTCAAAATATGACATGATATTCATCCCATAGTATAAAAGTGTTGATTTATGTTCTTCAGATGAAAACAGAGCCTGGCTGATACATTTTTGTTCCTCTTATAGCCTTATAGGTCATATCCAGCATAGCCAATAGTGTTGGCTGTGACCTGTCAAATTCTCCTTTAGTCATAGGGATGATAGTATGTTTCCGCAACTGTTTCCTATCTTCCAGACCAGTGCCAGTGTTGAGGAAGTCCTCATAGGGGTTTTACCAGACTATATTTAAAAAATGTAACATTTAAAGATTGAAAAAAGAAGCAGTGCTGAAGAGAGAATAAGATATCAATTGAAAAAAAGAGTATAATAAAAATGAAGTATCATCCAGTCAAATATGTTCCATAATGATAACTTAGGCTGTCGTGCTGTGTCTCCTCTAGCGAACCTTGGGGAGAAGGAGGAAACAGAACCACCGTGGATCCTTCAAAGATGGTATGTTCACTATGTGTCACTCGGTCCACTTCTCTAAATATGACCACAAGACTACAAACAATTGGAAAATAACAAAGACCTTTTTTTATTGGATTGTGAAGGAATTATGTGTTGTAAAATAATGTTCACAGAAAACTGGAATTGATTTGTGGATGTCATAGTCCCTGTTTCGCCTATCTTTCCCTTGAGGCAGATCCTTGATCCCTTGATCCTTTGAGGCAACAGCAGAGGACCAAACAGGAAATCACTCGCTCTGAACACTTCCAGCATGTTGAATGTCACATTGTTGAGTCCTGAATATTGGATTTTGATGTCCTGTACCTTCAGTTACTGCCACACTCCAGTTTTGAGTGTTTTGAGTCCACTTATAGAGATGAAATCTCACTGGGGCAGCTGCTCAGAAAATGTCTAAAAAAACAGTATAAAGGTGCTAAAATTAATCTTGTTAACTGAAATTAACACTGACACTGACTGTTTTTGGTCCGTGATGTATGTCATGGACCACAAACAGAAAAAAAACACCATAGAAAACACTTGCAACATCTAAGACTGAGAAAACTGCTGAAAACTGACATTTCAATAACTTTGTGGTCTCTGTATCATTCCACTAATGAAACACTTCAAACAGAAACCTGCATTTAAATCTAACTCACTCCCACACATTAATTGTCAAAGTGGCTTGTTATTATGTTGAGTGATATCAGCTCTGCTACCACATGATACCTGTGATTTGCAGTGTACATTTATTAGTTTTTCCTCACTCCAGGGTCATGAAATATTTTCTCACTGTGATGTAAAAATGTGTCTGAAGTGCAAAACTATATCACAAACTGAGACCACTGAATTGACACTGTCGGGATGTTTTGTTGTTGTGGGTTCGATCCTCAGCTACGCCATGCCTCTACCAGGAGATCCGTGAGCGAGGGCTGCACTCCACCAACCAGGATGAGCTGCTGGATGATTTTGTGGTGGTGGAGCCTCCCGTTGAGGACCAGGGTATTGTTGTGAAGAGCTACCGGCCAGCACAGCTCACCTGGAGCCAACTGCCACAGGTGAATCTCAAACTACACTGACATATAAAGTGGGAGCAAAATCCAGTGCAGTGCTAAGAGTTTGGCGAAGATGCTTGAATTAATAATCTAATTCAGTTAGTATTAAAGCAGACATACATGAAGTACATACATCTATTTCAGTCATCACTTTCTTTAAGAGAGACACTGACAGTCAGTTTGTAATCTGATAAAATATTGTTCCCTCTTTTGCTTTAACTGTGCTGAATTTTTCATTTTGTTTAAAATGGTGCAATATAAAAGCTTACAGTCGCTGCTGCATAAGCTCCCACACTCCATGACCCCTTGTGGGAATGCTGGCTAGGTTTGCTCTTGATGTCAGAACATCTACTGTGTGTGTATTAGAGGCTTCAGACGTTGGTATTTTATTTTTACCATTTTTAAAACACACTCTATCTTAAATACGCATCAGAATGTGAGAGCTTTATTCTTTTTGTATCTCTAACAAAGGTGAAGGACACAGGTATCCTGACACTGATCACACCTCAAGAGAGAAAGAGACAAGAGGTAAGCGTGTGTGTGTGTGTGTGTGTGTGTGTGTGTGTGTGTGTGTGTGTGTGTGTGTGTGTGTGTGTGTGAGCAAATGTGCATCACTTCCAAGTGTGCCTACGGAAATGTCTTAGAGAGAGCTGAGTCAAACTCAACCTCAAACACTAACACTGCTGAACAATTGAGTTGGGAAATTTGCTTTCTTGCAAGATATTTGTAGGACAGCTCTCACGCAGCTCATGTTGCATTTTGAGTTAGGGGCATTGACAAGATCATGATCAAGATCAACAAAGAATGTGCAGTTTCAGAAAACTGAGCTTTTCTACAATTTAAAATAGCATTTTCTCCTTTGTGATGAAAACAAGTTCAGCAGTGTTGTTCAGTTTCAGTTACATCATCTTTGTCTTCCTGCCACTGAGGTGGAGAGAAAAACAGCCAACACACACAGTTACTGGAATAATAACAACCTGTAGCAGTAACCGTTAATAGTTTTCATCCAGTGATTTAGTATTGCAATTCCATAAACTTTGGGGACTCACAAGACAGTTTTTTAAAAACTATGGTCAAAATTGATGCAGCAGAGGTTGAGATATCTTGACTTTTAGTCTGCATTATAGTGTTTTCACATCTATAGCTTGTTTTCTTTGGTCCGAATCAGTGGATGAGTTTCTGCTTTGTTGCCTTTTCCCTTTGTTTTGGTTTGGTTTCACGCGGCAACATTTCAAGCAAACCAAAATGTATCAACAAAAGCCATGTGGGAGCTGTCACTTTATTCATTGGTCAGAAATCTCGTGGGGTTGGTGGGCGGAGAAAGGAGAGTTTGTTTTTCTTCCTGGGTAGCTATCCAAAATGGACCATTGGCAGGATTGGCATTTCTTCATAATTGGCCATACATCAAGCCAAAATACACAATGGCTTGGTATATAGCACATTTGAACGCACTTCAAGGCAACATCTAGAAAACAATGTGTTGCTTCATGTTATCTGCAGTCGGCTGAAGAGAGAAGGGAGCACATATTGAGCACATACCACGACGTAATGCATTATAGTATAACACAATGTGCAGCGAAGCTGACTACGGGAGCTGGTTTAATCCAAAAAATGCACAATGCTTCCTGCAGTTGGGTCAGATCTTGGACGGATCATGTTCACACCACAAATGAACCACACAAGAGTTTGTTTTAACTGGACCAAGACCACCTCTTCAACAAGGTCTCTGGCTGATTGTTTTGGTCTGCACTTGAGTGTGATTACTCTGTTCATACCTTCCCAAACGAACCCTACCGAGGGGGCAAACGCTCCAGGGTTCAATTCAACCAAACTAAACAAGGCAGATGTGAAAACGTCCATTAGTCAAGCTCCAAAAAAACTGGATCAAATATTTCCCATTGTGCAACTCAGTTGCATCTTTCATTGGACCCTCCCTGCCTCCTAAATTCCCACTTCTTTCAAACCCCACATCTCTGGTTTGTAACGCAGGCACGATTTTAAGCCCAAGCTGATGAGTAATTTTTTCAAGCTTTGCAAATCTTCCCCAGGGCCACAGAAAACATGCAGCTGTTTTTTACTAGTGCTCCTCATGACAAGTGAACTGAACTTAGTATGTAAAAACAATGGAGTGTCGCTTTAAAATATACTTTACAGTCATCTTGACTTTCATCCCACGCATGCCCACGTTGTCCAGCAACAAGTTTGAACAAATTCTTAGAGGTTTTGTCAAAAGACTTTCTAGGAAATGTAGGAACTCAGTGAGCAGAAACAAAGGTTGATATAACAGGTTGAGCTAATATGGGTATAACAGCAAAGCCACATTACATTTCATCACAAAATAACTCCTGGAAAGCACCTAAGCTCCCCAGATTGATAATATCTATATAGTTTATGACTATCTGATGGTGGATTTTCCCTTTAGTTATGCGTCTTGGTTAGCAGTCTCACAGCAGATGTTATGTCAATACCAAAGGTCCACCCTGTGTGCACTACAGCCCCTGAATAAAGCCACACCCTGCCTGTGTAATCAAGCTCAGTCTGTCTGCTGCACATGTGCTTGTCTCACACTTTTGTACCTTAAGTCTCCTCATGGGTCTAAAGGTTCTCTAGTTATAGTCCCTAAGCAGCTTGATCCAGATCTGCAGCTATCTGTAGCAGCATTAATGCTACTTTTTAGGGATATGAAAGCATCTGGGTGAAGTTTGGCGCTACCTAAGAAGAAATACTGTTTTACTACTGGGCATGCTGTGATATCAAGAAGACTTTTGCAGCGAAAAAGTTGCCCAAGATTAGCTAAGTGTACCAGGTTCACCACCACATCAGGCAGACTATTTACTATTCTCTAGTGAAAATTAGAAATATCAATGTTGGTTTGAGATTTTCAGGAAGTAGTGTTATTGATTTAATTCAGCTAATGCCTTTTAGTCCTTTCTGACCTATTAGTCGTGGTGGAAGGTGTGCCATCACCATCTGATAGCTCACCTACTGTAAGATCCCGACCACAAACAGCAGCGGATAATTCAACCCTTTTAATACAGTAAAAACTACCTTGAACACTACTACAAATCAGTAATGTCTGATGTGTTGCTGTTTGGACTTCCTTTTGTTGTCTGCTGGCATATATTTTTCTCATAGTCATGGATAATTGGCAATCCATTGCTTTGTTTACTTTCACAAAGTGAAAATCAGCAGAACGCACAGCTCCAGATCTTGAACACTGTATCGGGTGCACAGTTGTAATAAGGATCAAAACAAACAGAACACCATCACTCACAGCTCAGTTGTCATCTTATTTATTGTAGGCAAAAATGAATGAGTTTCAGCAGCGTCAATGTCGACGTTGATACTTACACAAAGGCCATTTTATTAAAAATGAATTCTGGGAAATGTAAGAAATCACTAAATTGAACAGAACAGGGAAAAGCATGTCGAAGAAAAGCCATCCAAAACAAATAAATTACAAACCCTCATCAAAAATACGTCTTTAAAATACATTGAACATCAGACTATGAAGATTCTAAGTAAGAGAATCACATTTTTTTCCTTTTTAGGAGTTAAAGCTGAAATTCAAGTACGTCTTGCAAATGTATATTTGTTTGGATATGTGTGGTCATTTGACAGGCCATCTTTGAAATCATCACCTCGGAGCATTCGTACCTGCACAGCCTGGGCATCCTGGTGCGTCACTTCCAGAGCAATGAAGCGCTGAGGAAAACGATGACGGTCACAGAGCACCATCACCTCTTCTCCAACATCTCTGTCATTCACCAAGTCAGCAAACGGTAGGTTCAACAATCTCATAGTCTTACTTCTGTGTACATGTGTGTGAGAGGGCAATGGAAAATGTAGTTCAGGAGGAAAAAGAATCTGAAGATGCTATCAGTGTGTGAAGCAGTGTGATGACTGTTTATCTGCACATCTATTGTACTTTTTAGATTTTGCACATTGTGTTTTGCTTTGTTTTTGTCATACAGTTATATTTATTCCCACTGAGATGTGGTTTCAAGTGGAAAGTGGTTTGATTTAAAGTTTGAAGGAGAGTATTTGCTCTCGGCATGTCTTTAGTATCCTGTAGACTCCATCAACATGTTAAAACACGCTAGCCAAACTGGTTCTGCTGCCTAGCTGCTTTGAGTGGTATTCCCAAGCTTTAAGATGATAATGTGCTTAAGAGCAGCCTGTATTACTCTCTGCTTCGCCGTTCACTTCAAGAAAACTTGAATGAAAATAGATTTAGCAAGATAAGAATCTTCCTTCTCGCTTTTGATCTTCTTGTTTGCAAAAAAACAGGATCTGTGAAATTAGAAGACAGAAGTCAGTAGCTGCTGTATGACATGTTTTGTCTGTTTTGCAGTATCTGTGTGTGAATGTGAGTCCTGTCGTTGCTTCCTGGGTTGGGCTGTTGTTGGTGTCATTTTACTCTTTTTTGTTAAAAAGGCACTCTGCGAGGGTGTGGCTGAGAGTCATTTATCATTTGTTTGTAATGCTAATAATGTAAAGTATTTACAAGACTTTGGTTGAAGTGATTATCTGGATCTTTTAGCAATGAAATAAAGGTTTAATTTAGCATTTTTTAGTATATTGTGAGTGTGAGAAATCGTTTTCTGGATTGTTCTGAGACTGAAGTTCAAATTTTTGAGTTAAATGAAAAAAGAGAGTAACAAGCTCAAAACTCTTTCAAACTGTGACACACTGATGTGTCATGATTAAAAACCCAAATTCCCATGATAACAATGTGTTGTAACAAAGTTTCTAGTTCATATTAGATTGCTGTAACAGACTCCGTTTTACTAATTACATAAAAAGACTGAAAATGTATCTGTAAATTCCTGTCCTTACCACATCTAATATCCTGAAATTAAAAAGCTAGAGGCAGTAACATTCAGCAACTATCATGTCCTCACACAGCTGTGTTTGCATATCCTGCTCAGGTAATTGGTCTGTGGGAGGAAAAACACAGTCCTTCCCCTTCATTACTAACCTTCCCCTCTCTCTCCACTATATATTTCAGGTTT
Organism: Thunnus maccoyii; assembly: GCF_910596095.1. NCBI lineage: Eukaryota > Metazoa > Chordata > Actinopteri > Scombriformes > Scombridae > Thunnus > Thunnus maccoyii. The sequence goes on along the minus strand of NC_056536.1, from coordinate 12,577,213 downwards.
TTTGAGGACCTTGAACGTCGTCACTATGACAACCCAGTGATACGGGACATTAGCGATATCGTTCAAAAACACGCTGCCCACCACTTTGAGCCCTACATTGTCTACTGCTCGAACGAGACCTTCCAGCAGAGGACGCTGCAGAAGCTGCTGTGAGTCACAGAACAAACAGCAACATGTTGTTGACTTCCTGCAGTAAAAGTCAGGATGAGCTAAACTTTCCTCTTTCTTTCCGTCTAATAGGACAAGTAATACTGCGTTCAAAGAGACCCTGAAGCAAATTGAAGGGAGCAGTGAATGCGGAGGCCTCCCCATGATCTCTTTTCTCATCCTTCCCATGCAGCGAGTCACCAGACTGCCGCTGCTGCTGGATGTCAGTTGAACTTTTACCTCCCAATGCGAACAGCTCTCAAATTCAAAAGTGAAACGATGCCTAGTCACAACAGCTTTTGGCAGGTGTACGCTTTGAGAATCAGGAACTTTTCTAAATAACTGCATTTGCTCTGTCATTCAAGGGTTTTTTTGAGTTGATTGTTAGACACATAGAAGTTGTGAATACATATTTATCAAGAGATTGATTAAAAATATTATTATACTATATAGACACCACACTTTGTTGGTTTGTGGCCAGCAAGTTGAGAGCCACTTGATCAATATTCCTCAAGTGGAGTTATTAGTTATTCCATCAAGGTCATTCTTTGCCTGTAACTCCAATTTAAATATGTATTTGTCACATCTCACAATATCTCAGTCTGTAAATTATTTTAGTATTTATATAACTATTTCATTTCTTATTTATAAAAGTGTAAACCCACATAATCGAAAAATTAACTTACACTAATGTAAAAGTAAACAAATGAATAAGAACCATAAGTATATACACACGACTGTAACTATGCATGTACTGTATATACAGCTGCACAAAAAATAATAATCAATTAGTTATTCATAGTTTAGGAACTCCAGATTCAGTAGGTTGTCTTGTCTACAGGAATAAACAACCTAAAAGAATTTAAAACCTTTGTTTTCTCCTCACAGACAATCTGTCAGAAAACTCCAGACAAGACAGCGGAGTACTTTGCTGCAGTTTGGGCACTGCACGCCATCAGCAAGGTACAAATGCTCAGAAAACTCAGCTGTGTGCTGAATCTCTAACTCTTTATCCCCACATGTCAAGGTTTTGATTATAATTATTGTGATTTTATTTCAACAGTTGGTCACTAGCTGCAATGATGGAGCGAGGCGGATGGAAAGGACAGAGCAGATGTATACCATCCAGAAACAAATGGATTTTGGTAAAATCAAGGTAAGAGCGGACCACAAACACCTTCATGCAGTTCACAAGATTTTACATTCATATTAGGTAAAGTGTTGGCTATGGATGTGGATAAAAACAGCAAAGAATATAATGCAACAAGACTGATTTCCTTCCGTGTAGTAGTAAAAACATCCAGTTTGCTAACCTGGAGTGACGACTCTTGTGTCCTCACAGCCGTTTCCATTGGTGTCATCATCGCGTTGGCTGAAGAAGCACGGTGAACTGGCAATCTGCACCGAAGAGCTCAGCATCTGGAGAGCTTTCAGCCACAGGAGCTACTACCTGTTTCTCTTCAATGACGTACTGATCATCACCAAGAAGAAGAGGTCAGTGGGAGCCTCTTTTCAATATTATTAACTGAAAGTCTAAAATAATATTACTGAATAACACTAAAAATGATTAAATAGGCTTTTAGAAAGTCATATGCTAAGATTTTATTCAAATTTGAGTATTTGCAAACTAGTTATGCAATGCCACAAAAACCCCATAATGAACTAAAAAAGTGAGCTGATGAAACTGGTTTAAACCCTAAAAAAAATCTCACATTAGTCTCCCACATTATCAGGGGACATACTGAACCTGACTGATTTTCATTTTGATTCACAAAAATATAGACAAACTGTCAAGTTAATCGAGTCGAGTTGCATTATGGGTAATGTAGGCAACAGGTTTTGACAAGGAAGAAGAATGCATGGAATAAAAAAATCTCTGGTTCTGTGCATTGATTTTGACACTTTTTTTTTTTTTTTTTTTACCGTCTTTTCTGAGTCCAATAGTGTTATAGGAGTGCAATGCTAAACTGATGACTCTTGACTCTTTTAAATCTTCTTTCACGTACCAAATTACTTTTTAGAATCGAAATGAACCTAGCTACATTAGACGAACGTTTGAACCAGTTTATCGAGCATTTTGTGAGCTTTGTGGTTATTTCCTGGTGACTCCTGTGGACACTGAGCAGGTCCAGCTGTTACAGAAACAGAGAGGAGAGGAAGGGGACCGAGGAGGGAGAGAGCATGGATGTGGTGCATGCATACTTGGGATTCTTCAATCTTGCGTTCATGTGCATGTCAGCTCCACAGACTTTCTGTTTTGAGTTAGGGAGAAACCAAACAATGTCAGCTCAGAGGAGGAAGTCGCCCACAACACTGAAGTCATTTTCAGGGTTGTAAAGTCGACACTGTGACCCAGTCCTCAGGTGATCTAGGAAATCCTATTAGCAGATACTCAAGGAATGTGCTTTGAATGTGTTGTGTGTATGTGTGTGTTAACAGTACACAGTAAAATTGTAGCAGAGGTTAGCTACACTATAATGTGCAAAACATGGTCACTAAAAATCACAACATTTCTGTGAGTGTTGCTGCATGTTGAGACCAGAGGACACGATCTGTCTGTCAGATAAAAAATATACTTCACATTGAAGCATAAGTGAAAAATGTGTTGTTTCTGGCCAGTGAGGAGAGCTTTGTGGTGATGGACTACGCCACTCTGGAGAATGTGGAGGTGGAGGTTGCGGACGATGCAGAGGGACGGATGTCTCCACCTGCCAAGAACAGCTCCAGCCATCTGTCCTTTAGACTGCTGATGAGCAGGAACAGTGAGGGGAGACCGGAGCAGACCTGCCTGGTGGCAGAGTCCAGGTACTGCTGTACTTCAGAAGATAAGATGTTATCCAAAGTCAGAATTTACATCTGAAAACACTGCATTAAGTACTATACAGTGACCAAGGATGGACATTTATAATAATTACTGTAGCTGAAAATCTGATTTGATATTATTTGTCACATATATAAATGCAAAGACAGTCTTGCTACCACTGAATGTTGATGGCTTTGGTTAATGTAGCCTTTTAGAAACGTGGTCCTGTTTTGTGTTTTAAAGACCCTCCACTCAAAAATATGTTTTTCCTCTTGTTCCTACAGTTGGATGTTTGAGTTTCACTGTGCAGAATGATGTGTGTGCAGACTTTTTTACTTTCACTTTTTTTTTGTTTTTACTTTCATCTGCTTAAAGTGGAAAGTTTTATTGTGCTCATTGAAAATCAGATTTTAAGGGGGCGTATCTACGAGCTGACTTTGAAGCCAATCGGTGTCCAATATTCAACTCACACAAGTGTGATGAGGAAACTTGAAGCCTCCAGTGCACAAACACTGAGAATTGACTTTATACTGAAGTAGGAGACATCTTGTGTCCAGCAGTTAAAAATGAAATGAAATATATGTACAGTTTTATAGATAATGGAATTTTTAATGAAGGAGAAGGAGAGGAATTTTAAGGATTTTAGTGTGTTAATTATACTTTTTTTTTCTGGAAAAAACATATGAGACACATTATGTTCCAAGCAGAGTATTTTGTATGTCTTAATACATGTCTGGAGGGAATCTTTAATCAAAGTCACATTCACAAGTATGAACTGGAAACCAAATGTTTTGTGTCTGGCTCCCTCTGCTGACAGAAGTCTGAACACCCACCTGAAATACTCCCATGAAGTTTGTTCATAAAAAACTGACATTTTGTGTGTGTTACCACATGTAGAGTAGATGACACTGGGTTTGGAGTTTAATTGTGCTCTTTTGTCTCCGTTGCCAAGGGTGGACCGAGCTCGTTGGATAGTTGCTCTCACAGAGCACAAGCAGGCCGGAGTCTTCACTTGTAAAGATGGTAAGTCATAGAGCTTTATTTACCAAGGGTGCAAGTGTTTGAAATGCACTTTGAGTTTACTTTGAGTTTGAATGTTCAGTGTGTACATGTATTCTTTCAAAGTTAGTTCTGTTACCTTTCATTTATAAATTACTCATTTGTCATGGAAGGCTTTAAGCAGTTGGGTAATTCAGTTTGCTGCACAGAAAACAGATGGTTTGCATTTATTTTCCATTTCAGTCTGCAACTATTTAAAGCTGGAGTGGACTTTTGTCTCCCCCTTATAAAGTCAGTTCAATAAACCAGTTCTTTTTAAACGTTTTATGTAGTATTTAAACATAATTTATGTATTAAACAATTTCTTATAAACAATTTATTAAACAATGTGAAAAGGCTATGCCTAACTGGAAGACCCTGTGAGCTACTGATGTAAGACAACGACCCTTAGCACTTTTATCAAAATCTAAATTAACCCAGCTGATAAGTTAAAATAAACAGACATCTTTTATGTTTGGGGTCAAATTGACCCCAGCAATTTAAACCTACAAGGTACCCCTGTGAAAAAGAGAGGAAAAAAATTGCGCACAATTCTGTATTCCCTCTCTATCAATTCAATGTTCAATTCAAAGCTTTATTGGCTTTATTTACTTATGAACTGGACATAAGTCCATTTTTATTTCAATTTGTTATAATTGTTTTTTGATTATGATGACTCATATGTGTAGCTCCCTCTGCCGGGATGAACTTGTTGTGTCAGTTGTGGATGTCTATAATTAAGTCCACCTGTTGTGGATTGTGTCGATTGCCAGTATGCACGCTGAGGAAGGGCGCCTGGCCAGAAACGTCTGTGTGGCATTTCAAATCAAAATCAGTTTACTAGGTGTGCTGTCCTAATTCCCTTTTTTATTCAATTTTAATACTTTAAGGATTCAGCACCCGGCTGTTTTGATTGTGAGTTGAGCACGTTGTACTATATATTCTTTATTTACATGAGAAATATGCATTTACATTGCCAAAGCAAGTGTGAAATAAAAACACAAAGAATTGTGAATTTTTAAATGCAACTGCAGTTGCATTAATCTTCCTTTGGTGGCGCTGTCTGACCGCTCTTTATGGGGCGTTCAGGAGCACTGCTATAGCGTCTGAATCCAGATTACTGAAAGAAAAGAACAGAAACATAGTTAATATGACAAAATGACAAAAACAATTAAAATAACACCACAAATGTCGATTATCTATATACATGTGTGTTGTGTTAGTGATCTGTGATAATAGGCATCACTGTCTTGAGGTAATTTAGGTAATTTTACTCTCACTGAGAGAAAGCTACTACACTGAACACCAAACTCAGTGATAATTTTCAATACATTGGCAACAAACATTCATTATTCGTATAATATGACTTAACACATCCACTCAGTTTGATCATTACAGTCTATTTGGTCTAATGAGAGATTTGGCTACTCTGCGATTAAGCAAAATAGCTTCACTTCGACTTTTACAACCAGTTAATCGGCATTTTTTTTCTACAACAGACAGATGGTTTGCATTTATTTTCCATTGTTACAGGTCATGTAAGCACCATTTCTTCTGTTAACGGCATACTGTATTTAAAACGAAACCATTACACATACAGCACTCACGGTGACTGTCCGTGCTATTGTTAAGTGTGAGTGTATCTATTATTAATATTTGATATTGTCAAAGGGCGTGCCTTCCTAGTTCCTTTACACACCCCAGTAAGTAATATCATGTGTTCTAGATATCCAGTAGTGGGAACACAATGTGTTTTTACAATACAAACACGGAAACAACACATTTTTCTGTATTTCATTTTGAAAGAACTAAGAACTAGTTTTATGAGCCATATTGCATTATGGGAATGTGTGTCAGGTCTGCCACAGTACGAGGCCACCAAAGCCTACATGCCAAAGGAACCAGATGAGCTGGGGCTGCAACAGGCTGAGCTTGTCATCGTCCTGCGTCAAGAAGAGGGTGAGGCCGTTTGTCTCCATTGTTACCTGTAATACAACATCAAATCCAGAACCTCTTATCAGTTCTCCTTGAACTAAAACTTTCTGCTCTTCCTAGCCTGGTGCTTTGGGGAGAGGATGCGAGACGGAGAGAGGGGCTGGTTTCCTGCCAGCTGTGCCACAGAGATCACCAATCCCACTGCCATGGAGAACAACATGCAGCGCATGAAGCGTCTGCGTAAGGAGACAAACGTATGAGTGATTCTGAACAACCAAACTATCTGGTCCACAGGAGGTGGACAACATAGTGTTCAGTGTCTAAGACTGTGTCACTGATGAATCATAAACTGAACACAGGAACTGCATTAATTACAATAACAGTGGCCCACAAGTCCATTACCAACAGACTGAAAGACTTCACACAATGTTAAAAGCCTCAAAGACAGCCATTATTGGCGTCTTGGTGCCCCAGTGGTCCGAGATGGATGCCATGTAACCTGGAAGTTCCTAGTTTGAACACAGCAAGGGTCCATGTTTCATGTTGCTCTCTGTCAGACTGTCTAAATTTTTTTTTAAAAAACAGCAATTAGTTTGAATTACTACTGTAGGCTTTTTACTCAACATGTACAGCACTACCCTGTAATTTCCTTGTTGGTGTAAATGTAAATTTAAACTTACTGGCTGTAGTAAATAATGAACCTGAGCTTTAGCTGTTGATTTTATTTAAAATCTAGGAGCTATAAAATGTAATTCTATTGCCTAAATACATTTAACTTTGAATGGTTGCATGTAGAAGAGTGTTAAGTGTTTCCTACACTTTAAGTCCCGTCACTTCACCTCAAGATGAGGAACTTGAATCTAAATGTTGGTTACACATCTTGTTCTATAAAGTTAATTTCAATTAAAGATACTGTGTAAGGTTTGATGTTCTAGTGTATAAAAAAAAAACAACAGAATTATCAAGTTTTGGTTACAGATAATATTTTAAATGTAGTTTGGTGTACTGTGGCATCATTGGATTATGTTGAATAACTTACTGCAATAATTCCTGCAACATATGAATATCTGAAATGAACAAACAGTCTGATGGTTTGTGTCATTGTTTTAGAATCCATTTACTAGAAGAAAATAAAGCCAACACTGAAGACCATTTTCCTGGTTTCTGGACTTTTATTTGAGCTTGCATTCTGTTAAAATGTTTTGAATACATAAAAAGTTATTTAAAAATGTCAAACTGACCAGATATCAAATTTCCATTTTTTCTTTAAAAACCATTTGGTGTAAAAACTTAGGACAGATTTAGAAAAACATTTGCAGTTTCCCCAAAACGTTTGTAGCTGTCACATAAAAATAAGGAGAAAAAAAAACAACAGGTCTGCATAGATTCTGCAGGCAATCGGTGGTAATCTGGTCAAATGCATGGTGCAAGCTTGTGACGATCGTCAAGTCAAATCTTTATTGCTCAGATCTTGTTTGATGTTTCTTCTTGTTGACAAAAAAACTGTAAAAAAAGAAAAGCAGCAAATTAGTCTACTGTTCATCTGTATGCTGTATTTTCACTGAACATTTTCAACCATCTGGGTTTAGTCATGTAGAGCGCTGCAAGATAAACAGTTGGCTAAAAATGTGCATCATCACCAGATAGCAGAAAAATAATCCAAACCCCGAAGCTGCTGTTCATATGGAAGTGAGACAATAGCCAGAGGGCTCTATGGTGCCAGACAGTTTACTTTATCAAATCCACTGCATTACCTCATGCTTTGGATCACTATGAGGCTATAGACTCACCCGGACGATGGTAAAAGATGGTAGGTGCCGGTGGGCAGGTTGTTTCCTACTCAGCCCCACCCTGCTGGGCCTCGGGAGCGGACGTTTTCTCTGCAGATGGGTCACCTCCTGTCTTGGCCTCCTTGTTTTCCGGGCCGGGTTTGCCACCAGTCTGTGGGCGTCTGCGGCGGTAGTTGAAGTTACGGCGGTAGCGCCGCTGGCGGGGCTGTTGGTTCTGACCACCTTCGCCGCCCTGATTCTCCTTGTCCTCCTCACCGTCCCGCACCGGTCTGGGACGGGGTGGACCCCTGGAGTGAACAAGCAAAAAGCTGTAAGCAAACATGAAGTATACAGTAACTAAGAACTGGAGATGTCATGCAAAGAATCCACTGAAACAAGATGCGGTTTAAAAGTCACAAGACAACTGCTACTAAAAAAAAAAAAAAATTTGGATGCACAGCTGCAATTTGAGTTTAGGCTGCAATAAAGGGAGAGTTTCTCTGCCAAAACAGGTGGCATTTATTGCTATTCAAAGGTTCATTTTTAAAGAGGCAAATTGGTGGACTTTGAGCTTGGACAGCCCAGCAGTTTACTCTCCCATTTTTGCAGCCCTGCGTCAATGAAGCCAACATGCAAACCTTGGTCTGAACCTTGGTCGGAAGCCTCTGTAGTAGTTCTGCCTCACTGGTTTGTTGCCCTGGTCTGGACCTCCCTGGCTCTCGTCACCCTCACCTCCCTAAAAACAAATAGATCAAACAACTACTGACACACAACTTTTTCCAGACAGCACACAGACAAACAAACATTACAACATTTGTCATGTAGTATAGAGCTTAATGTTGAAGCTGATATAAGTATGACATCAGGTGCTCTGCACACCTGAGTTTAGGGGCCTATTTGAGTCAATTTGAAAGATATATTGGCAAGACCCCCGATACACCAAGAATTATTGTTCACAACCACGTGAGTCTTGAAAAGGAGAGGGTTTCCAGTTGCGTATGACATATTAACGCTCCAAACTTTGTCATAGGACGCCTGGGTGCCTGCTTCAGGATTGAAGCCCTGTGACGGCGTACCTCAGTCATCTCTCCGCGTGGTGCGTTGGTGTACGGGGGCCGGCGGCCGTAGCGTCTACGTACAAAGTATGGCGGGTAGCGCCGTCTGCCAGGGTAAGCGGGCCTGCGCTGCTGTTGCTGCGAGTCTCCTTCAGGGGCGCTCTCTCCCCCGTCTCGGCTGCTTTTGTCACGACCTCCGTTGCCTGGCTCACCCTCTCCGTCACTCTGGTAGTTCTCTGGATAGTCTCCACCACGGGGAGGGCCCCTCCTTCGGGGGTAGCGCCGATAGCGGTTTCTGTCAGCGGCGTACTTACTTCCCTGGACTGCAACACCTCCTGGGCCAGTGACATTTGCTGCCTCTGCTCCCTGTAGATTTTTTTTAAATGTAATAAATTAAAAGAGTCAATGATCCAAATTAATAATTAATAGTATTTTTTTTAGAAACTACAAACTACATTTAGAACTCTGAATTTAATCGCAAAACTGACTACATTAACAACCACCTTACCTTCTCTCCCTCAACTACATCAAACTCCACAGTTTCTCCATCTCCAACACTGCGAAGGTATTTCCTCGGGTTGTTCTTTTTGATGGCTGTCTGAAATTATGAATAATTCAGATGTGAGATTTTACATTCATTATTTAAAATGAAATAAATAAGAAAATAACACTTCTTACAACTTACCTGGTGTACAAAAACGTCCTCTTTTGTATCATTCCTAAACAAAAGGAAGAAAACAACTTAGTTACATCTAGTTAACAGTATCCTATTGAGCTACAACATTGCATCCGTGGACAGATTGCAACTAAACCAGCGAGTGTAAGGATTAATTAAGTACTGCATGTAACAACAGCATGGAGACCAGTAGACAAATCGTCTGGTTAGCATCGTAAGCAAATCAAAGCCATAATAGGATTGAGAATGTTTCTGCACACACAGATGATTTCAGGGTCTTTGGGAAACTGGGATGGGGGTGGGGTCCACTTACCTATTGATAAAACCATATCCATTCCTGACGTTGAACCATTTGACTGTACCCAAGACTTTTGTTGCTGCAATGAGATACAATATGAAATTATTAACAAAGTGTCATTTCCTTACACTGTTAGGACAACACATGGGGCTTATAAATGACAAGATTATAACTAACCTTGCCACGCTACACGAGGCCTGAGAAACCGTAAAGGAATCAAATAACGACAGATGATGAAAAACTAACCAGGGCTACAGATAATGTGGAAGTTATATTTAACTCCCAACTGTCACTCTTTTTATAGATCCTGATGCTTAGGGGTGCCTTGTGCCAGCTGCACTTGGTGTGAGGCATAAGCCCAGAGTATTATGAGCCAGTAATGACCACACGACTTCTCATGTAGCGCTAAGGGCTTCTTGATAGCCACGTTACCCGTGTCTATGTCGTATGGGGCGGCTGTGATGATAACTCAGGCTGTGTTCCCTGTTCATATTTCAGAGTTGAACATCTACAGACCTACTGCCCCACTTCAAGCCGCGCTGCTCAAACACTCAGCGCTCCCCACGTGGTGGTGTCGCGCCCGGAAACGGTAGCAGGCATCGAGCCCAGCTGGTTTGTTAGCATTGCTACCTGGGTCTCAACCATGTGGTTGGATTGGAGCCAGTAAGCGGAAACTATCGTAGGACATCAGATAGCATCTATTGTGACTAAAGGTTACGTAAGACTGAATACAAACAGATCAATGTCGTTCTTGTTTTCGGTTAGAAAACTACTAAATGGCGAATGAAGCCAGTGGAATTATACGGCGGACATTTTGGGTGGCCCCTTCAGCCATGTAAATAGCTAATGTTAGCTGGCTAGGCTAACGGCCATGCTAACGACACGCTCAGCTAACATAGGCCACAATGGTAGCTAATATATTAGAGCAAAATTTGACAAGCGTTGAGAGTTGTGTTCTGGTGTATTTCTGGAGTACCCTCGGTATGATAGTTTCGCCCACCGTGTTGTGCGAAAGTTAGTGCGTGTGTTTCGACTCTTTTGAACCAGGCTCTTCGGTGTGAACAAAGGGACGGCCAGCAGTTAGCCTGTTTTCGACGACAGTAGTCGTGGCCGGTTAATTGAACTGTGTAAAATTACTTCAATATTAAGTGTGAACCGCGAGGAAAACTATTAATAACGTTAATGTTGTAACGTTTCGAGCATTCTGTAAAGAATGGCACCAGCCCAGCCCTGGAAACGGCTTGAATCAACTTCAACGGTCGCGCATGTGACGGCCGGCCGGCAACATGGACGTTAGGAGGCCGATGAACCGGGCAGATTAGCCGGCTAACGTAGAAGGATTACCTCTGCCCGTAGTATATTCTTATCTGGAATAAATATCATTCCTGTGAGAAACTGCTAATAATTTACATCTCGTATTTAGTGAAACAAGGCGTGATAAAAACGTCAAAGCCAGCGTTGATGTCACCATCCATCTAACGTTACCAACTGACATTTTTGGAATTTGTGTTCCTGGCTAACGTTAAGACCAACGTCTATTTACCTGACAGCAAAGAGAAAGAAATTTAATTTAAAAATAACATTTCTCAACGTCTCTATCCCCATTTTATATCAAACACTAATTTACAGACACCCCCGACAAAATTATCCAAAAATCGGTGGTATTTTGAGATCGGTAAAATTATTTTTTTGGCCTCTGTCGGTTTCAAACACGTTATGTATTTAAACGGCGTTGTCAGATTGTTAGCGTGGTGATTCAACGCTTGACTGAGCCGGTGATCGGCTTGTTAACGTTTACAACGGCCGCTTTTGGTGCATCGCCTCTACTGTGTAGCTAACTTGGCTAACTAGCTCACTTCCAGCAGTCTTACCGATGACCTTCTTATCCCCCGCGGAAGCTGCGGCTGCCGGGCTGGATGGGCTCTCCGCATCGGCAGCAGGCTGCGGTGGTTGTTGTGTCTCGGCCTCGCTGCTCATGGTTACTACTGGCTGGTAATGGCTTCTGCCGGCGGTGGCTCTCTGCTGTGTTTCCCGGTGCTAGATGGTAACCTGGGCCGGCGGTGGTGGGGGCTACTGCCTTCGGGCTCTCTGCTTTCCTCTTTCCGCTCCCGTTGCCGATCGAACTGGGCAGAATGTGAAACTGTGCCGGGGAATGTTCCTGGCCGGGGGTCCCGCCCAACTAGTCCGCCAATTGGCTGGAATCTGTAACGGAAAGCAAAACGCACTCCTATTGGTTAATACAACTGTCAATTACACTTGAGCGAAGTGTTTGCTGAAAACGATTGGCTAGAGCAGAATGTACCTGTCTATACTGTCCTCCCCACAGTGATGTCAAAGCCAGACAAGTCAGACAGGTAGCTGTGACACTTAATTATGGAATTTTATACCATACAATATATTTAAAAAATGTAGGTGTCTTCAAGTTTCTAAAGGGGTGTAACTACATTGTTTCTAAACTGCCGGTAAAACTCTCTACCAGCAGACTTGGAAATTGTGTTATGTTCCCAACTTCTCACCACATAAGGATATAATTTGGAACAACAGTAATATTAGCCTACTGTTAACAATAAAATTATATATAAAAAGAACTGGATTGAAGGAGGTATAATCTTTGTTAAAGCTTTGTTTGATGATAAAGGTAATCTTTATAGTTATGAAAATTTCCTAAGAGCCAAATCCTTTCTGTTCAAATACAAAATGGTAATGTCCAAGTGCCTTGTTTAAAAGTTGGTGGAACAAAATTAACAGAAATAAAATGTACAAACAAACATATAAGGTAAGAGCTTCAAAACTATAATAAAATTCACTTAAAAGGGAATCTTTTTGGAATTCACAATTAGATAATATAAACTGACGCAAAGCATGGTTATGCCCCTTCCAATTCTGTTTTGAACAAGATCAGAGGAATTCATTTTAAAATCTTACATAACATTTACCCATGTAACACAATAATTTTCAAATTTAATAACAGATGTTAAATTTCCTTTTTGTGGCACTGAGCCAGAAACAGTTATGTATTTGTTTTGTAACTGCCCCTCTTCATCTGCGTTTTGGAGAGACATAGAGAAGTTTGTTTATAACAAGTCTGGACATTCTATATCAATTATGCCTAAAGACATTATTACTAAATTTGAATGTAATAATAAACCTTTGAGTTACATGACAAATCTTATACTTGTAGTTGGTAAATTTCACATGCGTAAAGCTGGATTCTTTAAGTCCTTCCCAAGCCTTAATATTTTTCTGGTTGAATTCAATTTGTATATAGATACATTAACCCTTATAACGAACAAAAAAAGTGAACCCACACTGTTATATTAAGAAATATATAAAGAAATATTTTCCGTAGCTCCTGATTAAGGTATATTGATTTTTTTTTATGTTGTTGTTTACTTATTATGTTTAGGTACTCTATTATTCATATTTAATTTGTTTACTTTTTCATATTTCATTTGATTGATATCTACTTTTTTCCACATATAGGAATATTGAATTGTAAAATAATGTCCATTGTACATCCACCAGCTGAATGTCTGTATGTTCATAATGTTCAATAAAGAGAAAACAAAAAGACACTTGTAGTAACAAAGTATCTCTGGTTGTATCATGTTGGTCTTTTGACGGATTTTAACAAAATGTACAAATACTTGCAAAACACGCGCGTCTAGAATTAATATCATGCCTTACTCACATAAAATGACATCATTAAATGGTCTGAATAGACACAGCATGACTTTAATATCTTCATTTCATGTTTTTAATGTTTGGGAAAAGCAGGTCTTCCGTTCATTTGACTTATTCTGCTGAACAAACAACTGTCAATAAAACACCAGATGACAGTTTCCAAAGCAAATAAGTAAAATAAAACTTAAATAGAAATACATTTTAAATAAATTTTCAGTTGTGTCTCTCAAGCCTCTGAATATAATTATTCTTGCCTGAATGGAAAGGTTGTATGTATGTCTGCTACTGACAAAACATTAAATGCCTATAGATGTTGTCAACGCTATCTGTAGCTCCATGTGCTCTGAGTGCAGCCCAGTGGAAATGTATTGAGGGATAACTGACCTAAATTACACGAAGGCTAGTGAGGCCTCAATATTTTATTCAGTGAACATGATGTACATGCTGGTTAGTATCTCTCAAAAATGCACGATACCTTGGAAGATTTAGGAAGAGAGCTCATTTTAGTGTGCAGTACTTAACAGCAAGTCCTCACCAGCAGCGATACACAGACAGCTGAGTTCACTACTTCATACTACAGGACGCTTCTAATTCAAATGTGATGTTATTTCTGAGATTAACCCCAATGATTGGTTTACTGTTTTGGATAAATGTTATCTTAAAACACATGACACCCAATTGATGAGTAACTATAATGTTCCTTCACAATTTAAACACCAAGCAGAGTGTTTGTCTCCTGAAATAATCAGGGATTCACAGGGGAGACATTTAAAATCCTCTTTCCTACTTCTGCCAATTGTTTTTTAGATGATTACCCTTCTTAAATTTGAAGGGGTACACAAGTGACACTGAACCCTTTTATAATAACATACAATTTGCTTATCCACTCAAATTGCCCTGCACAATAAACTGGTTAAATGCGGTCATTATCCACAGTGAATTCAGAAACTCCACTTCCAGTAGCACAGAGCAGACAGACCCAGACTGTGAGTGTGAGACAAACCCACCGCAGCCCCCCCCTCCACCTATTGTCATGTTAATGCTCCACTGGCACTGTTTATGAGCACTGGCTGATGTGTGAAGAGCTCGCTGTTAATGGCCGAAGCCCCGTTCTCCCACAGATGGGCTTTAGCATTGACCCCAGAAAGCCTCCCCATGAAGAGACCAGAGACCCCCCCTCCAAAAAAAGAAAAAAGAAAAAAAAAAAAAAAACCTTCTTCCTGCCTCCATAAGAACAGAGTCTCCATCTGAAAGGATTCTTTTGTGCTACGGAAACGAGGTCCAAGGCAGAAGAGGGAGAGCGTGGTGGATGGGGGAGGGGGTCTGGTGGCTTGGATTTGTATGGATGGCTGGGATAAGAAGAGGTAGCCATAAGTTCAGCAGAGGATTGCTTGGCACTGGAGTGTGTGCCGGGAGGACTCACGCGCCTTTCGCTGTAAAGTGTTTGCACCCAAAGGATGAGGTTGAGATTATTACCCGCAATCACTTCACCGTCAAACTACGTCTCTGTACAATTCCATGCTGATAAAATCAACCTCTTTCCAAGCTAAAGATCTTGAGGAAAATATCCCTGTGTTTCTCATGGTCAAAAATATATGAGGAGGGAAGAATTGGCTGACAAAAGCACTGGGAACACAATGTTCCTACAGTATAAAATGTGCAATTCAGAGCAGTTTCAAACCATGGATATGTGGTTTAAAAACATTAAAAAGGTCTGATAGACTCAAACTTTCAGATTTTTGTTACTCATTAATAACAACAGATTTTGTGAAACTGTGGTTGATAGTAATTGAAATTCCTCGTTACTGCTGTGAGCTTAATGTCAAAAGTAATTACACACATCTACTTTAAATGGTATACTCTACCATTTAGGGTTGAGTGGAACAAAAAACCTTTTAAGTATGATGTCATATATAGATGTGAACAGTTTTTTTTTCAAAACGAACAAATCTCCTTCAAATGTTTATAAAAAAATGTAAAACAATTTATTGATCATTAATGATACACAGAGTAACTGAATTAGCATCTCATTTTTTTCTCCAGGCTTAGAAAAAATGACATTTTCTTATTTGTCTTTTTATGTCGGGATACACAAAATTCGTAAAATCATCAATGACAGTGTTGAACATGATATTCAGCAAACAAAACTTGAAACCCATCTGGAATCTGCTGAACTTTCTATAATGTCTTTCAATGTGTATTTTGGGAGAAGGCATCCATACAGGACAAAAAAAATTTGTAGGTTGAAGTTTGTTGAGGATTGTGAAGTAATAATGAGACGCTACTTCATGTTTACAGAGATTGTGTTGTTTTCCCCCTTTTCCAAGCACGTTGTTTTGAGCGAGCTGGCTCACATCTCTCCACACTGTGCAATGAGGATGGGCAGCTTGGGCTTATTGTTGGGTCCCGTAGGAACATTCTGTTGGGAAGAAGCAGCACAAATTTACAACATAAACATGTAAACGTGAACATCATTTACTGTACGGTAGGACACCTGCTCTGAAATATTTGTGACTGAAGTTTTATCAGGTCAGTGAAGCCTTCTAGAAACATTAAGCAGGCATTTGACACACACATTCTGACTACATGTTTTATTTATTTATATATATATATATATATATATATATATATATATATATATATATAGTTTTCCACATGTATATGAGTGAAATAATTCAGGGACGTGTAACAAGTCAGTACACTGCTGTATGAGGAAGAGAAGGCCTTTAACTTTAAACATGTTACATAAATGTTCATCACTCAGTGATTAGTGTTCAGCAGCTTCCAAACAATTTTTAGGTTGTTTGAATACATTTTCTTATTTTCACGGTATTTTGGTCAATTTAACAGATCAGTCTAAAGTTTCTTGACTGATTTACTTCTGACAAATGGATCACGTGATATAATTCTAGCAATGTAGACTATTAAATTAATATAAATCAACATTTAAAATTTGGTTTTTACCTCAATTTTTCTCATGATCAGCAAACCATCGACCACTTTTCCTGAAATAATCATGAATAAGACAATTAAACTCTGACACATAAACAAATTAACATTCATCTCTAAATAAATATGAATATATAATTCATATTGTAGACTTACTCACCAAAAACAACATGCTTTCCATCTAACCAGTCACATTTAGTGCAGGTGATGAAAAACTGACAACCATTTGTCCCTGGACCACTGTTTGCCTGAGAAGCAATATTGAGAAATAGTAGCAGTTTTAAAACAAGGTTCAGAGTTCATTCACTTTGAATGGATCAATCAAATCTTATGGTCTAACTAAATTATTTCATATAGTATAATACAGGATATACAAAAAATGCTTGTAGAGAAATTCTGCAGTAAACCCATATCTAGATTTGTAAAAAGACTTTTTCCTGATTCAGGAGTGTCTCTGCCATCAGCGCACTGATGGACACACATACCATGGACAGAAGACCAGGCGCAGAGTGCTTCATCCGAAAGTTCTCATCTGCAAATGGACCTCTGTAGATGCTGCAGATACCGGTTCCATCACCCTTCACAAAGCACCAAAGAGAAAGAGAAAATTATAGGTTCAAAAAGTTTAGATTTGCTGTAATTCACATGTTCACCACCAGAGGGCTGAAGACTAAAGGATTTTTTTTTTCCTGCAGCTCAATTCACAGCTCACAATTAATTCCCACAATTTAGCTCTGATCTTGATTTAATGATTTGCTTCCTCAAACTACCTTCTTTAATGCTTTTAGTTTAGTCAGTTAGTTTAGTTAATCGTTTGTGTGAGTCACCAGCTTTCAGACTCTATTACCCAAGCAAATCTCATGCCAAATATGAGGAAGCCATAAAGCCACTCCTTAATGAAAAATATGGAGCCGCTGTACAGGTTAAGTAAGTGTCCTCCTCACACAGGACAACGTTACAAACATTACAGGGAGCTTTTTGGATGGTTTTAGTTGGCAGTGGCAGACACACAGACCTCTCCGAAATCACAAAACACCTTTCATGTAGGTTGAGTTAAGCTTCTTTCACTGATCTTTACAATTTCTCAGAGTCTATAAAGTGTTAGATTAAGAAAATCTTACCAATTATGTTTCTTAATGTGGAGTGTACTACTGCCTGTGAAAGCTGTTGTTAAATGTAATGGAGGGAGCTTTACAAAGAAAATAATCCAGTTGATGTCATCAGGGTTATCATGAGTTAAGGTGCCGTCACATAATATTTCCATCGTATGAATACTCATTTAGTTACACTTTCACTTGTATTGAAGCCCGTTCAACTGACAAATTCAAGTGTGTGTTTCCTTTCACTGGGCAGATATGGTCGGTCGGACAATAGAAACACTTCTGAACTGTGTTTGGAAACGGATAAGTTATTGTTCTAGTGTGTTTCATCACCACTATCACAGAACCAGGCTACAAACTGTAGCATCACTTTTATACACTGTTTATAGTTTGTGATCTCTGTGCTCGATATTTATTTCTAACCTGCATCAGAAACATGACATCACATCATTTTTCGGGGGTCATGTGATCGCACCTTTAGGCTTGAGACTTAACATATTTGACACATTACCTGTTTGAATATTGAGGGAATTTAAGAGGCAGGGAACATCTAATGAACGATGCTGTTGAGTTGCATTATGGGAAATGTAGGATCAAGTGCTTTTGAAGCTTGACTCATACTAGGGACTAAAAGTCAGGATATCTTGGTCTCTGTTGCTTCAATTTTGACCACTTTTTTTTTTTAATCTGTCTCTTGCAAGTCCCCCAACTTTATGGAAATGCAACTGTAAATTCCCCTTTAATGGATACAAGAGATGTTCGATAATTTCATAAGTGCTTCACTGATGATGGCTCACTTCCTATAGTGACGTAGTGTACAAGTCATCTACCACCATGTCTTCAGGTTTGAAAAAAAAGCCTTGCTTCTCCAGCAGCTTTTAATTTAACACTTCCTTTGCATGGTTTATGGGACAATCATCTTTCACAGTCAGATCGTTTTAACATTACTGTGATTGCATCATATGAACAAAGCTGTTTATTATGCCATATTATTAAAATATGTCACTAAGCAGACAGCAGAAGTGTGCATGTACTCACATTTACAAAGTCCCCTCCTTGTATCATAAAGTCTTTGATCACCCTGTCAATGAACAATAAAAACATATGAATAGACTCATATTTGCGGAAGTAAAGCTCACCTTTGATAGGAAATAAAAATGTATATGATGTGTTGATAGTCGCTATAAAACAAATTGATATAAAGCAAATTGACATGACTACTGTTGTTTAATCTGGCCAACAGATCAGTGTTTTCAATATACTGTATATTTCATTGTGATGTATGTATCTAGATGGTGCATATACAATATTAAACAAAAAAACTCAACTCAAAACAAACTCATCTGACTGCTATTATTTCATTCTGTGTCCAGGATCGTACTTGTGTTCTTGTTAAATAACTTTAAAAGCCACCAGAGGATGTGGGGTTTCTAGATGAATTACAATCATTCAAAAGTATTAAAAATCATTAAAAATTAAAAAACATCCGAGTACAATGTGAGCTACACACATCAAACTGCCATGTTTGTACCTGTGGAATGTGCAGCCCTTGTAACCAATGGGGACTCCATCCTTCCTGTTGGACACAAGTTTGAGACGGGACAAAATGAAGTTAGCGATAAAGACAAACATATTGTATTGTTTAAAGGCCCCCATGAACTGAAAAATACATTTTCACAGTTTTAATCAAGTGTCCGTGTTCATTTATTTCTTGTTATATGCCAAATATGGGTCAAAAATATCAGCATCACAGTATTTTTACATCAAAATCTCTGTCTTTTCTCTTCCTGTAAAATGGTTTCAAATGTTTATTGACACATCCTGTATTCAGGAGCGTTTACAAAATTTCATCCAATCAAATGTGACTTTGGGTGAGTAGCTAGCCACATTGGTCATATAAAACTGCACTTCACCATTTGTGGGCCGTAGTAGCTAAAAGAGCAATATGGAGAGAGAAAGGAAGAGATGTGTGTTTGGATATCAGTGAGTTCTCATTTCAAAAACAATTTGGTCTAATTCATTTATCTCTTCCTCTTCCTCCTGATCTAACAACAGTTGAGGGAGGTGTGTGTGGAGCCAACAGGCCTCTGTAGCTCCATCCACTTTTTAGTGGTCTAATCAACAGCAAAGGATTTGATTTAAATCTCTCTTTTAACTGTACACCGCTCAAATATTCGGTTTCACTGGGAAACACATCACAGTACAGAAGCTAAAGACGCTCCGTTTCATGGGGCCTTTAACAAGCTGCCAAATCTTTCCGCTTCTCTCAAAGCAGGCTCATCTATGTATGTGATGTGAGTTTTGACAGTAAATGGCTGGCAGCTGCTCAACAAGCATTTTAACAGGTCCTGTTCTGTGGGAGCTTACTGAGGTGTTCATGAAAACGCTCTCTGATTTTATTATTAATATAAAAAATACATTTAATTTGTACCACATTTTTCATTCATACTGAAACTCAAAGTGTGTATACGGATGTACTGACTTGACCTACTTTGCATATTAGTAACATAATTATAAAGGAACAGAGTTGGATGCCTAAAGGGGTGTCCTGTTAAATGGTGTCATAAACCTTCCGTGTTATTTAACTATGAGGTAATCCATCAGCCTCATTGACTCGCTGCCAGTAACAATGCACATCCTCTATCATGTTTAGTATTTGGCCACAAACATAGTGGGTTAAAAGCTTTCTTTGACTTTCTCCAATTAAATCCATTCAGACGTAGACATAATACTGAAAGATAGTTTATGAGACTATTTGTTTTTTTCTTTGATCAGGTTGTCAGGATATGATCTTCTTACAGCAGGATATGGCTCTTTGTGTACCTGTATTATAATCAGGGTTTGTTCCTTATCCCTTAACAGATGAAGGGAAACAGGTTTTACATGTTCATGAATCAAAAATGAGGCTGAAGCCAAAAGCCGGGACTTATCAGATATTTGCATATATAAACAATGTGTAATGTGTGTCTGGTTTACTGTGTGGGATGGTGTAGTAGTGCCCTTCACCGTCATACCTGAACTCTCCAGTGCAGAACTGCCTGTAAGAGATAACGAAACTGTCAGTTACAGCTACGAAACTCAGAAATAGTCTAATCCAACCCAACAACAAACAAACAAACAAACAAAAAACCAGGCCATGCAATCCAATAACCTGAGCAGCCTTACCGGAAATTCTCTGCCGTCTTTGGAACCACATCAGCAAACAGCTCAACCTTCATCCGTCCGACATCCTGAAAAAAAACAGTTGAGAGAACTTTTTATAAACAGTTGAGATGTTCAATGAAGATTGAGACATATAAATCAGTTTGGCCTCTGGCAAAAACACCCCATTGATTTGAATAGAATCAGATCATTCTTGTTCCTGTAGGCTCAAACCGGACTAAGCAGTTAAACTCAACAGACTTGAAAACAGCCGCTCCGTCTACTGAATAACAGCTGTATGATTCTTTCTCATCTTTCTTCTTTCACATTAGCTTCTTCCTCTTCTTCGCTAGAAACGTCAACCAGACTCTCATCTAAACAATAGAGGCTATTTTGTCCCAGTTCTGATAGCATTTCTCAGGGGTCAAAGCATAAGTAATGCACAGCTGTGAATGAGAAGAATCCACAATCGTGATGCAACACATTACTGAGCATAAATGCCTCCATGAACTTTATGTTGATGAGAGTGCGTTTGTGAGTTTGGCAGCACGGAGCCTCTGTCCACCCAGGCCTCCCACAACTCCAAAGGGGCATGCAAATATACGTTTGCCGACTGTGAGAACAATGTCTCTGTGTGTGTCTGTGTGAAAACAGACAATATGCCGGTGTAAAAAGATCAGTTTGTCCCCGAGACATCACTGCACACAAACGTCTCACAGTGAAACAAGCAGCCATTGGATCCCACCCGCCGTCTTTTCCATTTAGACAATACGTTTACAGTTTCTAGGCCATGAAATGAAATGTAGAAGCAAAGTGTTGACACAGAACAAACATCGACCACGGAACATTTTATCTACGGAGGTTTTTCTCTGGTCGGGGTGTGACGTCCACTTAAGTCTAATGCCTGACAACAGGTAAGAGAGCATGTAAAAAGCTTCTTCATCAGATCATACAGAGATTTTAGAGTCTACATTTTAAAGAATTTATACAGTTACAATACTTTTGTTGTGATGCTGGAATGAGTGTGTCGAATTTCAAAAAAAGGTCACTCTGGATTCCTTTAAATACAAAAGAAAATACAAAAACTGTAAAGGAAGATGAGAAAAAAAAAGTGCACTAAACCGATTTGGACACAAGCCTGATGGTTTCATATAACAGTCACATCAAAGAGTACAAACTCCAGGAAGACACCTGCTACACCTGTTTTAACTCTCCTGCAGTTTACTTGACCTATACGTACACGGACATTAATATTTACACAGAAAGCAAATAAACCCAAAGAGCAAACAACTGAGCAGAGACCATGCGATAAAGTGAAATAAAATCAACAAAACAGAATCATATTTTGATCTGCAGAGGTGCGTTGCCAATATGTAGTCGTTTTAAATTGCAAGGCGTTTAAATCAACAACTGTTCCGAGCTTTTTTTGTAAGGCTAATTTATAACGTAAAAATACCTAATTCCGTTATAATGCTACATGAAAACTACATATAGAGGAATTCTTTTACATGCTTCTTTACTTTTACCCTAAAGCTTGTGCATCAGGAAGAGCTTCAGGCCAAGTATAAATATAAAGAACCAAGTACAAGATGTATAACAACTGTTCTTGTTATAGTCAGGTTAAGTATTTCAAGGACGCAAACTTTAGGAGGCCCCCATTCAACCCTTCACATGGTTTCATGGGATTATAGTGTAATTGTATAGGGACGTAGTGCGGGCGAACAAAACCAGTGACAGGGCGTGGTTTCAACTCACAAGTATTGTTAGTAGAAGCTGCGTCTCTGGGTAACCTGTTATAGGACATGTAAATTGACATAACCAGAGGTCGTCACCTGGGGCATTTGAGAGGCAAAACAAGCCGGCTTCCTTGAAGACACAAAGAGGGCGTGTCCCAAGTTTTTTTGTTTTTTGTATTCACAATGGGAGGGTGGAGCCATTGAGCTGCCTAAACCGCACCATCTGACAACAGTCATACACCTTGCAGGCGAGCCACGAGCATGCAAGCATGCAGGGCTTCTAAATTGCTTTACTGGATGAGAGAGAAGCACCTGGATCTCTGCTGAAACACACTGGACTACAACAAGCCTGGACATAGAGGTACAAGCTACTTCTGGTTTTTTACTTGTTGAGGTAGCTGGGAGGAAATGCTGCATGCCTCCAACAGTAAACTTTGCTTTATTCATCATAAATGTTACAAATCATGCAGATACTAAATGCAGGGAATTCAGGGTGGTGTGTTTGCTGCTGGAGTGAGTAGCGTTGCTGAAAGATATTAACATGGAACTGACTGACTTTGCAAAAGAAGGAAGTTAGAGTTGATTAGTGAAAGAGCCATGTGTGAAGTTTGAATACCACATATTTGAATACCAAGGAGTGTCTCAAGGCTGCAATGATAAAAGCCAATACGATTCTGTTTGCAAGGATAACAACTGCAAAAGTCAAAGTGTCAAATGTATAATTGTCAGTGTACTGTATTAACAGAATGACAGTTGTATCCTTTGCATTTTAGATGTGCCTCAAAAGTTAAATTTGGTGACTGTGATCAGTTTTTGACTTATTCCTGGTGTCTCCTCTTAGTCAGGAATGTGGAAAATAAATACAGAGGGACAATTCTGTTAAATGCTCCACACCAAGGATCAGTAATTTAGTTCAACCACTGGCAAGTTTTTTCAGGATTTTTCATTGTGGGGCGCAGACAGACCTATGTTTTGTTTATTTCTTTTCATTCATTTAAGAATAAAATAGACTTATAAGACTGTTAAAAACTGTATCTGAGGGGGAAAAAATCTGCATCAGCATCAATACACCATTTGTGTTTTTGAAGAACAAATCTGTTCTGATCTCAAAGGCTAAAGTTGTGGAATTCACACATTAAACTTTAATTTCTGGTTTTCTTCGGTTTATTAGACTTAATTTCAGCACCGTTCACTGTTCAAATCACATGAAGCAACCGTAGTTTTAACGCCTCTCCTCGTGTGGGGACAGTGTTTGATGTAACAAGGTTATATTACAATAATTAAAGGAGCCTTGTGTTTATTTTATCTACAGTAGATTTGTGAAAAATTATGTGAAAGTTTTGATGTAAACTATGAAAATCAGAACTTTCATCTGGGGGCCAAATATTTTTGCTGCAGGGTTGGATTTGGCCACAGGCCACTATTTGCCTATCATTGATGTACAGTACGTGTAACTGAACCTAGTGTGTTGTGTGATAAGAAATTATACTAAGAGGTTACAATTACACCCTATTTGGCAATAAAATAAGGTATATTTAGCACACATTGACCAATCCAATGTGACCTCTCATTGTTCAACCTGCCTATACTTCAATTTAATCTAGTTTTGTCTTTGACGCAAAAAAAAAAAAAAAGAATTCTGGGGTAAACACACGCCAGATTTTATATATGTATCTGTTAGTGGAGTGCTGAATGAGTCTTTGGTACTCTTGTGTACTGTCAGGGCTTAGTGAAGACTTTGAAGGAATTTAATAAAAGGCATTAAGTGTGTTTAGTGTCACCAATTCAGTATCCAATCAAATGTGAAATATGGTCATAATCTCCCCTTCTGTTCCTGAGTTAGTGTTGAATAATGGCCAGAAAAGTGTTTTTGCATTTTATGATTCAGTTCATTCTCAAGTCCAAGTTGAGGTTTGTGCCAAATTTGAAGAAATTTCCTCAAGGTGTTCCTGAGATATTGCGTTAACGAAAATGGGACCGACGGAGGGACGGACAGACAACCCGAAAACACAATAAAAACATAAAAAAATAAAATTAACTCACTAAATGAACTAACTAACTTTTATTACATTAACCATCAGGGAAAAAGGGCAGTGGTGCCATTCAAACAGCAAAGGCAATAATATTTATTTAGGCTGTTAACATACTTGTTATTTACTCAACCATCTTTTGTTAGATCATGCCAAAGGTTGTTAGCACATGCTTTTACTTTATTGTTTGTATAGCCATGGTTGTTAACCAATATTATCTTCTCTTTGACAGCATTTCCTGGAGCATCTTGATACTGAACTAAATGCTGCTCAAGCCGCCATCATCTCTCCAAACTATCCACACCGCCAAAATGCTGGCCATTATAGAGCATTGGGAGGGGGAGTCTAGCTGTCACACAGACAACAATAAGCAGTTTCTGTTTCTTATACTTTTCAAGGTAGGACTGGACGCAGCTGTATTGTGCTCATGCTGCAAGAAGCTGAATGCCTCCTTTTTAAGCACGTGCAGCCTGTCCATCGTCTTGGCTGACATGGTGATGGCGTTTTTTATGGCAACTGTGTGGTTTCTTGGGGCTGAAAGGTCTCTTGTGCCACCCTGCTACCTCTTGGCTTATGCCTCGGCAACATATGGAGCGCTGCCACTGCCCATGATGTGCCTGGGTTTAATGGACTACTATTTGGAAGATACCCGCATCGGCAACCAGAGCACCTTCTGCAAATCCCTAAGGAACGTGGTCTTGACATTGCTGGTGTGGATGCTAGCTGGTATTTACTCCTATGGTTCTGTCAACGGCAAGCTGATGGAACTGGATTACGTGACAGGGGTAAAGGCTCTGGTGTGTGAAGTAGAGGAGGCCAAACTCATTACCTACTTCACTTTGGTGATTTTCACTGCAGTGATTATCGCAATGGTGCCCTTTTGGTCAAAGATTCCCCAGTGGGTGAACAAGGTTGACATGTTGTCTGAAGCGAGGGAACAACAAGAGAACCTAAGGAGCGACTTGATTTTCACTTCGACCACCCGCGTGGAGACAAAAAGTGGTGAGGAGAATTATCTGGAGGGGTCCATCCAGCCACGACCGCCTCTGTGGCTCAGCCTAACACTGGGCTTCAGTACATTTTGGATGCCTTATCTCGCTGTGACTGTGGCCTGTACAGTCTTTGGCTTAAGTGTACCTGCCTACATCACTGTTAACCTTCTGTGGTTGGAGTGCACCAACAGTTTACTGGTGGGTGTGATATTCTGGGCCAAGAGTGAGGCGCTGGAGCCATACAGCCATCTACCAGAAAATGTGTGCTTATGGCATCTTTACTGGCATCTGAGCAAAGGAACCCAACATTCCCTTCAACCATCACAAGGGAAGAGAAACACTCTCCTCTATGTCTAATAGAAACCTGTTACACAGGGCTCGACATTAAGGCTTGTCCGCTTGTCCGGGACAAGTGGATTTTTTAATAGCACAAGTGGAAGAGAAATTTACCTGCCCCACTGGACAAGTTAAGTCATTAAAAAAAAACATGTCCTCACTTTATGTACAGTGTTTCCCCTACCGTTGGCCGGGCACCCCGCCCCTCTCGAAAGAAACAAATAAAAACAAATGTAACTTATGCTAGCAGTATAGCATTGGCGCTGACCACACAAAAACGCTGTTTAGCCACCTTTCAAATTCAGAAATAGCATTTACACTTTACAGCTGTTAGCTCAGACTGGCTTCCTACTGCAGTTTGTTGTAGCTTCTACACCACTGACTCCTGCTATTCGGGTGTTTAAAACAAACAGACCCTCCGTGCTGAAGCTAGCAGGCAAACTGGAGCCGCTTTCATGGGGCAGACAAATGAATCAGAGCTCAGAGGATCATATATGACATTAAATGACGTTTACAGCATCAAATAACAATGTCAGACATTAGACAACAAAGTAAGTAGCTAGAAAAGTTTTTAAAATTTACATCAATGTTGTTTCAACCATCCAGTTTATCAGGTGCTGCCGCTTTACGTTACATTAATGTTAATGTGACGTTAGCTTGATAGTTTGGATAGCTGGACTGCTGATGCATTCACACTGTGTGTAGTTTGTCCACAATTACTGTAATTAACACCGTACAAGTTAAAGTTCTGCTTCATGCTCTGTCAGATTTTTAAAAGGAAGCTTTTTAGATTTTCAGAGTGAGTGAAGGAATCAGGAGAGAGAAGACACAAATGAGGAAGAATTGCAGGATGTAACTTAATGGTGTTGAAAGAAAAGACGCAACTGATTCAAGATGGAAAGAAGAAGTTTAAGGAGAAAAGACAAAAACATAAATAAGGTCTGACTTCCACCTGTATGTAGATGGATTACTGCTCTGTAAATATTTTTAAAGGCACCATCTGTCTCCAAATGTAAACTAAAGGACATCCTAACAAACAAAAGTCAAAGCACAAGATTAAAACATGTAAAAGGATCAACAGACCTTTTAATACAAATACTAACACTACACAACAACTCTGTTAACATGATGTTTTCTTCAACTGTTAGACGGTTGTTGACTTCAGTAACTTGTAAACTCAGCACTAAAACTGAAAGTTGCGGTTATTAGGCAACACGAAATGCTGATTCGTTATTCATCTGACTGATTCATCTATAGGTCAAACTGTTTTCTTGATTTGGTTTGAGCGAATTACTTCCTCATAAGTCAGTTTCGTTATTTTGTTTTATTGCAAACATTGATGTATATCAAGAACCATATAGACAGTGTGAAAATGCAGATTTGTTTTTAAGATGGAGACTCACTGGTCCATCTGTCATCCATGAGGCCCACGTTTATTTATGTGTTGTGAATTAATATTGTTAATATTTTAAATTTAGATAAATAGATATTGTTAATATTTATTTACCTAATTTTTGTGCACTTCTTTCACTTCAGCTCACTATAGAGCAATACAGTGATACAGACAACCGCCTTACTGTGCACGTCTATGACGACACTGTCGACGCCTCGTACCCATGACACAGCCACTCCATAACAAAACTAGTAGTTTCAGGGCGCCTACCACCCTCCCAACAGAAACAAATCCTAGAGGAAACACTGTCAATCATCATTGTTAAACATTAGAAGGATCATCAATGATTAATCTATAGAGCTCATATTGAAACAGACTTTACAAAGTGCTTCACAATTCAGGATCAAATGAAAAGATCATTAACAGGGAAGTAACGGCTTTAATAAAGTTAATAATTTAATTAATAATTTATATGTTGACACTGTTGGGATGCTTTCAACTGTTTGTTCGTCTGAATGAAGTAAATTATTGTCATTTTTACCTGGACAAGTGACTTTTGTGCCTGGACAAATGAAAGAAAATGTACTTGTCTGAAGGACAAGAGCCTCAAAAAGCTAATGTCGAGCCCTGTTACATATTAGATCTCACAGCCGTGCTACAAGGAAGCGAATAAAGACTTCATGAAAATGAGTGAGCATCTATGAATGGCTCCCTGTGTGAATGCTGCGTTAGAGCCAACGTAAAGTGACTGACAGTTCTGGACGCAAATGCTGGACGTCTCACCCCTCCACCAGCACACGCAGAAGTGCTGCAGAAAAAAAAAAACTGAGCAAGACGCTTAACTTCTGTAAATATTTAAAAATATCACACATTTTCTAGATTCATTTGTATATGTTTGTCACATATTAGACTAGAGGGAAATGCTCTGGTGACTGATGAGTTATATCTATAGCCTTTTGACCCCAAGCAGGTATTGCTTTAAATAAACATCCTGAAACGCATCACTGAACCAGAACCTCCTGTAATTCTTCATCTATATAAATATCGACCAATTCAAAGTTGGTTCTTGACCTTGAGGCTCCAGAGCAGCTGCTTAATGGACCTTCAGGTAAGAGAGCCTGCTGTTTCCAAGCTCAAGAGCCTCAGATTACAGTAAAAGCTGAGGTTGTACTGAAAGAAATGTAGACAGCTACAATTAAATCTGCTGATGAAGAACAAGTGACCTAACTGAAAGCTCCAGAACAGCTAGTAGCAAGACTGCTTTCTCAGCTTCTTTGTAGAATTAGCAGTTTGTGTCTTTCTCCATTACTTTTCTACAATGTTTACCTTTTTACACATCAGAAAACATCAATAAGTCGAAATTCAGTTGTTGTCTGTTAGCCTGTGTTAAAAAGAACTATCAATAAAAGAGGTGAATCATTTCCCAATGATCCTCACGCTGTCTGCATTCATGCAAAGAAAATTAGTATATGCTGCAAATGTTCTCTGAAATGAAAAATGTCCTCTGAATGTATATTATTTTATGGAAGCTCGAAATGAAATCCTAACATCAGCTACCGGCTGATGCTGCATTTTAAAATTGATAAAATGTTGACAACCATTTGTGCTGACATGCTCAAGGCAAAGCAAGAAATACATTTCCATTGCAGAAGTCTGGATACCAGCTACAACAACAGCTACAACACCTCAGAGGAAGACATGCAATCACCAAACAAGAGAAGAAGTTAAAGGATAGGTTCATCAGTCTGTCTTAAAACAACAGTCAGGTGCCCAAATGAACATTGAAAGAGGTTTTCCTCGCTGTAATCATTCCTTCTGTTCATACTGGCTGTTAAAAGATCCCCTTGAAATGTGCTTTCAATGTAAGTGATTGGAGCCAAAATCCACAGTGTGTCTGCTATGCAAAATGAAAAAATGCATTTAAAAGTTGATGTGAAGCTTATGAGGCACCAAATTTCCTCTTTGTGTTTCCTCTGACAGTGTTTAAGTGTTGAGCTGTGGTGGTACAAGTATATATATAGTAACAAAAAGAGGAACGTTGGCACTAAAAAGACTGTAATGTTGAAAGATGTCTACTTGATTTGACTCATTTGGACGACTGAAGCTTCATATTAGCATCAGATAAACTTTTGAATCCATTTTTGCACAGAGGGAGGACTGTGGACCCTCAAGAGGAATGATTGCAGCAAATAAAAATCTGTTTCAATATTCATTTGAGCTCCTGACTTTTGTTTTAAGACAGACTTGAAAAACTGTGAACTTGTCTTTTAAGTGTCAATAGAAGTGTCAAGAGAAATCATGTATGTACAGTATGTTGTAACGTATGAAAGATGTGTTACATTATTATCCTCATATAAATATTTTAAAACTACCATGAGAGCAGAATTCTACATTTCTTTTTGTATTTATTCTTCCTCTATACGTGGTGGCTCCAATTCTAAACAGCTTATGTGTAGTTTTGTGCAAAGGATGCAATAATTGTTTATGTCTGAAGAAAATTTGCACAAAGGCATGTGGTTGTTCAAACACATTGTGAGCTTTATTCCACCACCTTTCGTTTCAAAAACACTCCTCCAGCACACCTTCTTTTGCACCTGTAGCATCTTCAACTTTCCTACTGTTGGTCATAGAAAATCTGTTTGGGATGTTTAGTATCTGAAAAAATATGTTAAGCAAAAATAATAAATATATAATCAGCAACATTCTTGTCTTGTCTTGATTAAACTTGTTGCCTTTATATTAGTGGATGTGACACCAGGGTAGGGCTGCAACTAACAATTATATTTTTCTTGATTAATTGATTACAGACCAAATCGTCATTTGGTCTGTAAAAATGTCAGAAAAGGGTGAAAAATGTAGATCACTGTTTCTCAAAGCCCAAGATGCAACCTAAAATGTTTTCTTTTATCCACGAGTGAAAGATAGGCCTATTTAGTTTACTATCAAAGAAGACTAAAGAAACCAGAAGATATCCACATATAAGAAGCTGGAATCAGAGAAATTGGCTTTTTTTTTCTTTGAATACTATTCAAATTGATGAATCAATAATTA
The DNA here is from genome assembly GCF_910596095.1 of Thunnus maccoyii. Taxonomy (NCBI): domain Eukaryota; kingdom Metazoa; phylum Chordata; class Actinopteri; order Scombriformes; family Scombridae; genus Thunnus; species Thunnus maccoyii. The sequence continues at coordinate 12,547,080 of NC_056536.1, read as the reverse complement.
AAACAGTTGGCAATTAATTTTCTGTCAATCGACTAATCAATTAATCGATTAATCATTGCATGTTATAAGTATCCTACGTTTATAAAACAGAAGGAAAGCATTTCTTGAGCTTGAAATAAACATGAAATAATTGGATAATTGGATCCACACCCATCTGTAATTTTCATTCATCCAAAAGTAAAAAATTTTCAAAGATGGCGATCTACTGGCTTATTTCACTACTTCACAGGTCCACATGTCACAGTTCTCATAAATATGTAAAGCAAATGCAGACATTAGGGTCTAGTGATGCAAGATTTCCAACCAAGTGTGACAGTCTGGAGCATAAAACTGGTACACAGAAAACTAAAAACAGAAATTCAGACTTATGCATACATGCAGGGTTTTCAAAAGTGAAGTGACTAACAGCTGATAGCTGATATAGCCTCTGTGCAATTTTGATTAATAACTTCACAATTTCTTTAAATTATGTGTTTCCAGTCGCATGGTGGGTTCAGGTCATGGAGGCAAAGAGAAGGACTTCACTTCATTTTTCAGCCACAGGTAAGCTTATCAATAATGCTGCTGGGCAATATATCAATATTATATCAATAATATGATAAAAGACTAGGTATCGTCTTAAATATTGGATGTCGTAATATTGTCATATGGCATAAGTGTTATCTTTTCCTGGTTTTAAAGGCTGCATTACCGCAAAGTGATTCATTTTCTGAACTTATCAGACTGTTGTAGCTGTTATGTATTATTTGTCTTTACACACTTAGTCATTATATCCACATTACTGATGATTATTGATCAAAAGTCTCATTGTGTAAATATTTTGTGAAAGCACCAATAGTCCTTACAATATTGTCAAAAATATTGTGATATTTGATTTTGTCCATATCGTCCAGCCTTCTTATGCAGACAGTTTCAGACATGTTATCATAACCATTTTCAGTCACGTGTGTTCTCATAATGTTTGACCAAGTAAACTCCATAATGTCTCGATGAGCTGTCAGATGAGTCCCCTTAACGACCACAACAGACTTAAACAAAATGTTATCCTGTTAGGAACAAACCACTATCATTGTGTGAAAGCGTGTTCACCATTTCACCGCTGACACCGTAATTACACTACAACACGCTCAGCATTTTAAACCCCAACGCAAAGACCGCATTGTTTGTTGTGCGCGTTACAGGTTAGTCGTTTAAATAGCATCAAAGTAGCTCATTTGATACAAACTTTGACTTAAACGTGGTTATGTTGAACTTGGTGAGACGCGGTGCCGTTAACTCGACGTTAGCTGTGAAGTAAAGCAGCTGCTCTGCTCTGCTGACTGACTCACCTGCCCTCCGATGGTGATGTCGAAGAAAACAATCGGGTTGTTGGGATTTGTTGATTGAACAGACATTGTGGCACTTTCCTCGCTTTTTAAGACTAAATAAATATGCTGTTTGCTCGATTATACATAAGCTTCGTTTGAACCATGAACATAGAGCTGCGCCTGCGCCGTTTGGACCTACGGTGGCTCAAGAGAGACATGCTACGGCTCGCAGTAGGGGACAAAATACTACCATCGCGGAAAAAGCGCTACCGGAAAGGCTTAGGTGATGCTTTTGGGTTTAAAGGTGTAGAATAACAAAGCGACATTTACTGCAATCATCAGGTAGCTTCATGTGTACATTGACCTTGTGAAGTCAGTAACTTTACCTTTATTTAAGTGTTTTCATGGTCCAACAGCTGCACATAGTCCCCAACATGGACTCCTGTTAACACAACAGTCCATCAGCAAAGTTAATAGCTATATAGCTTTTCATTAAGCTCCCTTTATAGCAATTCCCTTTTCTTAAAACCTTTCCAGTTGTCCTTTCTCATATGTGACTGTTTACTTTGAGTGTGTTAAAGTAGCTGCATTTCACAGATTTTTTAAAAAAGTGCCTTTACATTTGCAGAACGTCAGTGAACTTGTAGCATTCAGCTTGAGTTGGATATTGTATAACTCTTTCCAGCAGTGCATCCTCTACAATCTCTCAATCTCACAGACACCAAGGTTTTTATTAAGGGTTTTATTTCCACAATGAAACGTAATTTTACAATTCAACAAAATGCAAAGGTGGCTCCACAAAAAAAAAAAAAGACAAAGTGACTACAAAGATTTGTCAAAGCCATACTAAAGCAGCATGATAAAAAAAAAAAAAGTCAACACTCTAGTAGGTCAGCAGGGATGTAAAACTAGCTAAAGCAAAAGGCCTTGAAGACAGACAGCTCTATGTGAAGTAATATGGCTTCTTGACATTGACACCATATTCTGAGAGGGCAGGAGTCAGGTCTTCCATAGTCAGAGTGTACTTCTTATCCTGTATATGGAGAAGAAGAAAAAAAATTAGAACTCCACACATGATCAGAAATACTTAAATACACGGACAACGACCTCCTTCAACCATCTTGTAACAACAGCACTGTCAAGATATCGTATGGAGGTTTTACATTTAAAGCCTATGTTAACAATGAGAGAAACACAGACCTTTGTCTTGCTCCTTGAGCTTCCTGAGGCGGTGCCCTTCATCTTACAATACTGCAGCGCATCATTAGCGATGTCTGAGATGAACTTCTGAGACGCAAGGGAGATCAGACGGATTCTAAAGAAATGAAAATGAAAATAATTGTTGTGTTTCTTTTCTGTCTGTACACAGCCAACTCAATAAAAACACATCATACATATCTGACAAGTACAATGATTGGTTATTAACCAGACACTCCTGCAGACATACGATACACAAAGTCTCTTCTATGGAAACCTTGTCTATGAATTCCTCTGGTCTCATTTTTACTTCCGAGCAATCATAACAGCAACTATCACAAAAGTTACGCAATTAATGGTTTAATAAATGTAAGAGTATGTATGGAGTTTAGTAGCAGTGTATACAGATATACAGCAGCTTTTCTGAAACCCTGTAGTGATCAAAGCCAATTTAACATCAAGGCTGTTTTTATTGCTGGTAAAAAAAAGAAAAGAAAATTACATTTGCTTTAATCACTCAACAAACCACATGATCTTCCAAAGTATATTACCTGACTGACAGCAGATGAACTAATATCAAACACTGTGGTCATTAATTCTACAAATAAAACAGTTTGTCTGAACTAGTTCAGCACATGAAGCTAAATAATTTACTTTCCAATTAATGGTAAGCATAAGGAAACATACTAAACAGGTTTCAGGTATGAAACTGTTACCCACGCGGTAATGATTGGAGCCGTTTCATTTCATTTCATTTAATTGCACTGATAAGATGATAATGTGTCAAGCTGTGGCGTGGCTCTAGCTTGTCTCAGGTTAATGATTAAACATACAGCAGAGAGCCACATCATTCTTTTTATGGCTACATGTTCACTGCAGTTTAACTTACTATTTTCTTTTTGATTAATAATTCATAATTTACTCCGTTTCTTAGATCTTTAACCTCTTAAACTTCACAAGGACGCCAGTGTCCTCCAGCTGTCAGAGGCTGTAGCAGGCTCAGTGTGAAGATTCTGGTATCATATTAAACAACAAGACCTACGGCATCCAATGGTACCAACCGTGTCACGCTTGCTTGTGGGGAAGGGGGCTAAATAGCGCTCCAAAGTTAGCCTACATTTTAGCAAGAGAAAAACTGGCATTGCCATTTTCAAAGGGGTTGCTTGACCTCTCACCTCAAGATATCTGAATGAAAATGTGTTCTATGGTTACCCACAAGTCTCACCTTTACAGACATGCCTACTTTATGTTAATACCATGCAGGTTTTTTTGCATGCAGTATAAATGTGTTATTTTCACCTATTCTAAAAATGGTGTATTTTAATATTTCTGCATACTGGGATCCCTGAACGGTCTTGGAATTGCATAAATTTGGTATGACTGGAAAGCTGAGACTCTCATGAATTCAACTGGCCAAACGGTATTAATATGTGATGATGTTAGTCCCCATAGTAGCCATTTCATTGTAGTGAGATCATTATTTGAAACTTGACCTCACTGTATAAAATGACATATGTTGACCTCTAGGATAATCACAGCCTCATGAAACTTTACAACCACAAACACGAGACGTAGGGCATTCAGAGGATAGATGGCTTTCCCGGGTATATTGATAATAAGGGGGTTTCTGAGCAATTTCCAGAACAGAAGTGCTCGACATCCAATCGCCAAAAAATGCAATTCTTACAGAAATCTCCAAATGTCGTTTTTGATACCAAATCACAGCATGAAATTTTCTATGGTGTTCCTGAAGGTCTCGGTGTCTTAATGTGGTATTTATACTTCATAGAGTCGGTCTTCATATTACTTACATTCTTGGATCAGAAGCTTCAAAGCCAGCCCGGTTGAGGTAGTAGCCTGTAACTGCATCAGGAATCTGAAAAAATAAATAAAAGAGCAGACTTGAGCTTGTAGAGAAGATCCCCATAGTCTGCTTTCACTGCTGCTGACACTTATTTGTGCTGAACATTATGACTGTATGTCTGCTATTCAATAATAATCAGCCAAATAATCTAATAAGAGTATTGGTGCAGTCTCTGAACTCTGATGGACACTTCTCTAAGGAGGACAGGAGTTGGTAAATAACAAACTGTCATATTCATCCGGCGTAGGGGGGATACTGTAAGAGGATGTACATTCTGAGACAGCAGAACATTGTAAATTATTTTATTTTTTAATTATACTGTGTGTACCAAGGCAAATTATCCTGCAAGTTTGCTTTACGCTAATATTTGGTGACAGTGACAAGCTAATTTGGCTGGCTGGGTAAATAAACCTGCCAGGTGTTTCCCACATTAACCACTATTCAGCTGTTAATGGGCTCGTTGGAGACGAGCCAGGCCTGCACAGCATCAGTATGCTGCTTCTGTCTGACAAATTCTGTTACCTACAAGTATTGTAGGTAGCCTACAATACGAACATTACTTAGTTATTTAATTCTTGCATTATGAAGCAACATAAAACTTTTGGTAACAAGTGGGATCTGAGTATTCTTAAAAAACATCTGCACAGATGTGAAACCTCGCCAGTCTATGTATCTGACCGATCAATTCTTGCATTTCTGCTTTTCCTCTTCATGTAGTTTAACTATAGATTGATGTTTTGATTTTCTTTATTTCAGGATGTGAATGGGTTTGAGGTGAGGCGACAGGTAGAGGTCAGCCCTCTATAAAATATTTAGTAATATAAGACCTGACTGCAGTATTCTGTCACTTCCTACTGCTGCAGCTGCCTGATGTTGTCCGTTTTCAAGGCGAGGCGCCACTCGTCTCTAATGAGCCTAATAACTTCTAACAAAACTAATACATTTATAGTCTTTCTGACAACATACTCCTATCTGTAAAAGTAGTAGTGTTGTAAATTGACTGATAAAACTTACTGTGGGAGTGTATTCTTCCAGCTGCAGGAGGAAATCAGCCAGGGGCGTGGTGGAAACGGCAGGCTTTACATCTCCATTGGTGATGCCACCAGGAACATAGACGCCATTGGAGACAGATACGTCTGATGATGGTGTCACCATGGCCGCTGAGGCTGAAGCTGTAAAAGTTAATCTGAAGTTATTAAGATGACCTTATGCTGACATAAAGAAACGAAAGTGTACACTTATCTGCTGCACTTCACAACTAACAAGAGGTTACAGTTTTTACTTCTAGAGAGAGGTGTTTTGCAGTACTGTGAGGTCCAAAACCTTGTTTACAGGCATGTTACAAAAAATCTCTTATCTACACATCGTTTTGTACCGTCTTTTTATCTTTTATTATCTTTTTGTCTTCTCTTTACTGTGTTTTAGCGTCTTTTGTCTTCTTGCCTTAATTTTGTCTTGCTTTTGTTTTGTTTTGGCCTGACTGTTTGGCTCTTTGTTGTTATATTGTCTTCTGAATACTCTGCTTTCGCTTGGTCCGTCAAAGCACTTTGTATAAACTCTGTTTTTAAAGGTGCTATATAAAAAAGTTGTTATTATTACAACACGTGATGATGCATGCAAAAATGATTAGCTTATTGCATACATGTAGCGACAACTCATCTTCTAATCTATATAACTAGAAATAACTAATGATAACCCAACTGTTACCTTGAACTAAGTGTCGAGAAACAACAACATGGACAATAACATTAGCCGAAGTCACATAACGTTAACTTACCATTACTGGTGACCGAAGGGATGCTACTGACATTAGTTGTTGCATTATCATTTGCGATACAATTGCTGGAAGTTGAAGACGTCGTAGATGACACTCCAGTTGTGACAGACTGATTAACGTTGTCAATATTCATGTTGATGTTGTTTTCGTTCTTTGCGGCGTCAGCTAACACGCTAACCTTGGCTAGTTAGTGCAGTGAAAATGTCCAAATATGAACAAACCTGCGATTCCGTCCTGTACAGCTCTTACAACACTCTTCTACAGAACAGTAAATTGTGGTTAATACTACTTTTGTAACTGGGAGGATTTGAAAATTGCAGTATCATGTGCTAGCTAGCGCCAGGAATGTTTGTAGCTACCGTACAGCGGAAAGCTCACGCTGCAGATAGTAGCGTCATGTGACCTCAGCTTCGACCTGACGAAGGTAGCCGAAGATTTCCGAAGATTCTCTGTCGACTTTTTTTTTTTTTTTCAAACTTTATTACATTACATACTTTATTACACAGGTTTACTGGTGAACAAAATGCCAGAGAGGTTCACGAACAACACATTAGAAATAGAAAGAAAATTACATTTTAAAAAAGAAAAATAATAATGAATAAAATAATCAATAAAAAATAAATACATTAAACAAAGAGTCGTTAAGACATTAAAAAATACACTTAACAGTTGTTTACATCCTTCTTATTAGTGCAATATTTAATGGTCTGTAAGTACTGCTCACATTCTTTATGAAACTTAGCTAAGATAATGACAATATTGATTATGTGAGCTTGTCTTATTCTCTCTTTTGTAACTTAAATAACCCAAACAGTACATGTTTATACAATAAAGCAAAAACAGCCATAAATGTAACATCAATAAACTTGGAAACCTCTTGCCACAGTCTTTTAGAATAGTAACAATGATAACAGAAATGAGGCCCAGTTTCAGTGTGTGCAGGGCAAAATGAACACTATATTAATGTTATTCTTAAATCGTTTAACAAAATGTTTTACAGGGTAGAATTTGTGTGTAAGCTTAAAGGACACATCCTTTATCTTACTGGTGATGAGATATTTGTGAGGCAACAGCCAAACCATCTGCCATCGATTATCACCATGGTTGGTCTTTATTATACATCCATGAATATCTCTGACAAAATTTTTCCACTATCTTCTTCTTCTTTAAAGGTTTAACGGCAGCATTACTGCCATCTTCTGGAGTTAATTAACTCCTACAGACTGCGGATTGTCAGACCCTCCTACGTTACAACCAACATTATTTGATGAGTATTTGTCCCACCTTCGTCTGTTTGTTGTATTAAAGTCTAATTTGATTCAGTTGTGTCAACGACTGACTAATTGAATGTAGGTATATAACAGGTAGCCAATAAATAACGAGTAAGGGGGATTCATAGATATATTTACACGTGTATTAATGATAGGATTAGGGCGACTTTACGTGTTATCTGTTAACTAGTTATGACAAGTGCGTACCCTGTAGATTTATCACATTTGTTATAATAATCACAAAAGACAAAACTTGTAAGAGATAAAAATTACAAACCTCTGAAAAGCTAGCTAAAATGATGTCTTGTGTGCACACAACTGAAATGGATCTAAATGCCTTAAACGGTCTAAAAATTGATTGTATGAATGGTGAATAGTCTTCAAAACACAAAATACAGCCGCTCAGCACTTCTTTATCGTATTACTTGGATATCTGATAATTTTCCAGGTGTGTTAGTTCTATATTAGGGTGTATTTTACCTTTAACCATGTAACAAGTTCCGATGTTTAAACTAGGAAGCAGGAGTTTACGAGGAGCCCTGAACGCAGCACAAGTGCATGGTGCAGCAGGGGGCGTCAGGCAGCTGTCTGACTGTTTTGAGACTGTTTTTATTGTCCGAAGAAGTGAAACTTTTCACTATTGTAGCCGATTCTTGAGTTGCAGTTATTTATTCAGTGGACTGTGTCTGAACAAAACTAGACCAACGTGGAAGACCGTCTTATGGGACAAAACAGGTACAGAACCAGCCATGACATTAAGTGACAGATCTTATTTACCAGACAAATGTTTGGTTTATAAAATTTATTAGACTCTCATACTCTATTAAGGTCTTTAACCAGCTCATTTGTAAGGAAAGAGAAATGCTTACATGGTAAATCCTTCAGTTGATAATCAATATCTGGAGATGTAGTTAATGATAACTCAGATAATAGAGGTGTGGTGTCTCTGACAGAGACTGTGGAGGTGATCACATATGACTGAAGAGTGTTTATCAGGCACTGAGAACAAGAGTCTGAAAGCTTCGGTTTGTGTCAAAGTTCACAGGGTGTCAGCATGACTTCCTCTGTCCGTGTCATCGTGGTGGGAGCTGGCAGTCGAGGGGAGATCTACTCCAAGTTTGCCTCCATCCACCCTGAACGCATGAGGGTCAGTGCAGCCTGCATTTAACAAGGAGGAGATTCAGTAACACAGTTATCATTGTGGATTGTTTTCTTCATTGACTGCATTGATAAAATTCCTGTCAGCCAAGTCATCTATGATGAGATGAGATACCCATGAAAATAAAAACATGTACATTGTAATAGAAAAGTACAATCATGTCCTTTAATTAATGTTTTCTATAATCATACAGGTTGAATTAAATTAGTCCCTCAACTGCTTTAACTTACATAAAGGATTTTGGTTTCTGTTTCCACTGCTGCCTAAATGTCATCATTGTCCAGGTATGAAGTTGTAATGATTGACAGACATTAACTCAGCTTCACTATTTCAGGTTGTTGCAGTAGCTGATCCCAGAAAATTTGCTCGCACGAAACTTCAACGGCAACACAAAATTGTAGATGAAAACATATTTGAAGGTGAGCATTAAAAGAAATAAAAACAGCATTTAAATATTTTCTATATTTTATTTTCTAAAAATTATCTTCCTCATAATAAGTTATTTAATGCTCTTGTTTCAAATCAGACTGGCACAGTATCGTTGAAAGAGAGAAGTTTGCAGACGCTGTGTTGATTTGTACTCCAGACCGCCTTCATAAGGTAAATATATTTATGTATATGCTGTATGTGTTTTGTCGTTTGTGTTTTCACACACTTATTGGTCTGAAATATTTGGAAACTTTGTCATTGTTCTGTGGAAAATCACTCGATTAAACTAGTTTATGTTCCTCAGGAACCTGCGGTGGCCTTTGCAAAGAAGGGCTACCATGTACTGCTGGAGAAACCAATGGCAGTGAGTGTAAATAATTATAAACATAATGTATAACGTTCACTTTGATATTGGTGTCATTGATCATACAGATTGATTTTGTGTTTTGTTTTAATTCATGAGTACATTGCAAATTTCAGAAAAGATACTATTTCATCCTTCAGTGTCTGTTTGTAAAATACTAAAACTCTTTCTACGTTTGCATTTGTACATTATTGTTTTCCATGACTTTAGACGACTGCTGAAGACTGCACAGCAATGGTGGAGGCTTGTATGCAGAGTGGTGTGATGCTATCGGTGGGTCATGTTCTCCGCTATGATCCCGTCATCCACAAGATTAAGGTGAACAGTTTCTGTCACACTTTATGTTTTCTTCACCAGGCGAGGGTCAGGGCTCTGGGGTTAAAGATCTCAGTCTGGGTTCTTATGAAAGAGTTTGGATTATTGATCCCTAATTCAAATCAGCAACAAACTCACAGCATCAGCAGTATCCAGATCAGCTGATCATCCCACAAATAAAGCTCTCCAGTTTGTTTGACTTGAGTTTTGTTTAGTTGTATTTCTATTGGGAGTAGCAGCACCTCTTGTACATGAAAATGCTAAATTGTCTTTACTTGTGATGAATCAAACCATCAATAGAGTTGATTAAGTGCTCAGTACTTGTCACTTCTGAAGATCTGATAACTGTAAACCTGAAACTGAATTTTAAGCAGGAAAAGCTAATTATAGTTGTTTTTTTTTTTTCTAGGAGCTGATAGATGCTGGTGTTATTGGTGATGTGATCCATATTCAGCACCTTGCGCCGGTAAGAATAGAAATAAAATAATATTGTTAATCGTCAGAGCTCCTTATTTAACTCTTCAATATAACTGTAACATATTGTTGCTTTTGTTCATGAATTTCTTAAAATCATTAGTTTTGTCATATTATTTTTCTTTTCTTCATGCAGTTCAAACTGATGCACACATATATTTTACCTCTTGTTCCAGGTTGGATTTTATCACTTCGCCCACTCATTTGTTCGAGGAAACTGGAGGAATGAAGCAGAGAGCTCTTTTGCTCTTTTGGCCAAATCATGTCATGATATCGACCTCATACATCACTGGGCCGGAGGACGCAGGTAAACAAACAGCTGTCAATGATCAACTCCAAGCTCGCCTGATGTTTAGAAGTAAGATGCAGTTAACACTTAAATACTGAAATAAGACGGTTGATCAGCTGTGTGACATCAAGAATATTTATTTGTCGATGCCTCTATCCAAACAGAGCCAGCAGAAACTAGACCCCTTACCCAGTCTCTGCCTCATCAGTGGACGTGGTTGTTTGCTGTGTGTTTTGTTTTTCTTAATATGAGTCATTTACATCACAGTTTGTACTTGGCAGGTGTGTGAAAATGTCATCATTTGGATCCGTCAGCCACTTCCACAAAGACAACAAGGTGTGTAGTCTGTTCACTTTATGTGGCCCAAAACAAAGAAATCACCTTTATCACAAAGGAAATAAGCAGCCACTGCAGATAAGAACAAACTGGTTGTTTATTGTGTTTATTTTGTGTTCTCTGCATTATTTCTAACAGAAATCTCCACACACACTGAGCATGAATATAAAATGTAACATTTCTAGTTTATTTTGATCAGCCAACAGGTGCTGCAGATCGCTGTCTGGATTGTTCAGTAGAAGCAGTCTGTCCTTACTCAGCACGCAAAATCTACCTGGACAGAGTGAAACAGGTTAACATCTCAACACATTATTTACACCAATTATCTTTAGAACTTGACCGCAGGTTGAAAATTGTGCTTTGCTTCCTTTACAAACTGTGTGTGTGTTTATGTGTGCTAGGGTCACACCGGATGGCCCGTATCAGTCATATGTTCGAGCTCGTTCCCAGACATCGAGTCAGTAACTGAGGCACTGAGGACTGGACCATATGGCCGCTGTGTCTACGAGTGTGACAATGATGTCTGCAGTAACCAGGTTAGAAAACACATTTGTAGACTGAGAGAGCAACAAGAGTTTGAGGTTGGTTCTCAGTCTCCACGGCACAGCGTACTGTCACTTTCTAACCCGTTAACTTTTGTTTTTGTTTAAAAACATGTTAAACTCAAATTCCATCAGAGATGCACCAGTATCCATGGTGATATCAGACATAAGGTCAAATAAACTATAAGTATCTAGACCCAAGACTGACGTGACATGTTAGAAAACCATCAGATATCAAAGAATATGTCGATCTTATCAAAAGGCCCAAAAAACAAGGTAGTATTATTATTTTTTGTATGTATTTGGTGGTTTTCACATGAAAGAGTGAAGATGTGGCCTCGTTGACGTCTCCATTATATTTACCAAATCATCTGAGATGCTGTCTAGAAGCAGCTGATTACTGTGTGGCATTACTGAAATACACAGGCTGTATTGGTTTGTTACAGCTGTTTAAAATCTTAACACATCTGCGCTTTTGTTGTTTTGTCTTGTTTATCTTCTCGTTCAGGTTGTTAACATGGAGTTTGAAGGGGGTCTGACAGCAGCCTTTTCCATGGTGGCGTTCAGTGAGGAGATATGCAAGAGGAAAACAACTATGTATGGCAGCAAGGTAGGACTGTGAGGAATGTGGACAGAAGAAACAGAAAGAGGAAGGAAGTGCTAATACTTGAGCTACAAGAGGTTCTGCAAAGAAAGAAAATCTACATGAAGAAGATGTAGATGTCAAGTATTAGCTCACATGAAGCAAAGTCATTCTGCCCAATCAAAAGTGTTTGTAGACAGGTGATAATGAAAAAAATTAAATATCACAGTAGTGTTGACTACACACACTAACTGGCCAAAAGTATGTGGACATCCTAGCACAGTCATATATTGAACATGTCTTTACAAAACCACGACTATGACTCTGCTGCTGTAACATAACAGGCTTCACTCTTCAGGGAAAACTTTTCACAGGATTTTGGAGATTTGCTCCCATTCAGCCACAAGACATTAGTGAGGTCGGGGACTGATGTTGGGCGTTAAGGTCTGGCTCACAGTCATTGATCCACATCATCTCAAAGGTGTTCAGCAGCTCTGCCGGTCAAGTTTCTCTACATCAGACTCCGAAAACCATTTCTTCATGGATCTCACTTTGAGCTTGTAGCATCGTCATTCTGATTTCCTCAAACTGCCACAAAGCTGAATGTACACTGTTGTCTAAAATATAACTGTAGGGTATGTGGGGGGTCAAAAAACATTTAGCCATAGAGTTTACCTTGATATTGATATATTGTTAATCTAATTGATATGTTATCTATCAATTGGCACTTAAAATATTTACACACCTGAAAGTTTTGAGAAAGAACATCATTAGTGCTGCATCTGGATTTGATGAAACATTTACTTTATTGATTTCACTTCGTTCATAATGCAGCTTTTATGACCAGATAAAATAATACTGTGATGTTTGTTGCAGAGCTTTAACGATGCTTCTAAGATGGATGCATCAGCTAAATGCTGCTGTCTTTACAGGGGGAGCTGTCATATGACGGCCATGAGATACATGTCTTTGACTTTCTGACCCAGAAATCCACAAAACACACAGCACGCAATAACGCTCCCGAACACTTTGGCATGAGTGGACACGGTGAAGCAGACTACCACCTTATGGAGGCCTTTATCTCTGCTGTGGCGGTGAGAGCTTATAAATGCATATTAGTTTTTATTAATATAGAGTTTCCTGTAGAGCTCATTTGGTTGTTTCAATATTTGAACAGCTTTCATTTGAATCTTTATCTTTTATGGACAGTCGAGTTGAATTTGTAGTTGTAGAAGTTCGGCCACATTAAGGAATAACGACATATAACAAAGACGCTGTATTTACATTTGTGTAACTGTTGCAGAGGCACTGACACTAAATTAATGTTAAAGATTTGGAAACTGTAATGGTTGATTAATCTGGTGTATGTGTGTGTGTGTGTGTGTGTGCAGAACAACAATCCATCTCTGATCCGCTCGGGTCCTGAGGAGACGCTGCTGAGCCATTTGCTGGTGTTTGAAGCGGAGCGTTCACGACTGGAGAGCAGGGTGGTTTACTGTGGTGACACAAGTCAGAGCTAGAAGACTAAAAATCATTTAATCTCATCTTAAAAACAAACACTATAATGATCTGAATGATTAATGAAACAATTAGACTGATGAATGAAAGGCCAAATCTTGAAGTTTAATTCACATTGCTCAGGGATTTTAATTGTGTATTTATAATCTGTGTTTATGAATGAATGAGTGAATCTGTTCAGTTTTTAAATTATATATGTCCTATGTCAACATTATGTGTTTGTTAATTTGTGATGTTATTATAATTTCTTGATAAGAAGTGTTCATGTAACAGACTCATGATCTCCACTGAAAATTGTGAATCTGTTAAATTAAAATTGTCTTTGATTTCTAGTTTGCTCTTAATGTCATCTCACACATAATATATCTCAGGATATTCAGGACTGTTGACCAGTTTGATGACAGTTGACGTGTCACTTTTTACTAAGATGCTCAGAGCTTAAATGTTAAATAGAAAAACTACTTGTTTATCTTTATTGAAGAGTCAGTATAAAACAGATGCACACAAATATACAATATACATAAAGATAAATTAGATCGTATTCTCTATGATCTATTATATATCTATTAACTATCCTATTATTCACTTCTGTTAAGTCAAAGTTATATGTGACATTAAAAAGGTTGTTCCATGTTGAATAAGTAATATATTGAAGCTTCAAAACATATTCATGTCTACCTAAATATTTGTTACACCATCTACAGATAGATGTATGGTGTATTTTTTCTCAAAGCATACAGTATAATAGAGCTATTAAGAGATTTAAAAGCTCAGTAGACTTTCCAGTGGCTCAAACTAGCAATGGCAATGTTTTTCCGTTACTCGGAAATGAGAGCAGTAGCTCATGGCAGTAACAAGGAGCCGCACCAGCTGTAAACGTCAGGTCAGTCTGTCGCCTTCTCCCTCTGAATCTGAGGGGAAAATAAGACAAACCTTCCTTTTTCTCATTCTGCTGGCAAAAGTAATAAACCTAATAAAATTAGCAATTGCATGATAGCTTTAAAGATATGAATATTAGTGAAAAACAGGCTGTGTAGTCACAACTTTTACTTTTGCATATATGTACATAGAGACAGGAGTTACATGTCATAATCTTCATGCAGGCTACCACAGATGCATAACTTCAGTACAAAAAATATTGTCAAAACTGAAAGACTGCAGATTTTGCTTGGTATAAAGATATATATTTTTGATTGTTTCAGTTATACTCACCCTCTTACTGGCCAGTGTAAGGAGATCCTCTCTATTCATTGGCACTTTCATTTCCATCAGCACTGACTCCACTGATTCTGGGTTGTCACTGGGGTATCGCAGATAATTTCAATTCACGTGCAGTTTTTTTCAAGCATACGTCAAACCAGAAAGCTAATGACAGGCTGACTTTGACTCTGCCATTGCTGAGATATTTTTCAAATAAAAAAAACAAAACACCTACTCAGGTGCAGGGGTTGTAGCTGCTGTGGTCAGGTTGACAGCTGGGGGGTTTATCCCCAGGAGCTGCCCGGCAATCTCATTGTCAGTGTCCTGGAAGTGAGAAAGTACAGTAATATACACAAGTAATGGATCATTTCATCTGTTTCTAGCTGCCTGTGTTATATTTTTTGTATTTAAATTCATCAATATGTGTTTGCCACATCACCACAGAGTGGCATTTAAAAAATATAGAAATCTACACCAGAAAACATGTGGTGGTGTGTGAGAGTGACTGTTTAAAAGACACAGAAGAATCAGTGAGATGGGAACGAGGCAGCAGCTGAAAGGCATCTGGTTTGTACTGGCTGTTGTGACAGGATCTAATCTCCACTAACGAAGTGTTTCATGTCCACATACCCACTGGCTAAGGTCTTCCTGGAAAAGAAGATAGGAGCGCAGAGTAAGAAGCTCATTGGTTCTGTCCTCCACCATCCTCAGGTACTCTGCGATATTTTCATCCTGGACTCCATCAGAGGAGCTCAGCTCATCGCGGATCTCTGAGCTGTCATAGCTGATCTGAAGCAATGATTGAACACCTAGAAAAAGAAGTGAGAAAAAATTTAGGCCTGCAACTAACAAATATTTTCACTATCTATTGATCAATTAATATTTTAGTTTAATAAAATGTCAAATCACAATTTCCTTAAATCCAAGGTGATGTCCTCACATGACCTATTTTGTCCAAAAGCCAAACATATTTACTGTCCTTGTCTATGCTTATTAATTTACACTGTAGTCGGTGACAGGTGTGATCTAAACTACAGCTGCAGTTGCTACCCAACATAGAAGAGATTTACATCAATCAACAACACAAGACTTTACAGCCTCCCGTTGATTCTGTGCATATTCTCTAAACCTTAACATGTAATTCTACTCTTTTACCATTTTGAAGGGACACTTCTCTTGTAGAGCAAAATTCCCTTATCTTTGTTATGAGCTACATCCAATTCACAAAGCAACAGTTATTCCAGCATTGTCTGTTTTTTGATTGTAGCACAGTCTGCATGCTGCTGCTCTTTGATGGAATAAGATAATATATATTTTTAAGTAAGTGCTGTGTTGGGACTAGACGCACACTGAAACATATATATCCTGTATATAGTTATATATGAAATTTACAGTATGTATGCTTTCTAGTATCCAAAGACAGATACAAAATTGCTCAACTTCCTCATACAGTTTGACATATTTGTAGTGCACCCATTCAAAAGGATAACGTCATGCAGGGGTGCCCTATTTTGTACCTTTTTTGAGCTGATCTAGGAGCTTTTCCATGAACTCGACACGCTGTAGATAAACTGTCAGCTGTTGCTCAACAGCCTCTTGCTTGATGAAAACTGTCCTCTGAAGAGACTGATGCTGCTCAAGCTGCCGCTGGTTCTCAGCCACAAAGATCTCCATCTCATTGCAAAACTTCAGTCCAAAACATAACAGAAGATAGCATACAAGACCAATGATGTGTTTATTTTCTTCTTTATCTCTAATCTCTCTCTTGAACACACACATACACCAACCTCAGATATCTGCCTTTCAATGGTCTGTGCTTCATTGTGCTGATGGTTGACGAATTTCAGTAAAGTGTAGTTCTGCTCCTCCACTGATGGAAATATATCACAAGATATTTTGATTTCTGAAAAAAGCAGAACTTCCACAGCAACATTAATGTTTAATAGAAACTTACTATATATGAAGTTCCTGACCAGTTTGTCCAGGTCACTTTCACCTGTCACCCTGAGGATTGTTTTGATTGCATCCTCAAAATCTTCCAGTCCCCATTCCTTCAATTCCAGTCGCTTGTGCTGCTCCACTATGGGGACAAATGTGAAAGTCAAACTCATACACTACATGGTGCTCACTTAACCTATCATACCCCATGGAGGAATCCTGCACCAGAGTTGTTGTATGTAAGGAAAGATGTACAGCAAACTTTTTTTTCAGCGTTCAAAAACGTTAGGATTTTGTCGACTATGCCAAGCGTTTATTGCCAAAGCAGTAACATCTTTTAAACACAGGGTGTCACTAGTGTATTTCATTAGAGGTCAAGACATTTGGTCTGACATGACTGGAGGGACTGTAGTCTGTGGAGTGAAACAATAGTCTGTGATTTAGGACAAGCAGACCTTAAAATGCTGAGGAGTGTCACAGCAATAATGAGGAAAAGGTGTAATGACCACATGGAAAAGGCTTCCAACAACTGTCCACAAGAGAAAGCTGGTAGAGCCAAGTAGCTTTGACATAGATGTACATATAGCCACACTTGAAATAACATTTTCATCAATTAGTATGAGTGTTTTCACAGGATAGTAGGTGATTTTTTATGTTTTAACATGCAAACTGGAGTGTATTAGTTCTGATGGTTATTTAGGGATTCAAAATGATGTGTGAGAGATACATATAGTCACCTTTTCCGTGGTCCACGTCCTGGTTGATACGTGCAGAGGCCTTTATGTCCATAAAAACCTCACAGTTAGAGTAATGGGAGACTTCTCGCTCCAGTTTTCCCCTTTCTTTCATGTACTGAGCCACTTCCTTATCATTCTGGTCACTCAGCATCTTTTGTTTTTCGTGGATCTTCACACTAGGTGTCGCCATAAATATACAACACAGTAACATAGTTATACATGGTGGATGTACTTTACCTCTATGAATCTATGCTGTTATCTAAGAAAAATATATATTAAATAAAAAGTGAGAAGACACTTATGGCTTTGGTAAATGAACTTGACTGTCATATATTTCTGTTTTTGTTGTCAAGTACTCAGTAATGTCCTCCATGCTGACAATCAGCTAGTGGTGATCCAGCCTTTAACATTTATTATTAAAAGAGCTGAATGTGAGTGCAACTGATTCTTTATTTGTCACAGTTGAAATCCATCATCTGTACCTGATGATTAGAAATATGAATATGCACTCTAACCTAACTAGATTTAGATTATGATTTATTACTGCAGAATGGTTCACCTGGTATTGAAGGCTTCAGTGCACTCAGAACTCAGTTTACAAACATCCTTGTGAATTGCATGCAGCTCCTGGGTGAGATAACACACAGTTTACTGTCAAGAGTCTCAGTATTTCCCCAATAATCCCCCTTTAAAGGAGAATTCACATCAGACGGTCAACAGACAACTTTTGTTGGACACTATTCCCAAAAGTCTTTATCTTTAGGGAAAGTGTTAAATGTTTTGTTGTAAACTAATTTGATCATTTTTATGTGTGTGATTCAAAGAAGATTGACAAGCAAGAGGGATGGAAGCATCATTCTGGCACTCCTTCCTTGATATCCTCCTACTTTCTACACACTTGGTAAAATGCAGCAGCAGCAAAATGCAAATTTAGGAACTGGCTGTTATTAACTGAACCTACATTTTCTAGATGAGATTTAACACGTAGGAAGTGTTTCTTCTCCTCCTGCAGTATCTTCAGATCCTCCCTCAACTGTCCATTCCTGGTCATCAGCTGATTGAAGCGTTTGCGACCCTAGAATAAAACATGTTTGTTTGTTTTTATTAGTAACAGGTGTTAAACACAGAAAACAAACCCCAGAAACTGTAAATATGAAGGTCAGCTTGAAAAATATGAAAATCTGATTTGAATTTATGGTCAAGTGGATTCTGGGTAACACTAACCCTGTCCAGTTTGTTTTCCATTGAGCAGGTGGTTTTTAGCAAGCAGCTGTTGTCAGATTTACAACTGCGGTGTGCAGTTCCCCCTCTCTGTCCAGCCAACTTCCTCTCCCATTCCAAAATCTGAAAACAAAGCCAACAAGTAGGGTCAACTGTGGTAAGAAAATCAGGAGGAATTCACCGTGCAGCACTCTGTCAATGGTATTCACCTGATCTTTCAAAGATGCTACTTTTCCTTTTTCTTCTTCCAGCTCCTTGTCTATTCTGTCTTCACAGGCCAACATGGCAGTAAGATCTTCAACAACACTAACATCATTCTGACGGTTACAAGGACTCTCAGTGACTCTGAGACTGCGTAAAAGCTCTTCCTGTTCATCCTGGAGCCTCTGGATCTCTCGTCTACCACCGACACAAACAAATACGTACACACACAGTTTGGAAAAAACATGAACAATATTAATTGTTGTTGTGACTCGCACTGCTTTGAATCTACAAGGCATCCTAAAGCGGCATAGTTTGCTATAAGAGATACTTACGTCTTGGACAGTCATTTTAAGATGACAGTCTGCATTTTATTGTCACATGTTCATGAAGACATGAATGGTTATATAATTTTAACTAAGATGCTAAATATTAAATAATATTTAATCAAATGTATTAAATCTGTTAAATTCATATTTAAGATACTGAACATGGACTTAAATATCATTGTATCTCTGTAAAATGTCTATGGAACTGTCAGGTATTGGTAAATAAAGGAAGGTACTTGCTTGTCTCTGGAGAGGAGTCTTTGGGTTTTCACACTATATGCCCGTTTGGCTTCCTCTGCTCTGCGATACTGCAGCTGCAGTTTCTTCAGGTCCGTTTCAGCTGCATTAAAACACAAGGCTGTATGCTGCAGCTATATGTCCCTTTACATAACTACTGTTTATTATAATTTATATTTGGGACATGGCATATATAGAAAGGAGGCATTTTCTATCATTGGTGGTGTGTGACAGCTATGAGATTATCGTGGATGAAGGAAGTTATTAATAATTTACTATGTGCAACACGCCCCCTCAAGTAACTGTTAACCTAAATTTGTTACACAAAAATGCAATAACCTGTATTATTGGTTCAGACTAGGATTTTACACAGTTTATGTTGGGTATGTCTGATGTTCTACACTGCGTGTAACAGTTAGCTAAATTAGTTTACGCTAAATTACATGATTAGCGAACTGCATAACTTACAAAAATCTTCAAGTAATTGACTTCTGACAGCAGATGGTCGCCGATTCATGTTAACTGATGGTCCGGTTGAGTCTGTGACATTAGAACAAGGATAAAACTTTATCTCTTTTTTTTTAACTGTAAAAACATGGTGACAGTTAAAAAGAGCAATTTACAACTAAACTAACGTTAGCCTAGCTTAATTGAGTTGGGTTGGATTTTAACCAGACTGCCATAGCCACTAATAAATAATGTTGCATTATCTAAATAATATAATAGATTTAGTATACTAAATGAGATAGAATTAACAATAAACAATCCCAAATTAGCTTTAGCTGGCTAATCAAACTCCGCTCTCAAACTGAATTAGCTAAGGCTAGTTAGGTTACCTAGCAACCGAGTTAACGCCAGCTGGTTTCAGTTGTGACCTATGGTTGTGACATTAGCTTCAATGTGCTAACTCGTTAGCTTAAGATGGAGACTTGCAACTCGACCCCGCTGTGAGATTCGACTTACTTGAGACTTGAAAGCAAAAAGCTGAGGAGACTTGGTTTGGTGATTTGATGACCAGCGACTACTGTAAAAATGCTACAATAAACGTATTGTGCCCTGTGGAGCGCTGCTAAACTGTCCTGAATTCAAAACATAACAGAGATACGAAACGTATCCTTAACCTAACGCACACCAGAATAAAATGGAAAAAACTTCGATTTCAGATGAGAGAAGCTTTTCATTAAAAAAATAAGTCTTTTTATTGCATACACATAAATGAGTAGCTCAATAGTTTCCCCTCCTTTCCAGTTTATCGCTTATTTTCCTCCCTGAAACCGTGATAATATTCTGATGCAGAAATCACTTATTATATATATATTTGCTAATTCATGCTTTAAGTCATTAAAAGGGATCCTTTTCGTTTTTGTAAAATATAAGATAAATATATAAGATAAAATATAAGATATATAAGATTAGGTTAAATGATCTTTCCTGGTGTATTTTTTGTCATCATATTGACTTATATAATCAGTACATTTCAGGAAAATGAATTATAAATATTCAGCAGCAGTCCGGCACCGAAACAATCACTCAGAATCTGTCACAGTTTCTTCTTGTAGATTCAGAGAAAAAATAAACGTGTACTGTGTGCTGGTCAGCCGCTGTTTGCTGACATGAGATGTGTTTTGGGGGGCATGAATGACATTCACACATGGTGGCTGTTTGATATCATTATGGATTTGTAAAAATGTTGATTGATTGATTGATGTTGTTTTAAGTTTGTTTTTTTTGACTCAATGAAAACCATAAACATGCACAATCGTAGACATTTTTTCATAGAAAACACCACCAGGATATAAATTTAACTGGGGAAAAATGCGTATTATTAATACTCCGCTGTTGTATTCCACTGCTACATTTTCCTGAATGTAAATAGTAACAAGTAAAACTTTTTATAAAGTGCTCAATTTAAACTAGTCAAATCTCACCCATGAAATGTCTTCTTCACACTCACTGCACTAGTGTGAAGTACATTGTTCTATCATGTACCATTAGATACAAAATAATAATAAAAATCTTTCCCATAAACCAACACAAGGCTTTTAAGCATTCTTACTTGCTTTGGCGAGGTGACGCAAACAATCAACCAACTCCCCAGACACACACTTTGTACATACAAAAATGATTATGCCACATGTTTAGCTTCCAAATCAAAACTAAGAATCAATCATGACATCCTGTGTCTTTTAAATATGTCATAAAAAATATTTGATTTTTACAAATCCCCCAAAACACAGATATCACCCTGAGCAGAACTTTTTTATTATTACTGTCTTTTATCAAGGATATTTGCAGGCGGATGCTGTAGTGCTACCCTCTCATCCTCTCATACCTTATCACCGTTATTAGGAACTAATGGGGAGGTGAGATTCAGGTAGCCCTGCTCTGATGGCTGGTGTGTGGAGACAGATGCTCGAGTGCCGTCCACCACTGCACGCTCGCCAACCTTCATACGGCAGATCGAGTCCAGGATGTCCAGTGGGTCACACGAACCTGACGTCAGACTAGTGGCAACAAGGTGGGGAGAAATGGCAGAAAATGCACATAAAAGCACTCAATGTAGTCAAACACTATGTATGTGAATACGTTGGAAATTCTTTGAAGAACATAACAGAGCTTTCTAACACTTTTTTCTTCTAACAAAAAAATGAAGGTAAACCACAACTAACAGATATTGTTTTAGTAATTGTTTCAAACTGAAGCTGTGAGTTTTCTTCAAACTGCCTCACCTTAACGTAGATGTGTGCAGGATGCCGTCACAGAGACTTTCAGAGGGGAGCACTTTCTTGGCATTCTGTTGAGCATTTGAACCATTAAAGATCAACAGACATTAAAGTCTCCTTTTACAACAGAGGAAGGGACATGTCACCTATTTTACATTTGGTCAAACCTTGGTGAAAGCCCCTTTTTTAACCTTGGAAACACTCAGCATCAGCAGTGACAATTAAATTTGAAATTCTTCATCTTTCAGTACTAATGTTGTAAGAGCCGTTTTAGAAAATTGGCCTTGTGAATTTTTGGGTGGCATGTCCCAGTAAGACTTCAGACATGAAGATCTGTGTGTGGCGTTACCTCCAGGCTGTAGAACGACTGGTTCCTCAGGGTGCGCTCTAAGGAACTGACTTGATTGGACAGCTTCAGGGTTCGATCCTGTAGGTGTCTGTTTTCCACTTCTAAAAGACTGACCCTAGAACACATTAATGTTCACACTTACTCACAATATGAATATGTCTTCACTAGGGCATGTAGAACACAATAACTTAATTCAAACCCCATGAATTACTGACTTACTTACTGTTATTTTATAGTATTCATTCTTTAAATACAATTAATTTTAGAATTCATGAGACCGATCAATGACAGCAGCAATGATGAGACACTTCAGTCATTTTAACATACAGTATGTTGATTTGATATCCAATCCTAATACTTGATTTCCACTTGGAAGAAAAGGTACTCTACTTAAAGAAATACTCAAACTGCCACCTCAAAAGAAACATCTGTCAAGCATCTGAGCAACAAATTTCAGTCATTCATTAGTGTGATTCAATACAATACCTGTGTTGGGCCGTGGACGCGGCCCTCATGCCGTTGCTGCCCATTTCCTCTGCCTCACTTATCTTCAGTAACAGCACCCTCTTCTCCTCCAAAATCTTCTCGTTTTCTTCCAGCACTTTATGGATCCTCTCCTTCTCCTGTAGGGCGCAGTAGATTTTAGACAAATTTATTAGATTTTATACACTTTACAATACATTTTATAAATGCAGAACATCTGCTCTGAGAAACCTTGCCCCAAGCTGTGAAAACTACAACAACACTAACGTCTCTTCCTGAATATTTAGAAGCTAAAGGGACTCAGGAAGCATTCTGATACAACAGGAAGTGTTACACTTGTTTCCATAACATCAGTGACATAATGACTGGATAGTGACATCATCATGTGCCTGACCTTGTGTGAGAGGCTGGAGGCCAGCGCCAGGTCGTTCTCCAGTCTCTGGATGGTGCTGTCCCTTTGTGTAGTGGCCTTGAGAAAGATCTGCTTGGCCTGACGCAGCTTTGTCTTGTGCTGACTCTGCTTTTCATTGTACTTCCTGGTTGGAGGAGCAGAGGAGCATGGGAAAAGCAACCACAACTCCATGTGTCTTAATTAGATTATACTATGGATTGTACATGTGTGGGTGTGTCTAACCTGACGTGTGTGTCCAGTTGGAAGAGAACCTGCTGCAGCTCGGCCTGCAGTCTGTCATATTCCTGCTGACTGGCCGCCAGCTCCTCTTTCAGTCTGTGGCTCGACGTCTGACCGTCTCTTGCCTAGAGGACACATACAAAACATAATTTTAACTAAATTCAAACTGGATAAAACACATTTTTAAGCTTCAGGGGAAAAATTACTTTCTTTATTTTTTGTTGTTGAAAACTCCTATAAAATACAAGTCAAGCCACAATACACAATGCATAGTTTCAGCAGTTTAATGTAGGGACTATGTTTATGTGCAAATTACAACAAAAAGTTAAGTAGCACTAAATGATCACAACGTTTTTGAAAAGACTACAGTAAAAAGATATGACACAAGCAGGGTCTTTTGGGAATTTATGGGGTTGCAGCAACTGATCGAACAGCTTTAAACTAGAAGTATAGATAAAGTGACAGAGCTCAACCAGACTGTATAAACATTGTTCTGGATATGAGCTGTCAGCACGACACCTCTGGAAAAACAAGGCATATAACACTCCTGTTTAATACATGATGAGAACTTGTGCTTGGGAAATACAAACTTATAACAGGGCAGAAAAAAAGAAAAAGATCAACCACCTGCACAGATGAGATCCCATTGAGAAGCTAAGTAAAGACTGAGAATGTGTCAATGGATGTAAGTTGTGAATCACATTTGATCCTAATCTTTGTGAAACAGACATAGTAGGAGTGTAAAAGACGCTTCAAGAGTGGAAACACCCTGCAGTACTAATGACATCTGATCGACTGTTGTACACTGTTCGTTACCTCCTCTCTGGCCTTGTTAAGTTCAGCCTCCAGGATGGATAGACGGCTGTCCAGCTGCTGGACACGGTGGCTGAGCTCTGCATTTGTCCTGGTCAGGGACGCCTCCTTCAGCCTCAGGGAGAGCACCTGCTGCTGCTGCTCTTCCTCACGCTGCTCTATCAGCTTCCTGAGAGAAGAATGAAGGAGAAGATGGATGGAGGGCGGGGGAGAAAGCACTTCTATGTAATATGAATCAGCAACATGTCCTAAAACTTGCAGTGTTGATTATGACAATTTTTCTACTAATGAAACTAAATCAAACTGGGCAGTGTCAGCAGCTCTGCAGTGTGTGTGACCTAGTGATGTGCTCCCTCTGCTGCTGGGCTCTCAGGGCTGACAAGGTGTTAGACAGATCCCTGCTGTCCCTCTCCAGGTGGATGCTGTCGCCAGCTCGAGCTTCCTCCATGCGCAGCTGGTGCTGGGCACTCTTAAGCTGCTGCTGCAGCTCCAACACCTGCCATCACAATAGAGCCACAGGCTTCACTCAGTGAGACGGAAATCATATCGCAAATTTAAAAAAATGGCTATGTGCAATATCATATCTGCTGTGTAGCATTTCAGGACACAGGAAACCACACCACCACAACCACAAGGACTGAGTACGCAGGTTTTCATTCCAACCAAAGACTACGACAGGGCTCAAGCAGAACCTAAACCATAGAGGAGGAACTAATGAATAAAACCTGAGGCCTTTATCATAAAGTAGGCTGAACTAGTCTAACCATGGAAACACCAGGCAGTGATTTCTTGCCCCGGCACTGACCTTCTTGTCAGCAGCAATGAGCCGTGCCCTCTCGGCCTGCAGGTCCTCCTGCAGACTGGTGGTGGTGCTGCGGTTTGTGGAGTTGCGTGCCAGTTCCAGCTCCAGTTCCCTGATTCTTTGCTGCTGACGTTCAGAATCAGCCGCCTGAATGTGGACGCTCTGCTCCAACTGGACCAGCTTGGTCTGAACCTGCTTCAGCTCTGCACAAAGCTGAAGGAAGCAGAATGAGACAACAGAGCATGAACACAGAAAAGGATGTTTAACACCAATATAACAACTATATTATAAACTATCTAACAGTTAGAATTATTTGTATAGCACCTTTCTTTCCTGTTAACATTTATGTTACAGTTTCACATTTGCTCATCATAATTAGTATTCACAGTGAGGTGACTGAGTGACAAACAGAACAGTGATACAGTGATAACTGTCAGTGGCATTCAGGAAATTCCAAATGTGCTGTAATTAAATACCAACTTTCAGTTTTTCCTGGTCCAGCAGGGTGTTGTGTCTCTTCAGGTCCATGTTCTTCTCCTTCTCATAGCGCAACTCTCTCTCTGCTGAGGTGAACAGACTCTGTGCCCTCTGCAGGTCCTGTTTCATCTGTTTAGCCTCCTCTGACTTCTGGCTCATCACTAAGTCCTGGGACTAATGAGGGAAACAAGAGACAGGGCTGTGATATATTCAAATCGGCTATTAACTTAAGTATGAATGCACAATGAAGCTTCCACGATATGAAGAGTAAAGCAATGAAAAGCCAATCATATAATAAACTGAAACTTAAACCTAGTGAATACATAAGGAGGTATTTTAAATTGAGCTGCAGAAACAGCATGACTGTTTGGGAATGTTAATGATGTTTTAGGATAAGATGCACCTTGATTCGTGCCTGGGCTTCATTGATCTGAGCCTGCAGAGCCAGTTGGTGCTGAGAGGCCAGCTGCCGCTCCTCCCCCAGCTTGGTCTGCAGATGATTCAGCTCCTGCTTCAGACATGAAAGCTACACACACAACACACACATGCAATATATAAATCATATATGATTCTGGCAGAGGAAATGCTACAAGCAGGTCAAAGGTTAGGATCAACTACAGAATAGTGTCTTTGAGTTGGTGGGGAAATTACCCTAGCGATGGACATGCACTTACCTGATCCAGGCACTCATCCTTAGTCCTCTCCACTGGACTAAGCCTACACTCTATGTGAGTTGTGAGCAATTCAGATTTCTGGTTGTTACTAAGTGCTTCCTTTGTCGAGGAGAGCTGCTCTTGATGCCACTGGATCTGCCCCTTGAGGTGCTGTACCTCGAGCTCCAGTCTCTCTCTTTCCTCCTCAGCCGCCAGCTTCTCCTGGAGACTGTTGCTCAGTTTGGCCTGGAGCTCAGCAGTCTGCAGCCGCTCAGAAACCATTTCATCCCTGCAAAGTATGCACACGTATGCAAAACAGGTAAGCTCCAGCATGACAGTCCTATCTTGTGACTGGCCAAGAAACAAGATAGAAGTACCAGCTGCAGCAGTGCTATCATGTCTCTCCCAGCTCTGCTCCATCTCTATTTCAACCCACATGTTTCAAAAATACAACTGCATGATACTCTGAGCACTGTGAAGTCTAAACTAACAACAACCTCAGTCTGTTGTGTGCTGTCTGGAGGCTGCTGAGTTCCATGGTTAGCCGGTCAGCCTGCTCCTGTAGCTGGTCAACCTGCAACCGGTTTTCCCGCAGGTCCTCCTGGGTCTGGTTACTGCCCTTGTAGTGCTCTGCCTCACTCTGGAGTCGGCGGTGGGCACGCTCCATCTGGGCTACCTGGCAGACAGAGAGTCAAAGACAGAAGACAGACAGAAATTTATTTTAATGGTGTAAATTTCAATATGATGCAAGTTTTGGCAAATCCTTTACATATGCTGTAAATTAATGTTGACATATTTTTATGTTGTCAAGTCAATTTTCCTTGATTGACACTGAATATACATTATATTATGTTCACATTTGAAGACTATTTTTTTCTTTTTTATAAACACTTAATTTAAGTAAGCAATGGAAGTGGACATGTTTTTGCTTATTAATGTTAATGTCTACTTTGCACTATTTCCACTAAAACCTAATTTTTATCTCTTTAAAATATTTCCTGTATTTTATAATCATTCAAGTTACATCATGTTTAAAAAGACTTATGCAATGTGTCAGTGGACAAAATTAACAAACCTTTTCCTCCAGAATGGCTTTTTCCCCCTTGACTTGGTTGAGGCTCTTGATGAGTGTTTTCCCTTGTTGGCATTCAGTCTGAAGGCTGTTGACCTCGAGTCGCAGCTTCTTCAGCTCTCGCTCGCCAATCTGCAAAGCCTTGTATGTGTTGAGAGTGAAGAAAGTTTGTGCTGTTAAAGAAAATGTGTGGTTTGTGACGGGTTAAAATTGACAATTAACACACATTGCACTACTTCCTTTTTTCCATTCCTGTTTTAGTTGCACGTGTGTTTCCAGTGAATATTTTTCTTTATAATATGACAAAAAAGCATCAGAACTAAACTTCTTTAACTATAAATTTAATTGCACACCCTTGTGTATCTGTGGTGTTACTATTCTTTGTGCACAGTCAGATGAAGCATTAGATATATGTGGTGTTTACCTCCTTGTCTTTTTTCAGTGCGGCCTGGGCAGCACTGAGGTCCACCTCCAGCTGTTTCCTCCAGTCCTTTTCCTCAGTCAGACGAGCTTCTAGCAGAGCCAACCTCTCCTGGCTGCTGTCCCTTAAGTGCTTCATACACGGTGAGAGGGGAACACAATGCAGTTATAAGTTGAATTGAGGTCATGAAGTCTATAATTTGAGGTTGATTTGAAGTATCTAAAATCTTTTGATGTACCATGATTTATCTTCACACACTGATGGTTAAGGTTTAACATTATTACTCCTTTTATAACATTTAACTTTCTATGTGAGAGAAAAACCTGGTAAGAATTTTATTGTATAGTAAAACTGGTTTGTATTTTATTCTATTTGAATTGAGAGAACATTCAATGGAGAACATACAATGTCAAAGAATCATGCATGGATGATTAAAGTGGGAGTAGTACAGCTGGTGAAAATATTGCAAGTTAGACTTGGAGATGCAAGTGACCCAGCATGCTGTTGTCAGAGACATGCAGTTTGAAGGTGAGATTCATCATCACTGCAGGCCTGGAGAGAAGTGAGGGCAAATAAATTAATAACTTGCATTTCAGCAGTCATAGCGGTCTTGCGCACATCGTCAGCTTGTTATTTTAAAAAGTAGTGCCACTCTGAAACAAGCCAGTGATGCCCCTGTTTGGCTTTTTATCACAACACCTGTGTTAGTTATGTCAGTATAAGCTGTGAGGTGGGAACCTACAGGGGTAATATTGTGTTTGCTCTGACCAGACCTGCGCAGCCCAAACAGCTTCTTCCATGGACTCTGGGATGAACCCTGCTGAGAGGAAAGACCAGTGTGTGCAGAATCACACCAGACAATAAATGAGTTATTATTATAAGTTATTTAGCACAGAGGAGGAGGAGGGAGGCAACACCCTGATGTCTTCCACCAGCAGCACAAAGAAGAGACAGAGACTCACCTCAACAAGTTTATGTGGTTTCTGCATTTGCTTAGGATAGTTAACCATTACAGTTCACTACACATGAAGCCTTTGGAACAGGTTCATTTGAAAATGAAGTATTACCAGAGACTGTAAATTCATTATTCAATATGGTAGAGGCAGTTCAAATGATGAAACCACAGCATATACTATATTCACATTGCCTTTCCTTTCAGGGATATTCTGATGTAGGTCAGTCCTTTACCTGGAGGTGGACCTCCCTCCAGTTGTCAGGGAGGCTCTGTCTGTCCAGCCTCCTCACAGCAGCTTCCAGCCTCTCCAACAGTGTGGCCGTTTCCACCAGCAAGTAAACCATCTGTTCACTGGGGCTGCTCAAGCCCATCTCCCCAAGGTCCTCCTGGGCCAACATCTCCGCCAGCTCCTTGCTCTGGCGCTCCAGAAGAAAGGGGAGTTTTCACTGGTCAGTAGTTTGTCAGGCAGGACTGTGAAATAGCATTTAAGACAGTATAGAGCTATTAGAAATACTGTTGTATGGCGGCAGACTTAGCATAAACACAGATAAAGGTGAAGTCAGTCATTCTGGAGAAAGATTGTTGATATTTGAACTCAACACCCAAACAAATACAGCCCTCCCTGTGTGCTCAAATCCATGGACACACATTGCCAAGGAAACAATACTAACAACTGGCAGTGATGCCAACTTAGCAATTTTGTTGCTAGAATTAGCAACTTTTTAGACTACCATGGCAACTTTTTTTTTTCAAAAAGCACCTAGCAACAAATTTAGCTACTTTTAAAATGTATTTATTATGCACATTTTCCCTCTAAATGACACAAAAAGGATTTCTCTGTCACAACACATGGTCTGCCTGCCTGGCTGCAAAAGTGCATTGTGAGTGACGTCAGCGGTAGTGACGTCTCAGCTCAATAGACAGGCACAGGCAGCAGCAGTCAATTGTTTTTTGGCCAATACAGTGCTTAAACTATAATTGTTCAGAATGTGTAGTTTTACTAGTTGATAAGAAAATAATTGTTCAATAATTCAATGTATCGTGTTTAAAAATAAAAAAATATCTGATCATAAAAAATGTGTTGTGTTATATTACTTTTACGAGTAAAAATATGTGATAAACAAACAAATCTAAACTAAAAAATTTCAAATCATAGTTTGCGTCAAGATGGACAGTCCATTTGAGTAGAAACTGTCATTCTACATAATGACAGTTTTACGTCATCACGCAATGACATTTAGCAACTTTTTTTTAGCAACTGCTCCATTTACCAACTTCTTCAGTCAGTTTTGGGAGTACAACCACTTGGTTCACCCAGGGGGTGGTGCCCTCAACACGTTCTGCAATGTCCATGTCCACCAGTTCTTTTATCTTTTCCTCCACAGCCTCCTGGAGGTTGTATGGTATGTCTCTGAGTGGCTGGGCCACAGGTTTCACCTTTAGGTTGATGTATAGGCTAATCTGCTTGGTGTTCAACTTTCCCACTCCATTTGTGTATTGCTGCTGGAGTGTGTATTTAATGTCTGTAACAGCTGAGACATTTTCACCCGTTTTCAGAACTCCTAGCTTCATGGCTGTCTTTTTCCCAAGGAGTGGTTCACCATTGCCTTTAACAACAATTAATTCTGCCTGATGAGTCCTGTTACCAATCATGATTTTACACTTGAATGCCCTCTTGACTGGCAATGACTGACTGGATGAATATGGGTACAAATTTCTCTGTTCTTTTGGCACATATGAATAGCATTTTATCTTTACTGCCTTCAGTCTGTCTCATACATTTTCTCTCATCACATCACTTGTAGCACTTTAATCTACTAACATTTTCAAGTCTACGCCCCCCACACAAAAGTTAAGTCTCTCTGATATTTCATCCTCTTTTACAATAAATATAAAATCTTTTTGTTCTACCTCAACAATGTTCACATTGGTTTTTTTTTTATCCTTTTGTGTGGCACGTTTTTGAGAAATGGTCTTTTCCATTACACTTGTGACATGTCTGTGTGCAGGGCATTTGGGATCCTTTCCCATATGATCAGTGTAACCACATCTATAATTTTTTCTCTCTGTTTTGCCCTCTTCTTTATCCATTATCTTTCCTTTCGTTTTCATGTGCTTCCCTCCTTTTGTGTGAAATGATGAACAGTTTCTGTCTCCCTCTTTTCTCCATTCATAGACATAGCGGCCATCTGTTCCTCAATTCTTACACACTGTGAGGCGAGTGTTAGTCCATGCCCTTCCTCCAGTAATTTTCTGTGCACATATTCTGACATACACTTACTCAGAGTTGCACCCTTATCTGGTTATCTGTATCTGCTAGAAAATCAGTCTCTCTCATCTGTCTAAGATGTGCAGCATGTCTACTTATTGGCTTTTATGCCAAAGCTACTTGGCTCTACTAGCTTTCTCTTGTGGACAGTTGTTGGAAGCCTTTTCCACGTGGTCATTAAACCTTTTCCTCATTATTGCTGTGATACTCCTCAGCATTTTAGGGTCTGCTTGTCCTAAATCACAGACGTTGTTATTTCACTCAGCAGATGGCAGCTCCTCCAGTCATGTTTTCAGACCAAATGTTTTGACTTCTAATAGTGACACCTTGTGTTTAAAAGATGTTAATGCTTTGGTGATAAACGCTTGGCATAGAGGACAAAAACATGGATATTTTTCTGTTGTTACCTTTAGAATTACGCATTTAGGTTTAGAGAATATGACCAGAATCAAAGGCAGGCTGTAAAGGCTTGTGTTGTTAATTGATGTAAATCTCTACTATGTTGGGCAGCAACTGAAGCTGTAGTCTGGATAACAGACTCTGCAAACAAAAGTAGAGCACCTGTCATCACCTGTCATTAAATTAATAAGAATAGACAAGGAGAGTAAATGGCTTATTTCACTTTCAGATTATGAGTTTCATCTTATTTTAATCTTATTAAATAAATAAGATCAGTCTTGTAACTGTTGACTTTTGAGCTGAAACAATTAATCGATTGACAAAATCTACCAGCGACAATTTTGATGATTGATTGATCATTTCAATCATTTTGGCCTAGCTCCAGCTGCAGCTAGTAAGTAGGATTTTTTGCTTTCTGACTGTCTTATGTGATGATAAACTGAATATCTTTTTAGCTTTTGGACGAAACAAGCAATGTGAAGACACCACAGTAACTGACGAAATGATCCATTGCTTGTGTATATTACTGTACTTTCTCACTTCCAGGACACTGACAGTGTCATTGCTGGGCAGCTCCTGGGGATAAACCCCCCAACTGTCAACCTGACCACAGCAGCTGTGAGATGACATTAAGAGACATTAAGAGCAAATTATAATCAAAGACAATTTTAATTTAACAGATTCACATTTTTCAGTGGAGATCATGAGTCTGTTACATGAACACTTCTTATCAAGAAAACATCACAAATTAACAAACACATAATGATGACATAGGACATATATAATTTAAAAACTGAACAGATTCACTCATTCATTCATAAACACAGATTATAAATACACAATTAAAATCCCTGAGCAATGTGAATTAAACTTCAAGATTTGGCCTTTCATTCGTCAGTCTAATTGTTTCATTAATCATTCAGATCATTATAGTGTTTGTTTTTAAGATGAGATTAAATGATTTTTAGTCTTCTAGCTCTGACTTGTGTCACCACAGTAAACCACCCTGCTCTCCAGTCGTGAACGCTCCGCTTCAAACACCAGCAAATGGCTCAGCAGCGTCTCCTCAGGACCCGAGCGGATCAGAGATGGATTGTTGTTCTGCACACACACACACACACACACACACACACACACACACACACACACACACACACACACACACACACACACGATTAATCAACCATCACAGTTTCCAAATCTTTAACATTAATTTAGTGTTAGTACCTCTGCAACAGTTACACAAATGTAAATACAGCGTCTTTGTTATATGTCGTTATTCCTTAATGTGGCCGAACTTCTACAACTACAAATTCAACTCAACTGTCCATAAAAGATAAAGATTCAAATGAAAGCTGTTCAAATATTGAAACAACCAAATGAGCTCCACAGGAAACTCTATATTAATAAAAACTAATGTGCATTTATAAGCTCTCACCGCCACAGCAGAGATAAAGGCCTCCATAAGGTGGTAGTCTGCTCCACCGTGTCCACTCATGCCAAAATGCCCGGGAGCGTTATTGCGTGCTGTGTGTTTTGTGGATTTCTGGGTCAGAAAGTCAAAGACACGGATCTCATGGCCCTCATATGACAGCTCCCCCTGTAAAGACAGCAGCATTTAGCTGATGCATCCATCTTAGAAGCATCGTTAAAGCTCTGCAGCTTCAGCTTACAGTTATATTTTAGACAACAGTGTACATTCGGCTTTGTGGCAGTTTGAGGAAATCAGAATGACGATGCTACAAGCTCAAAGTGAGATCCATGAAGAAATGGTTTTCGGAGTCTGATGTAGAAAAACTTGACCGGCAGAGCTGCTGAACACCTTTGAGATGTTCTGGATCAATGACTGTGAGCCAGACC
This sequence comes from Thunnus maccoyii, assembly GCF_910596095.1. Classification (NCBI taxonomy): domain Eukaryota; kingdom Metazoa; phylum Chordata; class Actinopteri; order Scombriformes; family Scombridae; genus Thunnus; species Thunnus maccoyii. Next base: position 12,513,885 of record NC_056536.1, on the reverse strand, counting down.
TTAATGCCCAACATCAGTCCCCGACCTCACTAATGTCTTGTGGCTGAATGGGAGCAAATCTCCAAAATCCTGTGAAAAGTTTTCCCTGAAGAGTGAAGCCTGTTATGTTACAGCAGCAGAGTCAAAGTGGTGGTTTTGGAAAGACATGTTCAATATACGACTGTGTTTGGGTGTCCACATACTTTTGGCCAGTTAGTGTGTGTGTAGTCAACACTACTGTGATATTTAATTTTTTTTCGTTATCATCTGTCTACAAACACTTTTGATTGGGCAGAATGACTTTGCTTGATGTGAGCTAATACTTGACATCTTCATCTTCTTCATGTAGATTTTCTTTCTTTGCAGAACCTCTTGTAGCTCAAGTATTAGCACTTCCTCCCTCTTTCTGTTTCTTCTGTCCACATTCCTCACAGTCCTACCTTGCTGCCATACATAGTTGTTTTCCTCTTGCATATCTCCTCACTGAACGCCACCATGGAAAAGGCTGCTGTCAGACCCCCTTCAAACTCCATGTTAACAACCTGAACGAGAAGATAAACAAGACAAAACAACAAAAGCGCAGATGTGTTAAGATTTTAAACAGCTGTAACAAACCAATACAGCCTGTGTATTTCAGTAATGCTACAAAGTAATCAGCTGCTTCTAGGCAGCATCTCAGATGATTTGGTAAATATAATGGAGACGTCAACGAGGCCACATCTTCACTCTTTCATGTGAAAACCACCAAATACATACAAAAAATAATAATACTACCTTGTTTTTTGGCCTTTTGATAAGATCGACATATTCTTTGATATCTGATGGTTTTCTAACATGTCAGGTCAGTCTTGGGTCTAGATACTTATAGTTTATTTGACCTTATGTCTGATATCACCATGGATACTGGTGCATCTCTGATGGAATTTGAGTTTAACGTGTTTTTAAGCAAAAACAAAAGTTAACGGGTTAGAAAGTGACAGTACGCTGTGCCGTGGAGACTGAGAACCAACCTCAAACTCTTGTTGCTCTCTCAGTCTACAAATGTGTTTTCTAACCTGGTTACTGCAGACATCATTGTCACACTCGTAGACACAGCGGCCATACGGTCCAGTCCTCAGTGCCTCAGTTACTGACTCGATGTCTGGGAACGAGCTCGGACATATGACTGATACGGGCCAGCCGGTGTGACCCTAGCACACATAAACACACACACACTTTGTAAAGCAAGCAAAGTACAATTTTCAACCTGCAGTCAAGTTCTAAAGATAATTGGTGTAAATAATGTGTTGAGATGTTCACCTGTTTCACTCTGTCCAGGTAGATTTTGCGTGCTGAGTAAGGACAGACTGCTTCTACTGAACAATCCAGACAGCGATCTGCAGCACCTGTTGGCTGATCAAAATAAACTAGAAATGTTACATTTTATATTCATGCTCAGTGTGTGTGGAGATTTCTGTTAGAAATAATGTAGAGAACACAAAATAAACACAATCAACAACCAGTTTGTTCTTATCTGCAGTGGCTACTTATTTCCTTTGTGATAAAGGTGATTTCTTTGTTTTGGGCCACATAAAGTGAACAGACTACACACCTTGTTGTCTTTGTGGAAGTGGCTGACGGATCCAAATGATGACATTTTCACACACCTGCCAAGTACAAACTGTGATGTTAATGATTCATATTAAGGCTGGCTCTGTTTGGATAGAGGCATCAACAAATAAATATACTTGATGTCACACAGCTGATCAACCGTCTTATTTCAGTATTTAAGTGTTAACTGCATCTTACTTCTAAACATCAGGCGAGCTTGGAGTTGATCATTGACAGCTGTTTGTTTGTTTACCTGCGTCCTCCGGCCCAGTGATGTATGAGGTCGATGTCATGACATGATTTGGCCAAAAGAGCAAAAGAGCTCTCTGCTTCATTCCTCCAGTTTCCTCGAACAAATGAGTGGGCGAAGTGATAAAATCCAACCTGGAACAAGAGGTAAAATATATGTGTGCATCAGTTTGAACTGCATGAAGAAAAGAAAAATAATATGACAAAACTAATGATTTAAATTCATGAACAAAAGCAACAATATGTTACAGTTATATTAAAGAGTTAAATAAGGAGCTCTGACGATTTACAATATTATCTTATTTCTATTCTTACCGGCTCAAGGTGCTGAATATGGATCACATCACCAATAACACCAGCATCTATCAGCTCCTAGAAAAAAAAAAAACAACTATAATTAGCTTTTCCTGCTTAAAATTCAGTTTCAGGTTTACAGTTATCAGATCTTCAGAAGTGACAAGTACTGAGCACTTAATCAACTCTATTGATGGTTTGATTCATCACAAGTAAAGACAATTTAGCATTTTCATGTACAAGAGGTGCTGCTACTCCCAATAGAAATACAACTAAACAAAACTCAAGTCAAACAAACTGGAGAGCTTTATTTGTGGGATGATCAGCTGATCTGGATACTGCTGATGCTGTGAGTTTGTTGCTGATTTGAATTAGGGATCAATAATCCAAACTCTTTCATAAGAACCCAGACTGAGATCTTTAACCCCAGAGCCCTGACCCTCGCCTGGTGAAGAAAACATAAAGTGTGACAGAAACTGTTCACCTTAATCTTGTGGATGACGGGATCATAGCGGAGAACATGACCCACCGATAGCATCACACCACTCTGCATACAAGCCTCCACGATCGCTGTGCAGTCTTCAGCAGTCGTCTAAAGTCATGGAAAACATTAATGTGCAAATGCAAACGTAGAAAGAGTTTTAGTATTTTACAAACAGACACTGAAGGATGAAATAGTATCTTTTCTGAAATTTGCAATGTACTCATGAATTAAAACAAAACACAAAATCAATCTGTATGATCAATAACACCAACATCAAAGTGAACGTTATACATTATGTTTATAATTATTTAGACTCACTGCCATTGGTTTCTCCAGCAGTACATGGTAGCCCTTCTTTGCAAAGGCCACCGCAGGTTCCTGAGGAACATAAACTAGTTTAATTGAGTGATTTTCCACAGAACAAATATTTCAGACCAATAAGTGTGTGAAAACAGAAACGACAAAACACATACAGCATATACATAAATATATTTACCTTATGAAGGCGGTCTGGAGTACAAATCAACACAGCGTCTGCAAACTTCTCTCTTTCAACGATACTGTGCCAGTCTGATTTGAAACAAGAGCATTAAATAACTTATTATGAGGCAGATAATTATAAACTATTTAAATGCTGTTTTTATATCTTTTAATGCTCACCTTCAAATATGTTTTCATCTACAATTTTGTGTTGCCGTTGAAGTTTCGTGCGAGCAAATTTTCTGGGATCAGCTACTGCAACAACCTGAAATAGTGAAGCTGAGTTAATGTCTGTCAATCATTACAACTCAATACCTGGACAATGATGACATTTAGGCAGCAGTGAAAACAGAAACCAAAATCCTTTATGTAAGTTAAAACAGTTGAGGGACTATTTTAATTCAACCTGTATGATTATAGAAAACATTAATTAAAGGACATGATTGTACTTTTCTATTACAATGTACATGTTTTTATTTTCATGGGTATCTCATCTCATCATAGATGACTTGGCTGACAGGAATTTTATCAATGCAGTCAATGAAGAAAACAATCCACAATAACTGTGTTACTGAATCTCCTCCTTGTTAAATGCAGGCTGCACTGACCTTCATGCGTTCAGGGTGGATGGAGGCAAACTGGGAGTAGATCTCCCCTCGACTGCCAGCTCCCACCACGATGACACGGACAGAGGAAGTCATGCTGACACCCTGTGAACTTTGACACAAACCGAAGCTTTCAGACTCTTGTTCTCAGTGCCTGATAAACACTCTTCAGTCATATGTGATCACCTCCACAGTCTCTGTCAGAGACACCACACCTCTATTATCTGAGTTATCATTAACTACATCTCCAGATATTGATTATCAACTGAAATATTTACCATGTTAACATTTCTCTTTCCTTACAAATGAGCTGGTTAAAGACCTTAATAGACACAGTGTGAGAGCTTAATAAAATGTATAACGCAAACATTTGTCTGGTAAATAAGATCTGTCACTTAATGTCATGGCTGGTTCTGTACCTATTTTGTCCCATAAGACGGTCTTCCACGTTGGTCCAGTTTTGTTCAGACACGACTTCAAAAACAGAAGTCCACTGAATAAACGACTACAACTCAAGAATCGGCTACAATCGTGGAAAGCTTCACTTCCTCGAACAATAAAAACAGTCACAAAGCAGTCAGACAGCTGCCTGACGCCCCCTGCTGCACCATGCACTTGTGCTGCGTTCACGGCTCCTCGTAAACTCCTGCTTCCTAGTTTAAATATCGGAACTTGTTACATGGTTAAAGGTAAAATACACCCTAAATAGAACTAACACACCTGGAAAATTATCAGATATCCAAGTAATACGATAAAGAAGTGCTGAGAGGCTGGATTTGGTGTTTTGAAGACTATTCACCATTCATACAATCATTTTTTAGACCGTTTAAGGCATTTAGATCAATATCAGTTTGGGGCACATTGAAATATGATGTTCGTTGAGGCCACATAGCCTTTATGTACAGAAAAGCCTCTCAGTTGGAGTAATGGGAGATTTCTCGCTCCAGTTTTCCCCTTTCTTTCATGTACAGAGCTACTTCCTTATCATTCTGGTCACTCAGCATCCTCTGTTTTTCCTGGATCTTTACACTAGGTGTCGCCATAAATATACAACACAATGAACAGTTAAACTGTATTTCATCTAAGCTAAGAATAGTAATAGTAAAAATTGAGCAAACACTTGAAAATGAACTTGACTGTCATGTATTTCTGTTTTTGTTGTCAAGTACTCAGTAATGTCCTCCATGCTGACAATCAGCTAGTGGTGATCCAGCCTCTAACATTTGTTATTAAAAGAGCTGAATGTGAGTGCAACTGATTCTTTGTAAACAACTTTATTTGTCACAGTTGAAATCCATCATCTGTACCTGATGATTAGAAATATGAATATGCACTCTAACCTAACTAGATTTAAATTTAGATTTATTACTGCAGAATGGTTCACCTGGTATTGAAGGCTTCAGTGCACTCAGAACTCAGTTTACAAACATCCTTGTGAATTGCATGCAGCTCCTGGGTGAGATAACACACAGTTAACTGTCAAGAGTCTCAGTATTTCCCCGATAATCCCCCTTTAAAGGAGATTGCACATCAGACGGTCAACAGACAACTTTTGTTGGACACTATTCCCAAAAGTCTTTATCTTTAGGGAAAGTGTTAAATATTTTGTTGTAAACTAATTTAATTATTTTTATGTGTGTGATTTAAAGAAGATTTACAAGCAAGAGGGATGGAAGCATCATTCTGGCACTCCTTCCTTGATATCCTCCTACTTTCTACACACTTGGTAAAATGCAGCAGCAGCAAAATGCAAATTTAGGAACTGGCTGTTATTAACTGAACCTACATTTTCTAGATGAGATTTAACACGTAGGAAGTGTTTCTTCTCCTCCTGCAGTATCTTCAGATCCTCCCTCAACTGTCCATTCCTGGTCATCAGCTGATTGAAGCGTTTGCAACTCTAGAATAAAACATATGTTCGATAATAATAATAACAATAACAGGTGTTTTACACACACAGAAAACAAACCCCAGAAACTGTGAATATGAGGGTCAACTAAAAAATTTTTTTGAAAAATATGAAAATCTAATTTGAATTTATGGTCAAGGGGATTCTCTGGGTAACACTAACCCTGTCCAGTTTGTTTTCCATTGAGCAGGTGGTTTTTAGCAAGCAGCTGTTATCAGATTTACAACTGCGGTGTGCAGTTCCCCCACTCTGTCCTGCCAACTTCCTCTCCCATTCCAAAATCTGAAAACAAAGCCAACAAGTAGGGTCAACTGTGGTAAGAAAATCAGGAGGAATTCATCATGCAGCACTCTGTCAATGGTCTTCTGGAAAACAGACTTCACCTGTTAAGATGCTACTTCGCCTTTTTCTTCTTCCAGCTCCTCATCTGTTCTTTCTTCACAGGCCAACATGGCAGTAAGATCTTTAACAACGCTAACATCATTCTGACGGTTAAAACCACTCTGAGAGACTCTGAGACTGTGTAAAAGCTCTTCCCCTTCATCCTGGAGCCTCTGGATCTCTCGTCTACCACCGACAGAGAGACACAAACAAATACACACACACACAGTTTGGACAAAACAGGTGAAACTTGCAGAGGAGAATTACCTTTCAGCTAAATATGAAAACACAGAAAAGAGGCAACTTCAAAGACAGAAAACACTGGAACGTGTCTTTGCTTAGTGAACAAAAAGTAAAAGTGTTATTTAAAAAAAACACACACACTCAGTGGAAGATTTGGAATCAAGGGTGCAAACAAGAGGAAAAAATCCACTGCGCTGGGTTCAGCCATGTTATATTAAAGGCATTTTATTGTATCTCAAGACTCAGAGTGCCTTGGATTTTTCCCCCTCATTCACACAACAGATGCCTTTAAAAGCACCAGCAGTCTTTTTTTATTCACTGTTGTTGTTTTGACTTCATAGTTTTGATACTTAAGATGATCCTGAAGTGTGATACAGTAGTTTGCTATAAGAGATACTTTCATCTTGAGCTTCCATCTGACCCAGAAACATTCTGCATGTCTTCCACTTTGATCTTATCTCCTCTCTTGTTCTTTGGTATTATTACTGATAATATACAAAAATATCTGTAGTTTTTTCATTGACTAAAAATACAATGAAATGTATTGTCACATGTTTATGGAGACATGAATGTTTATATAATTATAAATATTTGACTGAATGTATTAAATCTGTTTATTTCATATTTAAAGTATTGAACATAAACTCAACATCATTGTATCACTGTAAAATATCTCTGGGATTTGTAAGTTTTGGCAAATAAAGGAAGCTACTTGTCTCTGTAGAGGAGGCCTTGGGTTTTTTTTCAATATTCCAGCTGTCAGCTGGAATACTGGAACAATTAACATCTATGTGATTCAGCTGTTGGCACCCGAAATTATGATACTGGACTGCAGGTCTAAACTTGTTGAGCAAATTATGCCAGCAGGTATCTTTCCAGAAGCATCTGCTGCTCATTGTTTTTCCCATCATCATTTTTTTTTCAGTTTGGGCTTAAAATACAACCATCAGTATTACAGTATTAAAATCTAAATAAGTACAGCTAAACATGTAATTACATACACACACAGTGCACTAAAGTCAGTATGACTCACATCGCATCATGCTAATGGCTCTCCGGTTGTATGAGGAAATCACATTCCTTCATGGAGGGAGGTGTCCGTCTTAATTACCTTGTGATCATAATAATGTCAACAGCACTGAAAAGTCTTGGTTCACGTCCAGGATGAGTAATGCTGGAGTGTGTCGCAGGGTCCATACTTCAGATAGATCACGTTGTGTTGATGGTTGGACTGACACAGTTATACTACTGTGGCAAGAAGGGTGTGTAGAGCAAACTGTAGAAATGATGAAATGATTGAATCTTTGACCTGCTGCCAGGACGGGATTACAGCAGTAGTGTGAACAGACACTCCTTTGGGCAAAGCTCGATTTTCCATTTGATGTAATCTATGCAGTAATTCTTTCAGAGGTCTCTGAGCAAATCACAAACATTTCTTTTCTGATAGAATGAAACTTATATTAATAACATCTGTCTAACTTTTCTCTTTTTCTGAGTAATGAAGATAAAACTGGAGGAGTTTTCTTCTCCTCTGTCTTCATGAAGCTATATGTTCCTCACCAGAACAGGTCAGACACATACACACACACACACACACACACACACACGCAAACACACATACAAAATGCCAGATAGACTGGCAGCTTGCTCCAGGAGACAAGTTTGCAAACTGAGTCAGCAGCCGTATTTCTGAATGACTCAACCAGTCCACCACAGAGCCCTTTCGTTTATCGGAGCCCTGCCCTCAATCCTCCCTCACACACAGGCACGCACTGCCTACGTTTTATTCGTGGCCTTACCTCACCACAGCATCACTTCCTTCCACCTAAATCAGCAAGGATATGTCTTCAAATAGCCAGCAGCAATAAGTCATGTGAAAATCAGTGCTGGTGACGTTTTATGATTGGTGTGGTAAAATCAGCAGAAGTAGTTTGTCATGGGACGGTTTATGTAAAGATTTAATTTTTATCCATTGACTCTGTGGTTTCTTACAATTCAAGGATGTTTTTTCACTTTCCTTTTGTGCTTGAGACTCTATTTTTCAGTAATGATATACGATGATGACATGCTGTGGTGAGTGATGTGGTGAATTTTCTGCAGAGCTAATAATCCTATGATCCTGCGAGTCATTTACTGCATGAATCAGTAATGTTGCCAGGAAAAGACTCCTACGTCTGCTTTGACTTTTCTTGGACGCTACCTGCTTTAATGCGGTAATATCTGCTGGAGGGCTGTTTAAGTGTCACACTGCATTTTTCTCCCTTACAAGACAGGCATCTGTGAACAAGGAAGTGGAGGAGGAAAGCAAGGAGGGGAGCATTAAACTATAAAAACATGGCATCGTGCAGTCTGGGCTTTGTCGGTGACTCAACAGGAAATGACGGAGCGGGAGTAAGTAAGGTGAGAGAAGGAAAGGGAGGAGGGTGGGAGCGAGAGGAGAGATAGAAAGAGGGAAAAAGGGAAGTTCGAGTAAGTCATGCCTCAGGACTCTGAGCTATGTTGTGGGGAGAGACAGACAGGGAGAGATCATACCATGGTTTTCTCAGGAAATCTGTAGGCCATGAAAACACAGATGGCCTCGTCATCCCCCCACCCCACACACTACTTTGCACAATAGAGTCGTGACGTGTACACACACATGTTAAATAATCAGCCTGCTGAGCAACAATATTACCAAATTTTGCAGTTTTCCAGAAGGATGACCTTGTATGTCATGTGTTGATTCAAAAAAGACTTTGACCGCAGATCGAGTTGTGAAAACAGCAAAAGCAAATGTTGACAGTGACGTCCTGTACTGTTAAAATTAAAAACACTATCTCCATGACCTGATGAGTAAACTTGGGTTACTGCGAACAAATAATTATGCTGATGATATGAGGATTTATGCGGAGAGTTGCTACTGAAGAGCTACATAATATAAAAGTTAAACCCACTGCTCATACACAGCATCTCTGGATTCAAGTGTGAGGCCTGTTTTCCCCCCTTTTATCCTCTGAAACTCTTAATGAACTGGAGATCAACTTCACAGGCCTGCGGAAGGACACCCGCTGGGCCTGCAGACCCTCTGCCCACATTGAGGCCTGGTAGGGAAGCTGCCCAGTGCTCCAGTGTTACATCCTGGGCAAAGAATTGCTCTTTTCAGGCTCGGGTCTCAGCTATTCATTGAAGCTGTCACCATGAAATCAGATGTCAAAGAGTTTAAATCACTTTAATCTTCACCACTTCCTCAATCACTTCTTTCCCCGATGACTCTTTTGTTTGTCTGTTGGTATCCTGGGAAAGAAAATCTTTCGCTTTCTTGTCTTTTGTAGGGATGCACATGTGTGTGTGCTTGTATATGTGTGGCTTTCCAACTCTAATCAATTCGTTTGGTTGTAGCAACAAGAACTAAATATTTACATGACGCATGAACAGCCTGTGATTCAATTTGTGTGATTAAAAAGATACACATCGATTTTGTATGAGAGTAGGTTTCTCAGAAATCATTTTCTTTTGGCTCTCAGTGCATTTTCTAAGCTATCCAGCAATCGCAGGCAGCGCAAACATCACTCTTCAGCCCGTCCTTCTCCCGGTGGCTGTTGATTCTGCGATAACTGAGCTGTCCTCTCTCGGGATGAGGTCAAAGGCCGTGGTACGAAGCCCACTCAGACATTTGAGGAGCTTTATTCCTTCCTGACGCCGCCAACTTGTCAGACCCAACTGCAAATCCATTAAATTAAAAAAAAAAAACGTTAAACTGATTAGACTGAAGGAAGTTGTAGGTGGTAACAAGGAAGTGCAAAAAGCAAGACACACTGTAAGAATTTCTTTTTCACGATTGCTCCATTATCAGTCCAGACTTGGATGACGGTGCCGTTTATTTCACCATTGCTGCCTCACTGATGAGTTTACTCACTTAGTCAAAAAACGGATAGGAATTTTGATTTCTTACACATGTAGCAGCTGTAACCGTGGGTTTTTTTTTTTTACAACATTTTATCATCTAGTGTAAATGTGTATATCTCGTAAACGTGACTCCAATACAGGTGTTTTTTTATTTGCTATAGCCGGTGACAGAAACGACAGCATTAAGAGGAATGTGAAACTCAAACATAAAACAGGTCGACCGTGACTTTGAAAACAGCAGCAGGCTTGTGTGTCTGTAGTCTGTAACAGTGCTCTAATTACTATTACATGTTTGTACACAGCTGGTTCCTCTATAAGAGAATTCCCTGTCTCACCATGTCAGCACATCAACCTACACAAATGTATTTACCATAGAACACGTATGTTAACACCTACTTACTTTATTTCCTATTCCAGCTTGATACACTGTTAAATGAGTGGTGGGCAGACATTCATCTTCTGAGATATTTTTCATTTTAGGGGTTGTTCAAACTATTATCTGAGATGAGATGTGAAACAGATCTGCTCGACCTCTCCAGCTTGATATTTCAAGAGTTATTATTGCTGTTTATCATCAAGTTATTCTCACTATTAATTCCTGCTTTAACCTCCATGTTTCTTGGCTTTAATCGAACTGAGCTCATAAAAAAAAAAAGAAAAAAAAAGGGATGAACAGAAGTAGTTGATTGTGGTTGAACTTTTTCACGGCCCATCTTTAATTTTGCAGCAGCGTGAGGGAGTTCCTCCTTCAGAGCAATCCATCACATCTTTGAAAAAGCATAAGAAAGGAGGGTTACAGATGTGGGAGTTGGGTTTCTGACTACACTGACAGCTGTGAGGGACAGAGGTCTCTCAGAGCAGGAAATGACTTGACCTCCCCTGTGGGAGACTGGCCCACCCCGACAACAACCCCCACAGCTCTGAGCATCCTGGGACGCCACAAGCGCCCACAGAGGGGCCGCAGAGCAACAGCAGAGCAAATCTGCCGGTCCAGGTGGCAAAAATTTTAAAATTGGATGGTGCCGTGTCATCTTGACACAACAAAACAGAACAAATGGCTAAACTAAACTAAACTGTCCTCTGTTACAAATAGTTTAAATATCAAGATGTGAGCTGCTCTGTTACTCTTCAAAGACAAACTTTTACTTTTGTTCAGTGCAGTGTCACGTCCAACGGCAGTTCAACCTCTTTATCTCAAAAACACAGTGGAATTACAGGTGTAACTAGTTTCATTGCACAACAGGAAGTTGATCAAATGGCTTATTTGCTAAAAAGTATGAGTATTCCTTTAAGCAAACAAACTACGGCGGTGGGCACGGGACAGTCATTGATTGCAGCAATAGAAACACATTACATGTGGTATATTTATTTTGTGGGTTGGTGCTTTATGGGCATATGGGTATAAGGCACTCCTTAATCCATACAAGGCCCTATATGGACTTTATTGGAGCTTTACAACAGTGGAACATTTGAACAATTGGGAACAATTCTCTTTTATGCTTTTATGAGGTTATATTATATATTATATTCAGCTCTTTACAATACTAATGCCTCTATTTGCCTGGAAGGATTTATTCAGATAGTTACCACAGATGAGAGATTATTAGGCAATCTGAGGGAATACTGTAGGCTCAGTGTGGTCTGGGCCCTGTGGTTAAAAACAAGAATGGCCTGCACCCACTTCCCCGTTATTTTCTGGTAAATGGCGTTCTGTATTGTCCTCCTGCTTCTCTCCGCGTGGGCGAAGACAAACACAGACAGTGAACTCCAATGTGACAGGAAGGCTTCAAAACAAGCCCTCATCCACCATGACCGGGCTGCCAATCTTGTACTTGTTCTTCTCTATCAGTTGTAGATTGTACTCAGGCCAAAAGCCACCCACACACTCTCTGACTCCCACACAGGTCACACTAAAATTGTTTACTGCCTTATGAAGGGCAATTTCCCATACATTCATCACACAAGGAAGATAAAATTATTCTAATTCTGCTTTTGGAGGTTGCTGATCATTTTTGGCCATTGACTGCCAGAGTTATTTTGTGCAGGGGGAAACATTGTTTGCAAGAAATGGAAATGTGGCTTTCTGATTTATAAACAGAAACATATGAATCTCCATGGAAACAATGAAGCACCAGTTTTTTGCCTTGAGGTATAGTCACATGTCTAGCTTGTTGATTTCCACACATTTTCTATTCCAGTAGTAGTGAGGACACACGTTTCGTGGATGATGACAGCTGCACCTGGAGTCATTTTCTGTGTGATGATTGGCTGATTTGATCCACATTTATTTTAAACGGAAAATCCACCAGGCTGATAATCTTCTCTGGTTTACCCTAGTGGAGTAAAGTAGAAGTGGCAATACCAAAGCACAATACTGCATTAAAAAGTACAGAAGTATTATCAGCCAAATACCAAAAATATCAATTAAGCAGAATGACCCATTACAGAGTGTTATTGGATAATTATTGCTGATGTATTCATGGACGAGCAGCATTTTCGTGTTGCATTTTATAGATTTTTTTTATAGTACTTATAGTGTTATAGTTTTTTTTATGGTACTTAATGCCTAGTATTTTATGAGACCATCATGTGTTTTGTATGTAAAGGCAAAGTAACCAGTAACTTGGGTGAAAAGTACAATTTTTCCCTTTGTAAATGTGTGTGGTAGGCCTAGATGTATAGCCCGAAGCAGTGGTTCTCAGAGTGGGGTCTGGGGACCCCCAGGGGTCCTTGAAGGGGTTCCAGGGGGTCCCCAGTAAAAAGGAGAATAATTTATTTTAACTATAATTCCATCCATAAGTAACACAATGACAATGTATGACTATTCTGGTCATGTTGTTCATACACTTTCTGTGGTAAAAAGCAAAAATCTTATCAGATGGGGGACCCTGTGACAAGATCTTATCAAATGGTCTAATTTGGTCCATGGTCTAATTTGTGTCACTTTAAGGGTCCTTGACATAATAAAGTTTGAGAACCACTGGCCTAAAGAAGCATAAAATATGAATATTCAAGTAAGTACCTTAAAAATAGTCTATAGCCTTCATTCCCCAAATGTATTTTCCACCACCTCTGGTTTATAAACCATTACCTACTTTTCCTTTCCTTTTTCATTTCGTTTTTCCAAACGCTTTTTGTGTTTTGGGGGATTTTTTCCCTTTAAGACGGCCTTTGGGTGGAGTTAACGTGTTCAGGGTGCTGGGTGTATTTATAAAGAGATGAGGAAAGACGCGTCACTCTGACAAAATGAGTTTCACCTCCCAGTATTGTTGACAGGAGGGATGCTGCACATGGTTCAGTTTGGACTGGGACACTGACTTTTACTGGACACACAGATTTTCATTTTCTCTTTGGACACAGATCGACCGACCCGGCTGTACGGGATGGAGGATTAGACTGACTTTCATGGTAAGATTTATTTCCATTTAGCCATGAAAATAATACTTTATTTAATGGAAACTGGGCTTTAAATACTTAAAATGAACGATCAGGAACAGTGTTATATGAGATGTGAACGGGACAGCCTGTTCAATCAAGATTTTACTCAGAAATCGGAGCTACAGTGAAAAGACTAGTTGTTAGAAGAGCCGGCAGACGCGGTCTTAGGTCTAAAATAACTTTCCAATAGTTCAATAGTGAGAGGACTGATTCAGCTGGTCTGTCTGGGATCGTGTTCTGAGAGCAGCAGGAGGGTCTGCTGTCCTGATCCACTGCAGGACTCTCTGATGTCCGCCAGGTCAAGTCCCGTCGAGGCGGGATGGGTCTTGCCTGCTCAGCGGCACCTCCCCGGTCAGCCGCTGGCGGGCGCTGGACGCTATCTATCTATCTATCTATCTATCTATCTATCTATCTATCTATCTATCTATCTATCTATCTATCTATCAGTGTTGTTCATGGGGGGCAACACAGTTTTACAGGCAGCTCTGTATGTTGTCAGTGTAGTATTTTATTTTTTGAGTACTTTACTTATTTTAAGAGTAAAACAGATTCATAAAGTGTGTTTTTTAGAGTTGTATCTGAGTGAAGATAGTGAGTGCTGACAGAGTTACAGCAGTTTATGTTAAACTCATTTGGTAAAGAAATAAGTCATACACACAAATGTATGTATTGTGCTGCACTATGTGCCTTAAATTGTGATTTATGGGTCATCCACACTCAATAAACTGTGTCCTGTTCCTTTTATGGTTGAATGAAAATGTTGTTGCCTTTATTAGACTGCTACCTATTTGTATTTTAGAGATTTGGCCCCACGGGCTGCTACAACTGACCTACAGAGTACTTACAGTATCTATATGAATCTACCTGGTTATACCTACATTTAGCCCATATGTATCTAAATATTTATGCTTACAAGTAAACTACAGAAAATGGAGTCTATGTGTAATGATGTGATTTCAAATGCAATGAAAGATCTACTTAAAATTGGACAGGATTGTACCCATCACATTTGTGAGTTTACGCAGATAATTTGTAGATTTAATTACATCTTGACAGGTGATCACATGTGAAAACTGGATATGAATTTGTTTGAGCAAATACAAATGTGGATGGCTGTAAATAGTGCAGCCTATAAATATTAAGCATTTTTTCCAGTTCGTTTTTATTCTACCCCTCAGAGTTACCAAATTATTAATGCAGATTTGTGAAGGTCTGGGGTGAGTAAGTTCATGTAAAGCATAAAAATTAGAGTCTACAGCAGTCACTCTCTAACTCACAAAGTGTCGAATTTGATCCAGCCTCCTGGGTCACTTTTACACCTACAAGCTGTTAGCGATCAAGAAGCATCTGCGCTGTAATTCGTTTTCTTTTCTACCTACAACACCTACTAAATCAGCTTCAAAGAACAAATCAAATACGACTCTTAATAATGTGAAGTGTCTGGGGGATTCATATCATAAACTGCTTGACCGCTGTTGCAATAATGGTAATTACTCATTACTCATGAGTAAACGCCGATATAGATCATAAATTAAATGAGCCAATCCCAGAGAGGAATGATTCACCACTATTGGTCCCACAATCTCAGGAGATTTGAAGTCAGCCAAAGGACTGGGAATCAGTGATTTTGCAAATGATAAGGAGAACTATTTTTATTTTCTTAGTCAGATGTTCCACATGCGTCAAGGTTGACTTATTCCACTTTCTCTCCAAATGGACTTTAATGTACTGTGCTGCTAACTGGTCTTTCTTTTTTTGTTTTGTTTTTGTTTTTCTCTTTGGATTTACATGTTTCTATTGTTTTTTTTTTAAGGGATTTTTAGACATATATATCTTTATCCTTTCTGTTGTTATCATGCTCTATGCAGTGAATGCTCTTTATAAGGGAATGGTTTAATGAACTGTATGCATGGCCCTGTCACATATATAGCCAGAGTCTCATACATCTGACCCCTGACACCAGTGCATGGATAGTATACATGTCTACTGGTCTGGTGTGTTTAATAGTTTTTCTTTAATATATCTCTTAAATCATTTATTTCTTTCTCTTTAATCTTGGCTGCCAATACTGGTCCTGAGAGCAGTTTTTTTTATTGTATTGTGTGTATAAGTATTGTGGCCTAGTGAGACTGTGGTTAAAATATTTACATTAAATTCATTTAATAAGATTTACATATCGCCTGCTAAGGTGTGAATGTTACTTTACAATAAGTTGTAAGTACAAATAGGTGATGTAAAGCACCTATTTTATGCCAGGGCTTTAATTAAATCATCTGTAAAGGTGCAGTCAGTTGAAAGGCTTATTTCCTGAAAAAAGTGGTGTGAGGACTTGCCAAGGACAGCTCATCAAGGCTCCTGCAATGAGATAAACAAACAGGTTTTTTTTCTGCTTCTGGCTTGTCCTTCCAACAGTGCCAGCACACGCATATCCTCCTGCATAGGATTTGTGGCACAGGCTCATACCTTGGCCGTGTCTTCTTGTCTCCATGGCGTATCTTCAGTTCCAACCTCATGGGAGAGTTCACTTGGATTTTCAGGCTTGCTTCGCTGCGCACCAAAGTGACACAAAGGCCCATTCATGCCTGAGAGTGGCTCCATTCATCGGACACTGAGTAATTGCCGGTAGAATTCATAATTGTTCAGCATCTTCCATCTCCGAGGTTCACTGGCGGAAATAACGCCACAGTCGGTTGTTTTAAGGATGACATGAATATTCAAATAGATGCACGGGTCACTGTTTTGTTTGTAGTGGGTTTTTTTTTTTGTTGCATTATGCATGCGCTGCATTGTTTGCATCCCACATCGGTCGTAAACCTGAAATGAAACAAAGCAGGACTCTGAAGAATAAGATTGCGCATGTGACTGTAAAATTGTGACTTTTCGTCATCCTCCTGCAGGCGAGGAGGAGGAGTAGGCTTCTGTAATTATTGGTTTGAAAGTAATTTTGGTGCACCGTTCAATTCTATAGAAAAAAGACAAGGTGTAGTGTATTTTCCAATGCTTCAGAAAGTTCATTTTCAAGTCTGAACAATAATAATAATAATAATAATAATAATTCAACATGGTTTTGCATCAATATTATTGTCAAACTAAAAGCTATTTAAAAATCAGATGTCCAGTATAGGTTGAATGGTACTTTCTGATCATTATGATAAATTAAGATATCACTTGATTTGTGTCTGTCACGACAGAGGTCAGGGTCAGAGGGTCATGAGCGGCATCCCTGGAGCTGGAGGGGGCTAAAACTGAACACACAATTTTCTCTGTCTGTACGACTGTTCTTTAGATACTCTGCATATACTGTTAATGCCAATCTTTTTTGGTCTTGTGTGTTTACTTTTTGTCATTCATTAATCTGACTACTATCATTTATCTCCTTAAAAAAAAGACCCGATAACATTTTTATAAGATATTTCCTTGTCAGTTGCAGCGTCTGTCAATGTACTTCTTGTCTTTACTGAGATATTAGTAAACTAAAACACTTTAAATCACTTTACGGTCCATGGCCGACTGTCATTGTATGCGCGGTGCTTTGGTGTGCCATCTCACTGGCGGAGTTTGTCATTCAGCTTCACAGGAATGCCGCACAATTAGCCCCTGTTGTTAGGGCAGATACTGCAGGGTTTCATGGTCACAGAGAGGAAGGAGGGCGAGGAGTGCGGCCGCCCTCCCACATCTGACCCAGAGGTTGTGCAATAGCCCGCTCATCAGACAAATGGCTTTAAGCTGGCACCACAAAGAGTCACACATACACAGCTGCCAGAGCAGACTGAAGTCGTTTACTGGTTTTTTGTTGTGACTGTAGCGTCACCTTTGTGTCTGTGCTTTAATAACAATGCAGCAAATCAGTAATGACACTGTATTTTGATATTTACTGTACTTGGTAAATATAAGGACAATTTCAGGATAAGAGAATCTCTTGCACAATACTCTCACAAAATTCTTTACATTTATTCAGTTTCGCTGCAGGCCGACCTTTTTCAGAGTGAGAGATGTCCCAAAACAGGACAAAATAAGGAGCGTAATGATATTAATACAGTATTGTGTCTTTCATTATAAAGCTTTCACTTTGGCACACAAAATCTGTTGAACTACTCAGTGCTGTGGTTGTTTTTGTCTTTCCACATCTGCACACGTTTGCTCTGTTGTTCCATGTGTAAATAACTTTCCATAAATGGAAAGTCATTTGCCATTTTTAAATGAGTAACATGACACGACATCAACTTACTGAACCGTGAACTTTGTGCAGCATTACACCCTTACAGAATTATTATATGCTGGAGTCACATATACAGCATGTTTTTGTTTCAGTTCTTGTTTCATTTATTGGCGATATATATTTATATGCGATTCCAGCTTATTAAGTATTCGCTGTAGATTGTTTTCTGACATTTGATTTGCCTGCAGCTGGGTGTGCTGGATGTGGTTGTGTTCCAGATGTATGCTGTTTATATGCCCTGTTTGTAGGTAGAGTGTTGTATTACAAAAGCTTAATTGTTACACACTTCCTCTAACAATGTGTGAATGTACAAGATAAGTAGCCATGTGAATACCATCCATCTACCACTCAGTTTTCTGTTTCTCCAACAGCTCACCGTGGGCTAGGATGAAGCCGGGATGAGTTTGATGGAGCTGACTTGTGTTGGAGCTGTAGACTGATACCAAACAGAACTTGATGCTTTTTAACAATAAAACTGCCTTTCTGCCACAACATGGCCAGGAGTCAGAATAACTACTGGGGACAGCATGACCTCAGCAGGTACGCAAACACAATTCTGACACTGGCAAAAACAAAATATAACATGCACCCATTGTTATATAATATGGCAGTAAAAGCACTATACTTTCATCATAGTATCAGGAGTGTGATTTTCATATTATCTTGCCACATTTGATGCCTAAAGGGACAGAAATCACTAAAAAAAGTAGAATGAAAGGTTAACTTCTGCAATTGTTAAAAGTATTTCTTTAATTTCTTTTTCTTTTCTTACTTAACAATTAGTATTATTGTTAAAAGTATTAGTAAAATTGTTTCCATGCATCTGTGATCAGAGTCCGTCATTTTCTTTGGTAATGCTGATATGTTTATAAAACGTAGAACAGAACATATTCCCTGTAAAGCATATGTCATGCTTGTTATTTCATGTATAATGACTTACTCATGACAAGTTATGTGCAGAAATGATTTACGCACATGCACAGCTCTGATTTCTCAACCTCTCCTGATTTGCAGAGTGTGCTTTGGCCTGAGTGCTGACATGGAACACAACCTGACGGAGCTTCAGCAACAGCAAATAGCCAAGGAATTTAACCGTGAGTCTTCTAGATATCATTTTTACATGTATGTACAACCAACTGACTGCAAAACACTGACGCTGACAAGCATTCACACTGTTCTTCAAATTTTTATGTTTTCGTTTTCCGTACGTTTTTCGATCGCTACCTGCTTCTGCCTACTTTCAGCCACAGAAATCATTCAAATATCAAAATGTTCAGCTCTTTAAGTGCATTTATGCTATGACCTTTCTTCTTTCTAGCATAATCCAATGATTTTATATACTTTTTAAAAATATAAAAATTTATAATGGAAAGTCTATGGGAGGAATGTTTGAAAGTTGATATCTCAAAAACTAAAAGTGCTAAAGTATTCATACTTCATGGACAGGTGTCTCGTGTGGAAATGCTTAACATATTAAAACATGGTACCAATAGCGCCACCATTTGGTCAGGTATTATGCATTTTATGCCGTGGCTAATAACTTATGAACCATGAGGTGTATCAAAACAATATTTGCACAGCGTGTTTCTTGAACAATGCCAATTCGACTGCTATAGGCCACACCCATTTGCGCCTGGAAAAAATGTACTTTTGGCAAACACATTTTCTGCTTCTGTTGGCACATATTTCATCTAATCTTCACCAAACTTGGTACATACCATATTTAGATGACCCTGAATAAAACGTATGAGTTTGTTTTTGTGCATTTCTTACTGTTTATCTGTAATTGGTCACCAAAATTTTGAAGGAGAGGACAAAAACAGTAGAGTTTCCTGGGATGAAGACTGCATTTCCCATGAGCAACTTGGTCATAAATAGGTTTACTCACTTCAGTGGTCTAGCCCCTCAACGTTATACAAACTACTGTTGATTGCCTGGTGCGTGTTGGTCATCATGCTAACAATCACAGAAAGCTTTGCGGCGCTTTCTTTGCTCTACAAATGCAGCTAACATTAGCTACATTCAACTAACGTTAGCCATAGCGTTAGTTTGCTTTGTTTTAGCCACCAATGTAAATTCATATATTGATGTAAAACCACGTCTTGCAATGTATTGCAAGAATAAAATAAACATATTACATACCTGTTTAGGAGGAAGAGAGACAATTCAGGATTGGTTTTGAATCCTTTCAAATCCTGCGGTTCTGTCCATTTGTTGAATGACCGATCAAGGTTGACTCGTGTTTCTATCACTGCCCCTTTTAGCTTTTTTTGTTCTTCTGTCAACTCTTTTCTTTTTATCTTTGCTGATCCTGCCCTAGTTTCGCCATAACCACAAAATATAAAATATAAAATATAAAATAAAATTATCTAAGGAAAAATCTCCTCCTGCTTTCTTTTAACTGGCTAACGTACAACTCACTGTAAAACTTGTAAAATGGAAAATGTAAACACAGGTTCGTCTGATCTGTGTGCTGTGTTTCATCTGTTTTCGCAGGGAATCCAACCTGGCGACAGGCATTTAGAGTAACGATATAGAAATAGCCAATCTTATCGCTGTTGGTCTCGTTTGCTTATGTAGGTCATACAGAGGCAACAATATTAAACTGAGACTGTTTCATAACAAGTTAAAAACTCCTTGTAGTTGCTTTAAATGTTAAACCTTAATATACAGAGAAACATTTATTTGAAACATGGCACACAAGGTTTAGCAAAGAAATGAAATGAAAATACATTTTATTAACTAAACACTAATATAACTTTTACTTTTTTATTTTTACCTTTATTTTAACCGTTTTCATCGTCAACTCCTGTTCTTACACGTGCTAGAAAAAGTTTACATCCTATCCAAATTTTTGAATTAAAAAAAAATTTCTTAGTTTTGTCTTGGCCTGAGAAACTTGAGTGTAAAACCCATTTGGCTAATAAAAGAGTGTGTAGAGTTTAGGTGAGTTTGTCATCGGGGGGGTGGGGGGAAGCTATCGCTCCCTGGTCACACCAGCTGTTCCTGCAGTCTGGGGCACATCGGATGTTATGGGAAGCTCTGTTAAGATTACGGCCTGCCTCGCAGATAATGACGATTCCTGTGTTAATCAGAGTGTTGTGGCTGATGTTTGACGAACAGGGTGATAGGTTAAGCGGTTGTTTTTGACGTGTTTTCACTCCCGTTTCCTGTATGATACCTTCAGCACAACTGTGGGCAGCCCACTCCCCCTGGTATTTTTCCCTCCTACACCATCCGTACACTCTAGTTAAGATTTTTTTTTCTCATTGCAAGTTGTTTTCCATGTTTCTTCCTCTGAGAGTTGTTTCCGCTCTGAAGGAAACAACAGTGATAGCAAAACCTTGTATAATAAACAGCGGCTTCTTGGTATATAGTGCCATTTACGATTTCATGAAGGCAGTTGTTTAATACATGATTGTTTGTCCCTTTCCCAGCCAACATCTCCCTCTCCCAGTCTCCTTTCTACTCTGATACTTACCGCCTGACGCCTGAAAACATTCTCCAGCCCCATGAGGGGGACCAGGTGGTCCCTTCATCCCAGAGACGGACAATGTTTGGGGGCCACCAGAGAGAAGCCAAACCCCTGCCTCCTCTGCCTGACCCTGAGGAGCTTATGTCAGATGAGGCAGCTGATAGCGAGGTGGAATTCTTTACCAGTGACCGACGGCGACTTTTGCCCAAAAGCTGCCCCAAGGCTGTGTGCAGGGGCAGCAAAAGAGGCTGCGGCCAGGTGAATAATGCCTATGAGGAGAGCTCATTGCGGGCTGGTGGCGCTGGAATTGGCTCCATGGCTTTTTCCTGGCCAGGCAGAGAGGACAGGCCAACAGGTAGAGGGGGTGGGTTTGGAGCTGACAACTGGACACTAGCTCCCCAGAGAGAAGACCACCAGCATGTGGTGTCAGCAGTTGGGGGTACTTTGTGTAACAAACAGCCAGACCAACACCAGTCATCCAGATTCCGGTTTTCCTGCTCAGGCCCTGCTTCCCAGCTGTTCCACAGCAGCACCACAACAGTCCCCACTGAAAAGCCACAAATCCCTCCTCGTATCCCCATCCCTCCAAAACCTCCAGCTCTCTCAAAGAGTATGAGCGCCAACAAAGAGGACAAACCTCCCAAAATCCCACCAAGGGTCCCTTTAGTCCCACCGTGCCCGCCACGTACCCCAAGCCCAAAAAGCCTTCCAATTTATATCAACGGTGTGATGCCTGCCACACAGAGTTTTGCTGCTAATCCAGAATATGTGAGTAAGGCATTACAGAGACAGCAGAGTGAAAGGGCGCCACCTACAGCTCAATTTTCTCCCTGCATTGTTCCCATCTTGAAGGATGGCAGAAAGGCCAGCGCCACTCACTACATCCTCCTGCCGCCAGGCCGCCAGGTGTACACGGACAGACGAGAAAGACTCCTGAGTGAACCTGCCAGGACGGGAAACTCCAGCGTCTGGCAGAACAGATAAAAATCCTCGCTTATGTCACTGTGTCTGACACTCAATGAGGAGAAAACTTTGACTGACATCATTAATAAACATGTGATACACTAGTGGACCGAGTGTGTAACAACACCTACATGCTACATTCACATGTCTAATGTCATATTAGTCTTACTTTCAATGGCTGATGTATTTTAAGATTATTTATGTCACACAGCACTGTGAGGTTTTTGTCTGTTTTAAATGTTTCACCGGTGAGTATTTTAAAGATGTCTCCTGGAAAACATCATAACATTCCAGTATTTTCACTAATGTAGGAGAAATATTTACCTCCCATAACCATTTACGGTTTTGGTTAGCTGCAGTTTCTTATGAGGACAATATTTCATCACTCATTTAATTTTACGTCTGACAGCCATGCAGGCATATCGTTAAAACAACTGATACTATATTTCTTACAGGTGAGCAAATAATTACTGTATATACAAGCTGGGCTTGTATAAAACTGTTCATTCCCTGTGTGTTATTTTTTAAGACAATGCTGCTTGAAATCCTGATTATAATGTATTGATAGATTTTATGTTTTGCAGAATCATTCTCACATTAAGATAATAATGATTTATGGTAAACTTAACAATGAACAATGTGGCCGATATTAGAACACAGTCAAAACACCTTTTAAACTACAGTGCTATCAAACACTTCATCTGATTAAAACTGAATTTAACTTGTATTTGTAATTCAAAGCACATGCCTTTTGCAGGATTTTGTGCATGAGTGCTTAATTTTTCTTAAAAGCACCTTTTTCAATTATGAAAAAGCTGATTGTCTTATTTTAAAGTTACATCAAGCTACATCCTTCCTGCAAAATAATCTACATTTTAATTTCAAACATTGATTCATGCTTTTTGTTCTATGCTCAAGTGCACAAGATTTAATTTATTTAAAAGGTATTTTCTGTGATCCCAAAATTCAAAACACACGACTGAAACCTGCCGTCATCCTCAAATTGATTGACAGGTCTCTTAATAAACATATGAAGAACAATAGTCAACAACTAAGTCATTAATGCTGTCTGATGCTGTTCATTTTTGTGTATTTGTACACAGAGGTAAAAAAGCCTCTGTATTCAATTATGATCCTTTGACAAAAAACATCTTAATAATTAAAGCAAATACTTCTAATTGTGTGTGTGAATTTAGCTCAAATACTGTATACATGGTCAAAAAAAATACAGATTGGGCCTTTTGTATGTGTGGGCATGGAAATCGTGTTACGTTTACACTGTTGAGGTACGGACCCGCGTTTACAACGTTCGTTACATCGACGGGTTGGAAGTTCTCATGAAGGTTCTGTGTCAAATTCAGCCCAAGCAAAGGCTGTTTGTAAGTTCATCATGTTGTTTGTGTCAAAAATAAATCATTGTAAAATTGTGTTTTTAATGTATTTATAGAAATAAAATAACTTATTCATTCTATGAATGGGTCAGTGTCCTTTTTCCTCAACATATGTACCTATAGGAGGCATCTTTTGGTTGCTCTTCTCTGTTTTACCAACAATCTCAATAGGATACTTGAGTCTTTCATTATTTTGTCAAGATGGATGGATGAAAGAAAAGAGGAAAGAATGGCACATACATTTTTGCCATTGTTATTGTGTTATACGTCTTTGAAGAAAACCATAATTAATAAGCAGCAGGGTCTGCTGATACACAAATATTCCTGTAACTGCTATGATATAAAACACACTGTAATGCAGACAAGATTACATGTGTACCAATCAGCATTAACTTGTATTATCATTACTGGCTTTTAATAATGATTGACTGATAACGTTTAAGTGTTGAGCTGATTTTAATGCTTTATATTGATTAGTCAAGATATATAATGTGTGCTTGAAAGATGCCAGAGATATTTCTAACCATAATTATGTATTTTGGAGGCTACAAAGAATTTTCATTTTTGTCTCTGAAAGTTTTGGAAAACAGAAACAAAACACTTAAACTGGAGTTCTGAGACAATTTTTTAATGGAGCATTAACGGTAGCTGATAGTGCTCACAAATATCTGAGCTGCAGGATGACTGATGTACATAAACAAGGGCTACTGTTGGTCATTTTCCTTCATGAAGTGTGTGATGGTGAAGACATCATGACAGTGCTTTTGGTGGGAGCGTCTTCAGGAAAGCAAATAACCGTTTCTTGCCCGTGCTACATTATCTCCTCACACTTCATATTCACAGTTCATTTGCCATCAAACCGAATGGCATTTGGGTATCATGGTGATTCAGCAGGCTAAAAGTACAAACCATTCGACTGAGGTATTGTACTAAGTCATGCTCACGTGTGTTGCATGTCTTCTGTCTCTGGTTTCTCTGACTGACCTCAACATTTATTATCATTCTCATTCAGAACAGTCTAATGACGCAGAAATGTGACAAAATTAATCTTAGTAAAAACTAATTTCCAAACTCCATTTACTAAATTCAAGTCGTTTCAGTGATTTGTAATTAGTTATGTTTTAAACATTTAATCAAAATGACATGGCACAAAAAACAATTATCCTACTATGAAATTATTCCTTGTGCTTGCAAAATAAGTTATAAAATAAACACATAAAACCTTTTCTAACCCCTCCTTTCACCCCCACCCCGCCGTCCCCGCACCCCTGCAGTTCCTTATGGGCCTTATTGAACTTTGACCTGTGTTCTTCTACAGGCTCGGCCTCAGCGGTCTCATCTCCTCGGGCTGAGGTCCTTTGTGCAGCCTCGGGGCTGTCAGAGATGGGATTTTGACGATCACTTTACCGCCAGGCCCGGTTGAGCAGTTTGACTTCTGCCAGGCGTTTGCTGATCATGGTGGCGAAGAACAGGGCGAAGAGGACGCTACTGATCAGCATGTAGTCGTAGTCGTCTTTCAGTACGTCAAACTGCTTTGAGGGATAGACGCGTGTCTGGTAGATGTCAAGACCATATGCCACCACCTACAAGGAAAAAAGTAACACTGTCATTAAATCTCTGTATAAAAGAGCCGATAGTATAGAATAATAAAGTATATAGTATGTTTGTCAGTACTGTGAAGGCGGACTCACCAGGCAGGTTGACTCCAGGCCAGAGGGGGCAGTGTAAATTCCTCGCACTCTTGATACAGTTTGATTGTAGTTGATGAACCACTCTGTTCGAATCAGCAACTCTGGTGCGTATGGTATCAGATTCTCTTCCCTGGAGATCAAGTTAACAGGTTACATAGAAAGATAAGGGAAAAAAAACAACCAATTAATAGTTTTAAACCAAGTCTGACTGGACTTACCGGCTTTGCTCAGATACTATTTCTGGCCTCCGAGGGTCAAGGAACATTTTGGGCAATGACAAAATTCCTCCTGATGGCAAGCCAACTGTGACAAAGAAAACCCAAAGAAACATGTTAAAAAGAGGCCACTTGTCGCCAAGCAGCGCTGAAAAGACCTTTTTGTTTGCGAGAAAATGTGAATTACTCTTAAATGTCTGAAGGTAAACAATAAAAGACATTTTGGCTGGCAGTAATACACGTCACTACACCCAAAAGAATAGACCTCTGTGAAACTTACTGAGCAGATGGCGGCTGGTGATGCCCTTCTCAGTCAGGGTGGCCTCCATGGTAGAAATGGCGGAGGGGAAAATGTAAGACTGCTGCAGCACCTGG
Organism: Thunnus maccoyii; assembly: GCF_910596095.1. Taxonomy (NCBI): domain Eukaryota; kingdom Metazoa; phylum Chordata; class Actinopteri; order Scombriformes; family Scombridae; genus Thunnus; species Thunnus maccoyii. The sequence continues at coordinate 12,488,019 of NC_056536.1, read as the reverse complement.
GGAGCATGTGGTCGATCCAGAGAGCTGAACACAGTGCTGTTGTAGAGCTCCATTCCTTCATACAGCTCAATCACAGAGAACTCGTTCCTGCGAGACTTGGTGCTCCAGTATTCGTACTGCAGAGTCAAACACACATTCAATAGTGAGCTCACAACACCCTCAAGGCATCACCTGAGTTCCCTTTCAAAGTCTGGGTCTTAATGTGTTCAGTGTTCTATTACAGTGTGGGTGCTAAGTCACCGTCCTCTCACAGTAACCAAGCAAAAAGCATCAAAACAATAAAGGATCCAAGAGTGAGAATATGTAGGTGTCAGTAATACTCACCACCACCCAGTTTTCAGAGTGCACAACATGCACCGGTCCTCTGGTCTTTCTCTGAACAGCCTCGTGGATAATGCGACCAGTTACGCCATCAATCAGCAGGATCCCGACAAAGCTGCGCTCCTGATGCAAGTCTGTGCTCTCAGTCACTACCGCCAACAGATTGGGGTTCAGGTACTGTAAGAAATGAAAAAAAAAAAAAAACACAATGTGGCATCTAAATCAAAAAGATGAAAAACACATTTTATTAATTGGCACACATTTGTAGTCAAATACACAATATCTCAGCCACTCATTAAAGACACCTGTATTCTAGCTGAGGACTACAATGAATCCAATAACACAGTTGCTGCTGTATAACAAGATAATAAATTTGATCATTTACATCCATATTTGCCTTGCAAATTTCGGTGTGCAGACTACTTCCCCTTTTTCCTTTGAATGCTGTTTTTGTCCTGCACCTGTACCCAAGTGTTGCTGGGCACTATCCACATTTTTTTTTGCTTAAAACTATGATGGAAAAAAATTTGCACTGGTAGCAGCAGAGCCTAAAATACAACAAAAATAATTTAGATCACCAAAAATATAAGCAAGGACTACAGTAAGGACTGTGAGAGTCCTTGTAGAAAGAAGCAGTGTTTATTCTATTCAGAGTGAGTCGTGGAGCCGGTTTATGATTCACTGGGGAAACAGTGACACGAGGTACGGTATTTATTGGAAAGATGAGTTTTCAGTCCACACAAGAAAACGGGGAGTAACTCTCGCTTTCTGATCAAAGAAGGAAAGAGAGAAAGAGAGAGAAGAGTCGAGGCCGGAACCAAAGTCACAAATAAGAACAATGATATAATTCAGCTGATATAATATCTTAACTTTCTCAACACATTTCTCACAGCTGTAATAAGGTTTTAGGCACAGTTAATGTACCTTATAGAGGACACTACGGTCTCCCATGACTCTGCCCTGAGAGTGCACATGCTCATTGGGCCTTTTCCCTTTGACGGAGACAATCCTCTGCACCTCCGTCGGGATGACTACCTCCCAGATCAGCTCGGTCGACAAATCCTGAGAACACACAAACATCCGGATTTATTCTTTTTTTCCCAAATCAGTCATGTGTTATTTAATCATAAAGCATCAACCCTGAAAGGTTGCTAACTCGACAAACATTTCTAAAAATTTCTGTGGGGTCCTGATGTGCAAAGAACTTTGAAATAATGCAGCGAAAGAAGCTTCACTTGCCGTTCGTAGCCTGTAGCCGGACAGTCTTCCCTGGCTGGAGTCAACAAGATAAAAGAATATGGATGAGGCCATCTCCTGGAGTTGCTGTAATACATTCTTTGTAGAGGGAAAGGCAGACACCTGCGGAAAAATAACAGTCGGATACAATTTTAACAAACCGTTTGAAGCCAATATTTCTCACCCAAAAAGAAGAATACCACTACAGTTAAATACTATAGTTATAAAATGTTTGTACTGTTTTGTACTAGTGTCCAGTAGAGTCGAGTGTTAGTCTGATGTGTATGAATTTAGAGAGAAAAAATTTTTGGACACAATGTACTGAATGTGTAATGGTTAATGCAGAATGTTGATCTGGTTTACAGCTTGCCACTGACCTTGTACTGGTCATCAATGAGAAGTAAGACCTTAGCATAATCCTGGTCCATGAGCGGCAGCATGAGTGACTGCAGTATTGGCTGAGGCAGAGCGGGTGGGGTGATGTGACTTTTCTTTCCAAAGATGGGGTTAAACACATGAAGCGTGGCCAGGCCTGTGTCCTGATGAAAAAAAAAAGAACAAAAAGGAAAACAAATATTGAGCCATCACCACAATGAGAAGACATGTTCAGTAAAACCCAGTAGTGATGTCGTCTTTTTAGACCCTCAGCAGTTGGTCTGTTGATGTCACACTACAGTAATTTTCACAATCGCTGGTTTTGCTTTATTTACGCTTACAGCCCGGCCCAGAAGATAATGAAATTGACCAACATGAAGCCCTTTAAGTCAGGGATTGTGCAATATGGCCTTTATACTCTCCCTTTTAAGAGGTACACAAAGCTCAGAGCCCTTGTTATTGGATACCTTGTCTTTGATGAGCAGTGTGCACTGTGGGGGATGAGGAAAGTGTGCAGTCGTCCGTTGCACCATTAGTTTGAATGCTGCATTAGGTGGGATGTTGTCCAAGTAGTGCCTCCATAAAATACTGCCGGTCTTGCTGTCAATCCCAAAGAGCTTAACAGGAAAAAAAAAAGAAAAGAAAAGGCTGAGTGCAGGTTTTGAGAGGCCTAATGGAGTCTATTTATTAATGTTTAATTTTACTTCAGGCCTGCATAGTCTTAGACAAAATAAACAGAATCTAGTTAGACCACAAGTGTGCCGCACAGCTCGCCTCTCCTGAAACTTACAAACAGTAACCAATTGAAAAGGGGGAAGCTTTAGTCTCGTACCTTGCCAGATGCCGTAACCATAACCATCATCTTCTGCAAGTTGAACTCGTCTCTGGACAGGTTCTCAATGGTCACGTCGTTTTTAACTTGGCTGCGAGGTTTCCGCGCATCATAGAACAGCTTCCAGAGGTGGGAGATCCAGGCCTGCAGCAAGATGAGCTGAGAGGAGAGCCTCTTCAGCACCATGGACATCAGGCCGTCTAGACATATCACGGCGAGAACACAGATGGTGTTTAATGGCTTTCAATTCATATTTAAGGATTAAATGACCTTTCTCAGAGTGGATCTCGGCAAATCGCATGTGTGCCTTATAACATTAATAGACTCTATAGATTACTTTATGTAAAAATCTAGAATACTAATACTAGAATATTAAGCAGCTTATTTGTCACATAATAAATAAAACTGTGCAAGAAACAAGAAGACAGGAGCAAATTAGTCTTTGTAGAAATATTATATGACTGATTCTAAAAGTAAAATCTAGAGCTGGGAGAGGTTGATGAAAAGACGGGTACAGTGGATGTTTCGAGGGATTTTCCAAACGACAGGAGACCCTAACCTTAAGACTCAAGCGATCAGGTTTTATTGAAGAAGAGCAGAGAAGTGTGTTACCTTGAATGGCTGAATCCAAGCGCAGCAATAAAAGTGGGACAAGACAAAAGAAAGTGAAGCTAATGCGACAAAGTGATTCATGGCCTCAATACATCTTTTTTAACTGTTGCAACCTCAACAATAATAATAATAAAAAAAACAACTTAGATTTTGTTGATTAAGCTTGACTCTTAGATTAGAAAATGGACAGCTATATCTATGTTTTGAGGACATGCAGGAGAATTTGAGAACTTCTAACAGACTGCAAACTGAAAACAATCAAAGTAATACTGAATGATATCGAAACTTTAGAGAAAGAAAATCTAGACGGGATTCCTGGTTTGACATTTACCGGCCTTTTTGCCAAACTCTCCCTCCAGCTCTGCCTGCGTTCCTGTGAGGGGCAGATCCACCATTTCCATTGTCACCACATCTGACAGGGCTTCCTCTCTTGTCCACATTACACGCCCTGGAAAACAAGACTCATTATTGTTCTGTAATCATTCATTCCACTTTCCACACCCTGTTACAGTATGCAGTTTGCGTTGATGCTTGTCATGAACTGAATGAATGAATTACCCCCCCCGCAATGCTTGTGGAAAGGACAAGATTATGTGTACACTATGAAAACTGAGAGCAGTGGTCAGACTTTGGCAGCGTTTATGGTGATTAAGTGGTGGGATATACTCAAATGTTACCATGAGGCAAAGCGTGGCTCACTAGCCTCTGCATTTTGGAGAGATGTACTGGATCTCGACAGTGAACACAATGGGGGTTGGAATCATCACATGAATCATGAATCACATACATAATAATATTATGGTCCAGACATTAACGTAGTTGTGGGATCTGGTTGAATTAAAGTCCCTAAAAAAAAAAAAAAGGCCTGCTCATTTTGTCTGTTATTTTATTACTTTGAGAAGGATTTTAAAATGTTCTGACTTTGGCGCCCCTCAGTGGCCAGTGACCCCAGATAACATTAACCAGCGCAAACTGGCGGAGTCTTTCACACACTAAAAACCAAAACTTCCTGTTTTTGCCTTCCATACCTGGCTGTTGTATGAAAGTGAGAGTGTGGTCTTCTGTCTGCACCATGACCCTGTAGCCAACAGAGTCATCTTTCTTCAGGAATGATTGTACATACAGCTGAAAGACAGAATAAAAATGACTTAGATTGCGTAATATTATAAAAAAGACAACAACTCATGTATGAAAAGCATTGTTAATATCCTAATAGTAATAATACAAGGATTTGACACAGTTTCACAGTGATTTGACCAGCCACAGAGCCAACATGCTGTAGAATCATTAGGAAGAAATTGAACAGCAAACTGTGAAAAATTGGGAAACTCAGCCTTCCAGCCAGTACAATATTCCTGTTTTCACTCACCTTCTCTGGTTTCCCACCATTAGGATCCATATTAAAAATCAGGGTTGTGTCTAGAAGTCGGCGCCCAGTTTCTGCACTGAAGAGGTTAAGACTGCAAGCCTAAAGGAAGAAAACAGACAATCATATATTTCACAATGCTTCAAAACATCTTAAATACAATTCAGACTATTTAAAGTATACCTTGTAGCATTATTTCCAAAGGGCACAGGCGCATATAAAGCCTGATAAAGAAATGTTTCTTTGCTTGAGTGTAACACATTTGATCTCTTCATTGAACTCAACATGTGGATAACAGGAGACAACCGAGACTGTACTAAACCAGCTGGTACACACTGTGAGAACGCAATGGCAAAACAACACACATACTTAACAAATCTGACCAATCTGTGCAATTTCACATCAACTCACAGTTTTATTCTTGGGTGACATGATAGCAGCGACAGTCTTCTCTCCAGTGGTTGAAAATGAAGTCAACATGGCCTAAGAATCAAGACAAACATGCCATTTTACAATTTCTGAAATCATTACACTGAGATTTGCTAGTTTTAAGTGAAAACTATAATGATTTTTGGAAAAAAAAATCCTGGGCTTAAAATATTACAACTTAAGAAAAATTGTGAATTTTGCCTTATTCATAAAGGGCAAATTTCACAATATTTTCTTGCCTGTAAAGTTCCTTCTGTTGATGTTACCCACTCATCTTCCCATGACGGTCAAATATTTGAGTAGCCAAATTACATTTTAGGCTTACAACTGAAGCCTTTATCCAAGGGTGACTTAAAGATACAATAATTGCAATACTGGAATATGCTAACATTTTAAAAGGAAACATAAGAAACAAGAAGTGGTCTGGATTTAAACTGTCAGATCATCTTAATCATACAGAAGTGCAACAGCCACTTACAGGCTTGAAATCCCTCAGTGTGACTATCTGACCCTCGTTGAGCTGGAGAAGCACGTGGTGTTCGGGTCCAAGCTGAAGGAAGAACTCTGACAGTGGATGCCGGGCTGGATTGGGCTGAGTGGAAACCAGCACTGGATGGAAGCCTGGTGTGACTTCAAGTCCCAGTGACTAGGAAAACACAAGTGGTAGAACAATGTAAAAACCGGCAAAGCATTTAAAGAAGAAGAAGAATCAGTGTAAAGAGAGAGATTTTTGCTGATTTTGGTGGATACCTGCAGGGGGATTTGGGTCATCTGTGACTGTGTGTGCAAGTCAAGCGTGTAGAGGGATAGAGTTGCAGAGTCCACACACGTCAACATCCCCTGGCCGACCACTGCACAGCTGGCCTGTATGTTGGACAGCCATGGAGCTTCGACTGAGATCTGAATAGAACAACACAAGCAAAGAAGTCAGAAATATGACCAACCAAGGCGTTGATTTACTTATATAAATATATTCAACAAAGCACCTATGTTATTGTCACTATGAATCAGAATTACCTGCTTGATTATCTCTCCATCCTCCACACTGTAAGTAACAATTGCAATGTGGGAATGAGGAACAACTCCCAGTACATACACTTCACCATTTCCACCAGAATACACAGTCTGGTAATCCACTGTTTCACTGTAAAGACAAAAAAGACACACAGTTATATTGTAATTTTTATAATGCCAACCTTGACCTCAATGTGTGCTTTTATGTCCCAAACATTTCTGCTGCTTCATACAGGTAGTGCTTGAATTCATATTTGGTATGCACACTGGACATATCCATTCATTCTTTTTTTAGAGGTGCAAAGATTAGTCCATTAATCAATCAAAAGAAATCAATACTGTTTTGATAATAGATTACTCATTTAAGTCATCTTTCAAGCATAAATGCCAAACATCTGAAGGGTTCCAGGTTCTCAAATGTGATAATTTGCTGCTTTTCTTGGTCTGATATGATGGTAGATTGATTATTTTTATATTTTAGAGTTGCAGCCCTACATTTTTTAATTGATTTTTCCGTATGTCACTTGAACATGTGTATAAAACAGATATTCTCTAATTGTTCATAATCTATTCTTTTGTATCCTAAATATTACTAATATTTGCATACCTTTACTTCAAATGCATTGCTATCATTTCCCCAAAATATATCGCACCAAGTCATTAAAAGGAACCACTACCAGCATCTTGTGATATAGATGGTATTTTTTACAAAGGCATTCAAGCTGACAAAATACTTAATTTCAGGGTAGACGTTGTTAATAAAGACAAGACTAATATTAACAGTATATAAAAAAGTATAGCATTCAATGTAGCAATATGTTTATTTGTATTTTTTTTTAATTTTGTCTTTCTCTCATCATTCTCTTCTTCCTTTTCTCTCTCCTTTACTTCTTCTTCTTTTTTTTTCTTTTTTTTTACAATTGTAAATATCTATTTCATAATCTAGTTGGATCTAGAACTTGAAGAAGCCAAATTTCACTGCCTTCAATGTTGCTATCTGCTGTGTTGCTGTGCATGTGACAATAAAAGCTCTTGACTGTTGATCCAGTAACATTAAAAACATGGCCACTTACCTTTCTGGAAGATTCTCTATCCATTTTTGGTGACCATTAGAAAGATAATGGAGAGAGATGGCAGTTTTCTTCAAAACAGCCACATGTTTCACTGTGTCTTGCTGTCCAACTAAACATGCTGCCTGGAAGCTAAAACGTATCACAAAAGCAGTTTTTGATCAGTTTCATTTTCATTTCAATGTTTGATCAAAATAAGGACAATTATGAATGTAACCACCACTAGTCAAGACAGTAATCACCTGCCAGAGTCAAGCACAATCTCCCAGTTCAAACCACCAACATTCATCTCCCAGGAACGCAGAAGGCGACCGTTACCAACCACCAGCACCGCATCTAGGACGCAAAAACATTTTCAAGAATTATCTGCGTTCAGTAAATGAACTATAAAGCTCTGTAACCTCAACTGAAATGACAAAAATCACCTTGTCCATGTTGCAGAAGAGCGTCAATGTTTCCCTCTGGCCCAGTCTTATCCACATGTCGCCAGACTGTAACAGACATTGTATAAGCAGTCATTTAAGAACAAGCTACGTCAACTAATGGAGAAATTGTATATTTGGACCAGGAGGACTGCCTATTATGACAGACTAACACATTACTTACAAAGTTCTCCAGTCCTGGTATTAAGGGCGGCAAAAACGTTCTTATCAGTTCCCACAATCACCTTTTTGGATGATTGCAAATGTGTGTCAAAGTGGGCAAAGCGAACCTTGCCTACATATTGCTGCCTCCTGTGAATCACAAAGTGAACAAGGTGAGAGGGAGTCAACATGATAGTTTATGGGATCAGATCCCAGTGTTATAACACACACAGTTCAAATGTAAAAAGGAAATATTGGTGGACGTCACACTGGTTAGTAACAAGATGGTTACAATCCTTTCCAAATGCTTAGAAATACATTTAAAGTCTCCTTCCACTCAAAAGTATGTTTTTCTTCTTCTGTTTTCTTTTTTGTGTGTAAAAACCACATCAGACACACATTATTATTCAAAGTAGAGTATTTTATATACATTTTAAACATGTTAAATGAAATACATTTACTGCAGCTCATTGAGCTTACTAGACCCTTTGTTTCATCGCTGGCAAACTCGGCAACCTGAAGAAAACTATCAGATGTAACTTCTTGCATTTTTAATTAAGAATATATATAATTATTTGACCTTTTCTCACACATAAAGACTGGGTTAGCTCAAACACACCGGGTCGCAGCAAGGAGCTGTGACAGGTGTTAGCATTAGCATGTCCACATTAAAACATGGGTCTAACTAGCTTACATGTTTTATCGTTCGCTAGTTTCCTCTTACCAGTCAAATTTTCCGACTTGATCCTCAAACACGGCCTCGACAGTGCTCAATAAAACTATACATTTCAGCAACAACAAAATTAGCTTTGCCATTGCAGCAGTAGCTATGGCTTCCTCTTCAAGGGAAGGAGGAAGTCGGAAGTTGTCGAGCTTCCTCTTTGTGTTGTGACAGATGAGTGTCGCCCCCTGCAGGTGAGGAAGACACACGGCTTCCATAAATGTCCTGCAATGGTGGTGCAGCATGAAGAATGGACTTAAAACAGACAAAACCTGAATGAAAACTTGTTTTTTTTTTTTTACACATGAGAGAAAAGTGTGTGGAGAGAAAAATGCAGATCACATCCATGTTTTCTGGGATGTATGAAAATGAGAAAAAACTGGGATGATGTTTGGGTACAGTTGAAAAATTCAAGATTCAAGAGTCTCTTCGAGAGTTTCTTTCAAACTTATTCACTGATTTTACCCAGCTAAGATATGTTTTCTTTAGGAACAACATGTGTATCTTTATCAACAGCCAAACTGATAAAAATGTTATATCATTTTGGGAACATGTACTGTTTGGAATACTAGAAGATAACTCTAAACTGAATTACCAGCTAAATATTAGCTTTCAATTTTATTGGCTAAATTTCATATTCATAAAGAAAATTTACAGTCAGAAGCTGAAATTCTTGGTACATTGATTCAATCTGATTTTCCTCTAATCCAAAGGCTGTAAAAGCTGTGAATGCCTGTTTTTGTTTAAAATCTCTATGTGAAGTTTAGCTCCCCCCAGCTCAGTTTGTTTGTTTGTTTGTTTTCCTCTGCAAACTGTAAAAGTGGAAATATAGTATTTCATAGGAAAAAGATGAAATATTTTCCAACCTAATTCACTACTTAGTACTTACTTAATACTAAGTAGTAATCTTTAATTAAAGCATAGAGTTTCAAAAATGATGTGTATGGAAATGATTTAGTAATATTTGAAGTGAAAAACAGACAAGCTTCAACGCATATGTCCAAAAGGAAGCCCTCCCAGAGGTTATAAATTCAGTGATGAGTATCCAGTTAAATTTGACTCTTTCTTCCCATCCAAAACACTATTTGTTTATTGCTGTCACAGATCACATTGATAAATTAGATTGGACTTTTTGCTGGGTTGCTGGGATTGAACAAAGTCCTGTTGCTATTGTAAAGATGATGCAATAACTTGATGAAAGACCTTTAAATTTAAGGCAGCAAAGAATGTTATGTACTATAATGAACTCTTATATAGGATTCAAGGATTCAAGGAGCTTTATTGTCATCTCACTACAGTTACATTTATACTTTCAGTATCAAATGCTTCCTATGAAGAAATGAAATTATGTTTCCCGGGCTTGATGAAAAAGGTATTAAAACTTTAGAGGAATTAAAATTAAGGTTTAAAAATCAGAAAGAAAGATAATACAATATAAAGAATCTAGTGTGCAAGATTGAACATATATATAGCCTATTATGTTGGACCAGTACTGATCCAGTACGCATTGCAGTCAACAAAGTCTCACCACTGATGGGATAACAGCCAAGACTGTTTGGCTCTTATCCCAAGATAAGATGAGATAACAGTGATGAGATATTACCCCAAATTTCACTGGAATCTGTCCAATCTGCTTCATACACACATGCTATTTATTTACAAAAATGTTAAAAGAGCCATGACTCTACAAATTTTCTTCTATAATCAAAAATAAAGCAACATGTCATTTTTTTGTTTACCATTTATTATTCATCTCATCACTCTTCACTTCTTTGCACTATTTGTATCCTGTTTACAGTTCACGTGTTTATATAGTGTTGTTGTTATTCTGTGTGTAAGTACATTGAGAGCCACTAATCTAATCTAGTCTAATTCCTTGTATGTGTAAACATATTTGGCCGATAAAGATGATTCTGAATCTGATAAGAGTGATAGAAGAAATGTTTTCCTATCACTCTTAGATGTTTTTCTATCTTTCTGTTTTATTTTTATGTACAAATTAGGAATTATTTTATTAGCCTTTATTAACCTTGTGGTGAGATGTTGCTCCTTATATGACATGATGTTTTCATGTATTTATTCAGTCCTCATTTTGAAAAACTATGCGTACAGTATACATAGATAAATCATAACAAATTATATCAAACAAACAAAGAAAGAAACATTATTGACAGAAAAGGTGCAGGCTGAAGCTTTAGCTTATTATACCTACCTGAAAAACAAACAATACAATTGTCCCAAAATACAAAATAAAAAGTTTCATTTACCATATGTTCATACCTCAGTTTTACAATTTGTTCACTATTATTTTTGATTTCTTTTAATTCACGAATTGTCGGCTACTACACATTTTTAATTCTCTGTCACAGTTTTCCGATAAATGAACCCCTTTAACAGTTAAAGTTATACATCTATTCTTTATATTTACTTTTAAGCATACATATTCCCCTTTCTGGTGTTTAGTGGACAGTCCGGAGGTGACTGTTGTCGGGGTGTGAGCGCCCCCTGTGATTTACTGGCCGTTTCTTCTTCCAGCAGCGAGCTTCTTCTACGGGATTTGAAGATGGCGTCGAGCGGAGGAGATGGGGAGCACGAATGGACAGCGGCAGTACGACCGCTTTTATCGGCTTCGTACACCGCTTTTGAAACGAAAGAGCTACCTCAGCTTATTGGCTCTATAATCAACAGGTAACCGGTTACATGTCAATTAATTGCGGGCCTCTATTTGCTCGATTACTGGCCTTGTCCACTCAGGAGTGAGCTAACTAACTCAGCCTGGTTAGTGAAGTTAGACGGGAAACGTTACTTAGCTTAGCATAGCTTAGCTTAGTTTAGCTAACATTAGCAGCTAGCTACTGTTAACCTACACTAGCATCCAGTCAGTTGCTGACGCTAGCTAATATGCTAACCTTAGCTGACTTACTCAAGATGCTATTAAGCGTAACCTGGTTTGTAACGCAGTATCAGTTTGAAACAAAGCACTTTGTAAGATTGGTGGACATTACTCTTCAATGTACAGCTGTGTAAACGTTGGCCAACGTCGCAGTGTAACGTTCATAAAATGTGCTTCATCATTAGCCAGGAAGCTAAGTAATGGGCCTTCCAGTTGGACTGGATAACGTAGCGTTAACGCTGAAATCGGTCCAGCCACAGTATTATGTGACATTGTCAGCTAAATGCAGTCCAAATTGTATGCTGAGCTTGTCATATCTAGACCACTCCGGGCATGTCAATAAACAGTATGTGCATTATCTGGTTAGTAAGGGAGCCAGTCAGTATAACGTTATCCGCTGTAAACATGTCCGTGGTTGGGTTGAAAGTAGGCGGGGACCTTGTACTTTCTCCTGGTGGTCGCCTTTAATGCATTGTTAATAAAATGATAACGTGGCGGTGCTGCTGCTTTGAAATTAAATGTAACATTAAGACTAAAGATGTTGTGAGGAAAACCGACATCCTGCTGTTAAACCACAAATATCCTGGTGCAGCGCCTGTCACGCAAGGGGAACTTGCCTTTAGAGAGGAGTGTGAACAGTAAGGCATAATCAGCATCAGGGACCTTTAATTATTTTTGTCGTGAAACTAGATAGTATATGCACATTTTGACCTGCAAACTACCAATGGATACATCACCATGGAGAGATTATCAAGTCACTACCTATAGAGCAGCCAGGTTGTCACTTGACACCCTTGTTCAATGGTGACATCAGCTGATCCCTCTGGGCATTCATGGTGTTTGTTGGTTTCATTTGCTGAAGCCACTATCAAACTGCACATATAAGCACTACTGCTGCAGGGCCTGTTAGTTTCGTTTTCAAGTGAAAAGGTCCAACCAGGAAACATAAAAAGCAAAACTGTTGTTTATTTACATTCTCCTGTGAGTTTTCAACCATCCTCATAGTCCATTATGTCTAACATGTTAAATGAACTCTATGAAATGTCAATTGCATTTGTAATAATAATGTTGGAGAAAATGTTTATGCTTTAGTTCTTTAGTTCAGTAACAAAAACAAAACAAAACAGGTGTTTAAGTGGGGTACATGAAAATATCAAACCACATGTAAAATAAGCACCATGGTTACCCTTTTGGACGTTAAAGAAGTATACTGAATTTTCTCATACTGTATTTTTGTTGTCAGTATCATCATAGATTCTGTTATTCTACATACAGTGTTTATGATGGTCCCTATTTATAAAGTCATTCTTGATAATGTACATCATAATCATCATGCATCATTATTATTCCTATTTTTAAAGCATCTGAGAGCAGATATTGTAAACAATTCTGAGTGATAAATAAGATGGACTAAATGGTAACAGTCAAACCATTATAGTCTTTCAGAGACAGATTTTAGAAATTGTATTGGTTAATTGAGAATTAATTGGGAGCCCTTCTTTTCTTTCACCCGAATGATGTACAGCTTCTTTGTGGTCAGTAAACAAATGCCAGCAAATGACCCAATCAGCAGTACTTTCTTTGGAGCTTGTTTTAGGAGGAGTTGGAGGAAAAAACAGATCGTGTTAACTAATTTTAGATTGCTTTAGCAGAGATGCATTAAGCTGTGTTGGTGATTGTTGATACTTGGAACTGTATATGGTCATGGTGTAGCACGTTGAAGTGATTTTGTACTGTCACTTGAGCAGATTGATGTATTGGAGGCTGCAGAAAAAAGTCACTGTTTTATGGAATATAGATAAGGAAAAAAAGCAGACTTCATGCCTGTGTCAAGGACTTACGCTTACAGCAACACACAGGTCGGTTTCCAGCAAGATAGGCTGTCTTCCTTCTGCCTGGAAGTATGTGATCAGATCACAGATTGATTAGGTGTCATTTGGTCTGTGCCAGTTCTTTATCAGCAGAAACTTTATATCAGAGTTGTGGGTTTCCAGGTGTTGTTAGGGCATGGACAGGCTCATCTTAACTGCATAATTTACCACAAACTGGTTTCCCCTGGTGGCTACTGTAATTAGCTGAGGAGCAGATCTGTCAGACATTTTAGAAAAGACTGCATAACCGTGTGCCAGGGCCGTTTCGGTCCTCCTGTTATTCATGTGAGAATGCATTCATCAAAACTCAAGACAAATTATCATGGTTTAAATGAATACAGGTGTGCCTGTACAATAATATTTTGGCAAACACACACAGACATCTAAATGAATCCAAAGTTAATATGGTACCAAACACACACAGTCACACCAGTTCACTTATTGTCATTTGCATAGTATTAATAATACAATTTGCCAGTCAAAGGTAATTATCAGTTCCAGATCAGGATTTCTTTCTAGATCAGCATTTTTGGCAAATAATTGTCTGGGTTGAAAGATGTTATCTAAGTGTTGTAAAATGTCATAGGATGTATTAAGTTCAATAGTGTTTCTCGAACACCATGTCATCATCTCTGTCTGTTCTGCTTTTCTCTACTCTCCTCTCCAGAAAGAAACATGTCATAAAAATGTGCTATTAAAATAATATTTGACATTATTTAACGAGATACTTCACTTGTCATTTGCAGTGAATCAGACATTCTGCACCACGACAAACAGTATGAGCCTTTCTACTCATCGTTTGTGGCACTCTCTGCACATTACATCACCACAGTATGTGGGCAAAGTATGTATCTTTCATTTTCTCTTTAGTGTAACAATGAATAAATTACTACTGCCATTCAGTAAAATACAATGTCATAGGTTGTTTCTTCCAGCCAGCAATTTTTTTTGTTCTGTCTCTCTAGTACCGAGAAATCAGCTACTGTCGGTTGCTGCAGCATGCAAAGTATTGATTGAATTCTCATTACTACGCCTGGAGAACCCAGATGAAGCATGTGCTGTGTCACAGGTGAGAGGAACAAACAAATGGGGAAATTATAATGTTGTGGGACTGAGTTTTCTCATTTCTGTTTGAAAGGAGATCATTTTTAAACCCACCTGTTGAATTAAGCGATACTGTTTATTTTTCTTCAGAAACACCTGATTCTTCTGATAAAAGGACTTTGCACTGGCTGCAGCAGACTAGATCGCACAGAAATCATAACTTTCACTGCTATGATGAAGTCTGCCAAGTTGCCTCAAACTGTCAAAACCCTTTCAGATGGTAAGCGCGAAGCCCCACACTGGGGCTGTAAATATTGATAGTATAATCCCATATTTGCAAAAACAAATGAATAATGTAAGCTTTGGTATGTAACAGAGAAAATTTGTTTCCTTTTGTGTTTAATAGTGGAAGATCAGAAGGAGGTGCCCAGTTCTGTGAACCCAGAGCTTCGGCAAAAAGAAGTACAAATGAACTTCTTTAATCAGCTGACTTCAGTTTTTAACCCCGACCTTACCACCATCTTGGCCTCCCCATCAGCAGCACACATGCAGGCAAGTGTTACAGACACCTGACAGCTGCCCGCTCCTTTAGAAATCTAATCACAACTGTGTTCTAGTTTCTCCTCTTCAGTGTTTACACTGAAAATAAACTCACTCTTTACCTTTTAATTCAATTTGCTGTGTTTGAAACAGCTGTTCTGTCACTGCATTGATGATTGTAATTGATGACCATAATTAATTATTATGTTTTTCAACTCTTTTTGTAATTATAGGCTGAGAGTGATTGCGATGACCAAACCACAGATCAGTCCATTCAGGCCAAAATGAAAAATGCCTTCGTCTCTCAGAATGTGTCAAGCTTACAGGAACTTGGTGAGTAGTTGTTACTTTGTTGTTGTTCGACGTTGTTGGTTTATTAGCACTGAGTTTACAGTTATGCTGTACATATATCTTAATTTGAAAGTTTTATTCTAGATGTTTGTGCTGAAAAACATTGAAAGAGGTTGTTTTTTTACAAAGTATGTTGTTTTAGAAAGCTACCGTTAATTAATATGCATGAAGAATATGCATATAGCAGTTAAAGTATATTGGAAATTAATTTCTTTACAGCTAATATTTAAAAATGTTTCCAACACAGCCACTTGAAGTAGTCAACCCTTCTGACATTATGTTTTCTACTAAGTGATTTCAAAATTGAATGTTAATGGGAATTTCGAGGCTCCTCATTGTAATCCATTTGCTTGTGTTGCCACTAAATATATAAAACACTGACACACACTGTTTTTAAATGTGAATCACCCATCACCTTTCAGCAATGTCCTGATGGTTTTATAACAGAATCTTGGTTATGTTTGTTTTCCTTCAATCTATCTTTTCATGCCGTGTGACAGTCACAAGTGTTGATTTTACACTGCCGTTAGTAGAAAAATCTAAATCTTTTAAGAACCATGGAACCTGACAAAGTACCTTTTGCTGTTGATATTGCAAAGTAACATGACAAGTTTTATTTTTCTCATTTTGTTCTTCTCTTTACAAAGCTAATAGTTTTTTTTAAAATAATTTCTCCTCTTAGGTGGGTCTGAGAAGTTGCTACGAGTGTGCCTCAACCTGCCCTACTTTCTACGCTACATCAACCGTTTCCAGGATGCTGTATCGGCCAACTCATTCTTTATCATGCCTGCCACAGTGGCTGATGCCACAGCTGTCCGCAATGGGTATGTTTTAAAATTTACGTACTAGGTTAAAATGATCCAATTTTTTGATCCAACTATTTTAGTGTAATAGAGGCTGTATAATCTGTTTCTGTGTGTATTTGATGACTTAATGTCTGGAAAGCTCCCCCCTGACATAAAATTAACGTTCCATACTTAAAACCCATCCCCAGATTTCATTCACTGGTGATAGACGTAACCATGGCTCTGGACACACTTTCCCTGCCTGTACTGGAGCCCTTGACACCAGGGAGATTACTGGATATGACTGTGCTGGCTTTGAGCTGTCTCTATGCTGGTAGGTGATAACTCTGGGTGGATAAGCTAAAATTATACCGTCCAGTTATTCAAAGTGATATAACCTTCAAAAAAGCAAACAATAAGGAATTGTAGAAGGGACGGTGATACCAGTTTTCTACAAACACCAACCTCAATGGATCATAAAGCACCAGCTTGGACACGCGCTACTGTTCTTAACCCTGTTTAATCAACAATGGAATGCAACAACTTTATTTTCATTATTTAAATACATCTATTTTTCCTGTTTAGGTGTGAGTGTGGCCACTTGCATGGCCATTCTGCAGGTAGGTAGCGGCTTGCAGCTTCGCTCTGCCTCCACTGGGACTAAAGAGGAGGACTATGAAAATGACGCAGCCACAATTGTCCAGAAATGTGTGAGTATTATGAGTACAACATTCCTGATGCATTAGTTTTGAGGACATAGTTTGGTGCTACACAGAAAGTCTTCTAATAGAATTATCTAACTTGTATGTTTACATGGACCTAAAGTAAGTGTTTGCTTCAAATAGTTTAAAGATTTGTGGAGAAATAAAATTTGTTTTCTGATTGGGTCTCAAATCTCTCTTTATCTCAGGATATCTTGCTTACCTTAACAAGATACAATTATATATTTAAAATGGTAACAAATACCAAATTTGTGTTTGCAACAGCTGGAGATCTATGAAATGATTGGGCAAGCCATCAGCAACTCCCGTAGAGCTGGAGGAGAGGTAAGTACCAGATTTGAGTGCCATGGCATTGGCAATGCAGCTTAAAGAAAAAAAGTAATACTGGTTCAGTGCTGTTTGACTGAGCAACTTCAGAAGTTAACCCTTTTTTTGAAGTTAAAATCAAGAATTGTGTAATTGTTAAAGGTATTTAGAAATCGATTATTCATCTACTAGTGATAATTTGTGTACATATTCGTGTTCTGCAGCATTATCAGAACTTCCAGCTGCTTGGAGCCTGGTGCCTTTTAAACAGCCTGTACCTGATTCTCAACCTGAGCCCCACTGCCCTGGCGGATAAAGGGAAAGAGAAAGATCCCTTGGCTGCCTTGCGTGTTCGAGATATTGCTGCTCGCACTAAGGATGGCGCAGGATCGCCTAAATTGGGTCCTGGCAAAGGGTAAAGTGAATATGTTTCTAGTGTCACTGTGGGATCAGTTTTGTCTGTCCTTCTGTGACAGTTATGCAGGTTTTGTGTTTTGTTGTAATTGTTGAAGTGGGCAGTAATAACTACAATGAAGTCTCTAAAACTGTGTGCAGGAGTCCCTCAGTTGGTCTAAAGAAAAGGTCTGCATTTAAAATTAGACTGTGCGGTGTAAAGAGTAAGTTTATAGGCCGATTCAGAAATAAACAGGACTAAGAGTCTACAGCTGTGCCAGGGAGCTCTGTGAGGCTCTATTTAAAAGTGGTGCTTCGACACAAATGCTCACATCAGTATGCTTACAATGATAAGGCTAACATGTTGGTTGTAGTTGGTTTAATGTTCCATATTCATCGTCTGGGTTTAGCATGTTGGCGTGCTAACGGGATGAAAGTTACTACAGTTCATTCTTTCAAAACCGTCAATGTCTGAACCAAATTCATTCATCCAATAGTTGAGTTATTAACCTCATGGTGGTACTTGAGGAAAAGTCAGGAATACCAAAGTCATTATGATTCATTGTCTGATGATTATAAATGTAAATAAAGTGACCTATTAACAGTCCTACAGCACCCTGTTTACTAGTGCACACATGTGAAAGGCAACTGTGTCCCCGGATCTTCCACGGGTTGGTGCTCTTAGTGTCGGAACCTCCGTGAGAGATGTTTTGGTCAGTAAATGTATGTTTTTAAAACTTATTTCGGGGCTGCTCTCAGTCCTGCAGAGAGTGAGCTGCGCTCGGGGCTGCACTCAGTCCTGCTGAGAGGCTGAGTGCCTGCGGACATGAGTGTGGACGTGCTGTAAATGCACCCTGATGACGTAATAGAAAACTGTTCGCACTGAATCATTTTGAAAGAGCAATAGCCAATGTGGAAACTAGGGCTGATCCCTGCTGTCCAGCCAAAAAGAAAGAACGAACTGCATTTTTTTAAATATGTAATACTTATTTTATTTTATCTTCAAGAAAAAAGGTCACACTTTGAAATTGATTCATGTGCATTAATTATTTTTGTGGTTTTCTTTTTGCTGTTTTTTTCTCAAGACATCAAGGGTTTGGAGTTTTATCCGTAATCCTGGCCAACCACGCCATCAAACTTTTGACTTCGCTTTTCCAGGATCTGCAAGTTGAGGCCCTGCACCGAGTAAGTAAAGCAACAAACCAATACGGTTACTTGCTGTTGTGTCTTTACATTGCATTACGATGAAAAAGTGACTAATGAAATGTGAGCCTTCAACCTGTTGTCCAAACAACTAGAAAACGTCCTTTTCTTCAGTCAGTCTTACTTCACAGTTGTGTTGACCAGATCGTGTCCCTTGTTTCACTGTTGACAAAAAACAGACACTGTTTTGCAAACCAGTCAAACTTTATTTCACTAATAACAACCTTAATTTATCACTCATTCAGTTTAGCTGTAAACAAAACAATTCTACTTTATGAATTTAAAGGACCAGTGTGCAAGATTAAGTGGCATCTAGCAGAATGCACTTGACAGACATGGAATATAAATTTCATAAGTATGTTTTCATTAGTGTATAATCACCTGAAATTATGAATCATTGTGTTTTTGTTACCTTAAAATGAGCCCTTTATATCTACATAGAGACGGTTCTCTCCCATGGAGGCTGCCATGTTGCACCACCATGTTTCTACAGTAGCCCAGAACAGATAAACCAAACACTGGCTCTAGAGAGGGTCTTTCATGAGTTTTGTGGCCACCGTAGGTTCTCCTACACGCTTGGAAGGGGAGGATGAGAGGAGGGGTAGTTTATTGCAATTTGAAACCTCACTGCTAGATGCCACTAAATCCTTCACACTGGTCCTTTAAGTCTGAGAAGTTTTTAAGTCTAGAAAATTAAGAAAAATTGTTGAGGACAGTTATCTTAAAAATCATACGTATGACAAACCTGTGAAGGAACCTTGTATTCCCTAATAACCATGTTTCTTCATTACAATCCCTCTGTCCCCCTACCTGCAGGGTTGGGCAAGTGATGGGCCACCAGCTGAGCTCAACATCATGGCACAGAGCACCTCAATCCAGAGGGTCCAAAGGCTCATCGACTCTGTGCCCCTGACCAATCTACTCTTCACTCTGCTTTCCACTTCCTACAAAAAGGTGCAGTAATTTATATTCACATACCTGTAATTTGCATCATTGATAGTTATGTTGTGTCATTAATTTCATCATGGGAAATACAGAAGTGCTGCTTTTGGTAAAAGAGAGAAAAGATGGGTGCTGCAGTTCATCTGTAAGCTGCCTGCAAGGGTGAAACTTATTTTCCTCTTAATTTTAATTGGTAAACTTATTTCCTCTTTAAATTTTCCTTTTAAATTTCTCTCCTGAAAGACACTTATGGTGTTGCACTCGGTTGTACAAATGAAAACTGACAGAAATAGTTGTGTAAACAATGAAAAAATAGAGCTAGAGCGGGAAATAAAAAACCCTGGCTGCTTTCTAACCTCCACGCAGCCGGCCAATCACAGCGTGAAGTTGGTGTGAATGTCGGATCGTCAGTTTCAGAAAGTTACAGAAATAGTCAGACACAACCCTCCCACACTAGGTCAAATGAGAAAAGTTCTCTTTAAGTATTAATACTTTATTAGTGCAGTGTGATATACTGTAACACAAAAGGTAACATAAATTAGACGGCCGTAGTCACAATAAAATGTACATAAAAGATACAACAGATACTGTTATTTTGAAAATAAATTGGAGGCTGATTGGAAAGAGTGTGAAAATGTGACTGAAACATTGAGAAGTTATAAACTGTTGTTTTTGCTTCCAACAGGCTTGTGTTCTCCAACGCCAGAGGAAGGGCTCCGTCAGCAGTGATGCCAGCGCTTCAACAGATTCAAACACCTACTATGAGGATGATTTCAGCAGTACTGAGGAGGATAGCAGCCAAGGTACTTTATCATTCTGGATTTCACATCAATCACATCAGCACTTAAGAAATCCTCCTTAAAAATGTTCATGCCAAAAGTATGCACCCACATAGCAGCTTTAGGTTGGCAAAACAAGAGAAGATCATACCTGTGGCTGTTATTGGACTAGAGGACTTGGACTGACATGATGGAGACAAAAGCACCTAATGTATTAACTACACACCATCCTTATTAAATAATATGAATTTGCAGTTACATATAAACGCAGTGCAGGAAACTGGGTTTCTAGAAAAAAGAGGACAGGTGGCTATTGGGGTGTTGAATGAAATACTAACTTTAAACATTGTTGATACAATGATGACTTGGGACATTTTTAAATAGCATTGGATATTGCAAAGACTACATTCTGTTTATTGATCCAAAGATTTCTCATTATCACAAATAATCAATTATATTGATAATATAAATTGTATCTAGAATAAGTATTTTGAAGTATGATACATTTATGGAACATTAATTGAAGGTATGATCAGGGCATCAACTATATGCTGATGACTTAATGAGTAAATCGACCAACGAGTCAATATCGTGAAAGCTTTATGTGATGCCTCCAAGGTTTCTCTCCATGACAGTGTGGAGACAGGTGCTGAAGACAGAGTCACGTTTGTGTTTGATCTCTGAGCTAATGTCAGTGAAGCAGGTGTGCTCTCAGTGGATCAGTCAGTCAGGTTATGGCAGCAGTGAGAGGGGTAAACGTATACAGTACACATACAGCGCACAATAATGTCATTAAAATTTTTGTCCCGTCATCACACAATGACAGTGTAGTTGACAGTGTCTACTATTTCAGCAGAAAGAAGACAGGAGAAGACAAGTGCAGCTTGTGTCTCAGGTCAGCAGTTTTCTGTCCTCGGGTCAAAGACTTCGTGTCCTCTTCACTGTCCTAGATTCATTTTGTTATTGTATGTCTCACAATTTAGGCTATGAGCTATAGCTTCATCAGATAAGAAAATAACAGAGCCACAGATGAAGAGCCTTTGCAAAACTGCTCTTTATCTGAAAGATGCCTTGTGTTGTAATTGACCTGAGCTAAATTTGAATATTTTCTCAAAGAAGGTTCATCTGTGGCTCAGTATTGTTCAAAGGATAATACCAGTGGTGTTACTATGTGGGTTACTGTTTTTTCAATCATTAAAACCTCAACAACATTTGCAGTAACTGACTGACTAAACATTACTACTCTTGGTACATTTAAATAGAAGTCTTAGGTCCTTTCGAAAGCTTTCTCCTAAAACAATATGTCACTCCTTCGTCATCATCCAGTCTGCCCCTGCCTTGTCCTGTCTTTGGTCTGTACAGTCATTGCAGATAAAGTGGCTTTCAACATTAGGACCACTAATGGTAATGCTTTCATAGGTAAGCTTGTAGCAGGTCGTAGTCAAAGTTAAACTTATTTTTTTGGTCATTTATCAATACTGAGGTAAATATTTAAGATTATTGTAGCATTGATTTTATGGACATATTGCCCAGCCCTACCTCAGATTTTTGTGAATTTTTTTTCTTTGGCCATCATATTCTTCTTACTTGTCATTGCATTACTGGTCCCAGATGTCTGAAACATTCTCAATACAAAAATAACATTGAACCCACGTCAAAACAGTGGTATTATTCTTGAATATGATAAATTGAAGTTGTGCTTGTAAACTATGGGCTTAAACACTCTATGCTACGTCTTGCTGTCACCTGAAAAGTTATGATTTTTGTATGTTGCATGCAATGTGAATATCAACTTAAAGTGATATTCTTTTCAAATCTAACAGTAGTTTCTTGTTTTCATATTTGAAATAATCTGTAGATTCCTCAACTAGCTATGTCTGCAATGAGATGCTTTTCTAATCCAATCATAAGGTTGCTGAAATGTATTTTATTGATTTATAGCTACTGAACTAGGCAGCCTTGTGGAGCCACCATCCACAAGGATAAGTGTGAAAGTTCAGTGTATTTCAAGTGAAGGCCCTGATGAGCTTGTAGAGTGCAACCTCTCTGGTGGGGAGGATCCTTTGTTAGTTTGGGAGTTCGAGTAACTACATGTGGATGGGCTCCACCTCTTCACACAGAACACCTGGATATGGGCAGTACTCATCTCTCTCCTGGAGTTGTCCAGGGTGAGAGGTGTTGGAAAAACTCAACACAAGCACCTGGCTGATTGCTGCTGTGTTGGAGTTTTTCCTCTATGCTACTGTGTTTCATAGGAAGGAAGTCTCTCACTGTTTTCTGCTCCTATACAGCAAACTTTAGAGACCATGGCCACCTTGGATTGACTGGGTGGTGTACTGGGGAGGGCAATGTCTGTGGATTCTTCTGATTGGAAACTTAAACAAACATAGGAAATGATGGATAAACCTGGAGGGGGTTGCCTGCCTATTCTGAACTCAAGTGGTGTTTTGTGACTTCTTCACTAGCCATTGATTGTCCATGACAAACACTGGGCGTTTTCACACCTATAGTTTGTTTTCTTTGGTCCGAATCAGTGGATGAGTTGCTACTTTGTTGCATTTTCTCTTTGTTTCGGTTTGGTTTCACATGGCAAAATTGCAAGTGAACCAAAATGTATCATCAGAAGCCATGTGGGAGCTCCATTCATTGGTCAGAAATCTCATGGGGTTGGCCGGTGGAGAAAGGAGAGTTTGTTTTTCTTCCGAGATAGCTATCCAAATATGAACCATCGGCAGAATTGGCATTTCTTCGTAATTGTGGCCATTGTTTTGGTCATATACCAAGCCAGAATATACGACCTTGGTCCGCACCTAAGTGCGATTGCTATGTTTACACCTGCCCAAATGAACCGCACCAAGGGGGTAAATGCTCCAGGGTTCAATTCAACCAAACTAAACAAGGCAAGTGTGAAAATGCCCTTTATGTGTGCGTAAGGTAATTCATTCAACATTCAATTGTTCTTAGTAGCAGAACACCTGGTAATGATTAGGACAGGTGGTGGGTGAGGATGCCGGACAGACTTGGTAAAAACCCAAAAATGTCTTGAGGCTGAACCAAGAACATCTTATTTTCCTGCATCTGATCTGTGGTCTGGGATGTAGAATTAAAGTGGGTCCTGTTCCAATCTTTCATTGCTGAGGTGGCGGCCCGGACTTGTGGCCAGAAAGTTCTTAAAACCTGATGAGGCAGCAGACCCAAGAATCTTCTGTTGGACTCCAGGTGAAGAAAGCTGTCAAGCTGAAGAATGAGACCTTGTGGGCACTGGGCCTCTAAGATTAAGATGCTTTCTTTCCATATGCTCTTAGGAAAATAATTTTAAAATTCCAGTTTTCATTATAATGAATGAATAATGGTGAATATTAATTTGACAGAATAGAAGTGAACATTCATGATATGTGTTGGTCCAGTTCTCATTTTAACATTTCACTTTAACATTAATGGTACAGATGCAGAGCAGGTCTTCCACTATTGGCAGGGTTGATGGTTCGATCTCTGGCTCCTTCCTTTCACATGCCACAGACACACAACCCCAATTGTTCTCGATGGTTAGGCCCGTTAGGACAGGCATGGTAGCCAGCTGCCATTGGTGTCCGAGTGGTGTGTTTGAATGGTTGAATGAGAGGGAAATTGTAAAGCACTTTGGTCAAAGTTCTATATAGACACAGTCCATTTACCATTTACAATTAGTCAATGTAATGGAAGCACATTAGCAGCTCCTGGTTTCCATGCTGCTTCAAAGAGAGACAGAGTTGGTGTGATAGAAACAACCTTTTGTTATTACAGCTACATTAAAACCACATAATTTTAACTGAAACAATAAAATAGCAAAACATTTGTTCTAGCTGCTGCATGTTGCTAGTGCATAAAAATAAAGTATCCAGTGCTTGTGACATGTTGATTGTAACACAGTGCCCTCTGCTATGTGATAATGCAGCAGTGATGTGTTCTCAGTTCAGCAGATAGAGCTCCCATTGTAGAATAACAACAAGTGTTGCATCAAGTGTGAAGTTGACCTTTTGCATTGTTTCTCTCATTTTGCATATAGCACAATAGCATGTATGAGAAGGCACACACACAAAATGTGTTCATTTTTAAAATATAAATGTGAAATGGTTTATTTCATTAAGCTAGTAAAAACATATTTATTTATTCTAATTTTCTAAACAGTAATTCTGCTCTTGGAGCTACAATCAAGATTTAACAAAACCCCAGCAGGAAGATTTTTTTTTTTTATATTCTTTTTTTGTGAAAACTTACTTTAGTTAAGATATGCCATCATTTAAGGTTAGAAACTTTGAGAATGTGGAAGATTGTAGAGCGGCTTTTTATTTTTTCAGCAACTGGGGTGACAGAGAAACACTACATCATGAGCTCCGTCATTATCATTTCACTATCTGTTGTGATGGAAAGTATATTGAGGAAAAAAGGAAAATATATAAACTAAACAGCCTGTTCCTTATTTTCAGTGCTAGCAATTAAAAGTTGACATCTTTTGAGAAAAATATTCTCAGAAGACAAATTATGTAATATTCTTCTTTAAGTGGATATTCACCAGCAGAATGTCAGTATGTGTTCACTATGTACTGCAGTCTTTGGCTCTTGTTCGCCGCCTGCACATTGTTGTAGGTGTCATGAAGTAGTTTGAAGCTTCTTACATTTTGCCGTTTGATAACACCACTACCACTTCACAAATGTCTGGTAATTCTTGGAACATTTCTTTCCTCCACTCATAAGAAGTTAATATAAATAAATATGTCTTTCACTCAGATGATGACAGTGAACCCATCTTGGGGCTTTGGTTTGAAGAGACAATTTCGCCCACTAAAGACAAAGTAGCTCCTCCGCCACCTCCACCACCCCCACCCCTGGAGACCTCTCCCAGACTGAAGAGTCCCAGCAAGCAGAACCCGAGCGAGAATGGCAACATTTTAGCTGGCCGTAAAGACCCAGAGCTGGTGAGGACATGTTTTGACTCATTTGTATGTCTGTCTACATACAGAATAAAAGTCATGAGGGCACTGTGCAGGTAAAGTTTAGTCATTTTAAACAACCAAATAACTCATACTTGTTTATTCCTATAGTTCCTCAGTTTAGCCTCCAGCATTCTGAACTTCATCACCACCTCAATGCTCAAGTCAAGAAACAACTTCATCCGCAACTACCTGAGCGTGTCTCTAACAGAGCAGCACATGGCAACGCTAGCCAGCATCATCAAAGACGTGGACAAAGATGTCAAAGGTATGCCTGAAGAAATGACTGACTGCTTATCATGAAAGTAATCTCAAACAGTTACCCTAATTTCCTTTTATTGGCCTGGTAGATAATTACAGGTGTGGACCATAATTGTTAGACAGCAATGCACGCTGCTAGATTTTAAGTATTTTCTTTCTCCTCAGGCTCCTCAGATGAAGTGTTTTCTTTAGCTCTGTATCACTTCAACCACACCCTGGTAACATCAGATCTGCCATCTCCGGCCCTGCAGGTAAGAGGATTTTGTTTGTATTGGCAGGAACTTCTTCATGTAGAGAAATTGAGATTTGGGACCAAAAATCTCTGTGATTAATTTCATGTAGTGCATCAAAGACTTCAGCTCTCAATGAACAGT
Source organism: Thunnus maccoyii (assembly GCF_910596095.1). Classification (NCBI taxonomy): domain Eukaryota; kingdom Metazoa; phylum Chordata; class Actinopteri; order Scombriformes; family Scombridae; genus Thunnus; species Thunnus maccoyii. Next base: position 12,462,025 of record NC_056536.1, on the reverse strand, counting down.
GTTCATATAGTCAACTATAATATATGTAAATGCTTAGGCATGGTGTATGCTCTCTGGAAAATGCACAGAAGATTAGTCTTACCTCAAAACCTCTACATACATACACATACAGTTTGCTATTGTGCACCTAATCCTGCACAAGTAATATAGAATTGCTTCCTTTTCAATGCATGATTGTAATTTAAATAATGAGCCTATAATTTCAGAGTTGTTTTGTGATGTCTTACTATTGTATCTCTTGTCATTCCCAGAGCACTCTTCTTCAGCAGTTAGGTGTTGCACCCTTTTCAGAGGGACCCTGGCCTCTCTACATTCACCCTCAATCGCTGTCAGTCCTTTCCAGACTTCTCCTCATATGGCAGCACAAAGCCAGTGTGCAAGGAGAACCAGATGTGCCTGAGTGCATGAAAGTCTGGGAAAGGTATGGCAACTATGGCATTCTCATCTGCCTCTTCTGGGAACCTCACTAGTTTAAACCTGTTTTAACCTTGAATATCAGTTAGGTGTATTAATTTTTGAAGTTGCTCAAGCTCAACCTTTGACTCATGACAAAAACCAACTAGATATCGTATTAGCTAGTGAGCTGTGTTTCTATACCACATCTGAACTGTGGGAAAACACAGAAACTGCACAGTTTATTTATTTATTTTTTAACCTGTTTCTCCTTTCTTCTACATTTCCTTTCCTGCTCTCATAGATTTTTGGGAACATTGAAACAACACACTATCCAGGGTTCTGTTCATGGAGAGGATGACCTTAATGTGGAGCACCTCCAGCTCCTGCTACTCCTTTTCCATAATCTGTCGGAGCGTGGGCGACGGTCAGTCCTCACCCTTGTCACCCAGGCCATCACTGAAGTGGCACAGAGCAGAGACTCTCAGCTGAAGGCTGTTCCCCTCAACCTGGCCCGCCTGTTGCTAGTCTTTGACTACCTGCTGCGCCACTACTCCAAGGCTCCACTGTACCTTTTTGAACAGGTAAATGCTTATTTTCAAGTGGCTGTTGTGTTGTCCTGATGGCAAACTGCATAGGTTAAGTTTGGTTTTATTTATTTGGAAACATTTGTTACTTGATTTTATACTTTCAAGCAAAATACTGTCCTGAAAACACATTCATTTAATAATTCATCAATCACTACTGGCTTCACATCTTGATAGTTCCATAGATTCACTTATTTAAGTGGTTGCCTGATCTGGTAACTTTTTGTCTTGAGTTACTTGCTGTAAGAGTAAAATGATTAGTAGTTAAGTAATATTCCACTTAGTAGTATAAATCATTGTTATTCTAATGCTGAATCTCTTAATGAATGTGATGTGGGACTATGATGACAGGAAAAAAGATTTAGCTTCTCTCTACCATGAATGTTGTTTATAGGTGCAGTACAACCTCCTCACTCCACCATCCACTGGGCCAAGTTCTATTCAGGAAGGTGGCAAACGAGGCAGTCTCCCTCTTTACTACGGCTTCAAGGAGGTGGAGGAGAACTGGGCCAAACACTGTTCAGCAGGTAAGACGAGGAGTTCAAATGTACTTTTTTAAATTCACTGATCAGAACAAGACAGTAGATACAAAAACTTGTCAACTGCATTTTTTTAGCATAAAGATTATCTGAGCACTGGTCGTCTACCCGCCAAAGTCACCAGTAGAATAGAAACACTTAATAGCCACAGCCGAGATTTACCAGTGTTGACATTACTGGCAGTAATCTCCCAACCTCAGCAACTTGCACACATGTATTTCATATTTTCTGTGTTCTTACTTATCTGTGAAGAAAATGTGGCTGTTCATGTTGGTACTAGATGACAAAATAATTTATGTTTTCAACCTTTCTTAGATTCAATTGTTCAGCCCAAATTCTACTGCGTGTTGTCCCCTGAGGCATCTGAAGATGATATCAGCAGACTAGACAGCAAGGTGAGACTTGAGCCTTTGTTATATCTTTTTATGAAATGTTTTTATTCATACAGTGATGTGACCAGAGTCTTGGAAGTGTGTATTGTCAAGGTGGTGTATTTTTTAGATACATATTTCCCTGTTCCCTTTTTTCTGGTAGGTCTTTCCTAAGCTGTTCAATGGAGCAGTTAAATACGATGAACTGTATGCGTGGCTTATCTCACTCCTGGCAGCAGGCTCCCAGTTTGACACAGCAAGAAGACAGGAGAGCAAGCCCATCACTCCTATGGTGAGAACAAACCACATGAACGAACCATGAACTGTGTAAATGGGGTCAACAGGCCCATGATGTAGGTGGCATCAGAGGCTTGTGCAAGCTGCAGCAAACACCTGTTGCCTGCAGCTCTTCAAGTTACCAGCTCGCTGTAGCTATACCTTTATACTAAAGGTATGTCTTGATCTGAGACACTTTTTATTAAACAGTGAGTCAGTACAATTTCTAACCTCCATGACCAAGGCTGTGCGTCTGAATGTACTTCAGTTAAAAGCCTTCCTGCGGTTCCATTTTGAAAGTGAAACACCACCAGGAAGTGTTAAAGAGTTACTACACAATCAGATTCTCCTAGCTCTTTTGAACCCATGTATATTTAAAAAATGCAGCAGAGGACTGCACAGGACAACTGTGGGGGGGCGTGGCCTCGTGGCCACGTAGTGTGTGACGCAGGGAGGTAAGTGGGCACTGTTCAGAGTGACCTACCGACAGTGTGACAGAGACTGACCACCGCTCAGTGTAGCACAAATGGCAATGTAGAGCTGCTGTCAGACTCTCTGTGTCTGTGCTGGAAACACAGAGAGTCCGCTGGAGCTCTGACAGTCACTAGAAGCACATTCATGGCCCTTTGTAAAAGGTTCTGTGTGGTACCTGTGTGTTGTAGCTGAGCTAGCAGCTCTGCTATGAGAGGCTCTCCAGTGTGTGTGTGTGTGTTGGGGGGGATTATTGTGATTAGCATTATTGCTGTCAGCCCTGAATATCTTGTTAAGCTCTGAATATAGTTATTGGTGGGCCTGTGCGTTTCCTGCCACAGAAAAGGAATAAATCTTGGGGTCATTTGCATAACCACGGTTCTCTGAGTAGCACAACGTTGCCTCTCTGCCGCCTTTTATCAGGCTTCCTAACACTACCAACAGCTTTGTGTGAGAGGCACAAACTGAGGATACAGTTAGCCAGTGTTCAGATATTTATACACACAGCTGATATGAAAATTAGGGAGGGGCAGAAAATTTGACTGAACTGAATTTTTAAATCCAAGCAGACAGAAATAAGCTGGTGTTGATAAGAAAAAGTCGTTTTTCACAAAATGTGTGTTGTAAGAAGAATCACCTGTATTAACATCATAATGCCAACATAGACCAATATTATTATGTGCACAGTATAAAAAAATGATTTAGTGTGTAGTTATGCTTTAAAAGATTCACAATATTCAGGTCTGTCTTAAAACAGTAGTCAGGTACATGGAAACAGGTTTTGTTTGTTGTGATTCTTCATCCTGTTCATACCATTTAGAGATCCTAATGCACTTCCAATGTTAGTGATGGGGACAAAATCCACAGTCCTTAATCTGTGCGACATGTATTTTAAAGTTTATCTGAAGCAAATATAAGGTTTAGAATTTAATTTAGAAAAAATAAGTGAGTATCTTCCAAAATTACAAGCTTTTTTAAGATTATTTTTGTTATTGTTGCCTTTTATTTGAAAGCTGAAAGTACAGAGAGACAGAAAAAGGATGAAGTGAGGAGTATGAAATGCAACAGATTTGAACTGTCTGTAGAACTGTATGTCTGTTTATCATCCTGCACAGGAGGCCTGCTCCCTTCAGTACTACTTCCTAGTGCTGTGGAGGATCTTGGGGGTTTTACCACCTTCGAAAGCCTACATGGAGCAGCTCAAGACTGGCTGCAGTGATCCCAGTGAGAGCGACATCCTGCACACACTGCGATGGTCCTCACGTCTCCGGGTGTCTACCTACGTGAATTGGATCAAGGTCTGTTGATGCCTGAAAGTACTGCCGAATGCTAATTAGCTTGATAGATGCCCAGACAAGTAAAAGAAAAATATTACGTTCGTCTCATGGTCAAGTCAGATGTGATTGGTTATGACATTTATGATTATTCTACTCATCATTACTAATTATTATTCTACTCATAATCACAAATGCTACTCATTATAATTACATTTTCAAAAAAATCAGTTACATTTCTGAAATGATTGACTTCTTGATTTCTATGGGACTTCAAATTTACGTCATAGACTGTACAATAATCCTGTAATGTCATAATTTTTCATTGTGGTTTACTTTGATGTGTGACTGAGCCCATGTCATCATTGACAGGAACACTTGGTGAAGCAGGGAATGAAAGCAGACCAAGCAGCCTCTCTGGTTGAGATGACAGCTGCTAAGTGCAGCACGGTTAAATATGATGTGGAGCTAGCAGAGGAGTACATTGCCAGACAGGTAACAATTACAATATTGTCATTGATAACCTATGTATAGATTGTTGTCCAGGTTAAGTTTTAACTCAACTGTCACTCTTCTGTTACAGATTTCCACCTTCTCCAGTGTAGACCCGAATGTTATTCTTCCACTTCATCAGTTGCCCTCTCTACAAGCCATCTATACACTGGATGCAGTCATCTCCAAAGTGCAGGTCTCTCTAGATGAGCATTTGTCTAAGGTTGCCATTGAGGCAGACACCCACAAGTCCTCTGAGATCGCAAAGAACCTGCTTTCTGCCACACTACAGCTCACTGATGTTTACACAGCCTTCACAAGGTGAGAAAGATCATTCTTAACTTCTGCATTGTGCTTATCTTTGGAACATGGGACTAGCTGGTCTAGGTCATGTATTATCTAGCAGACTGGAATACTAGGATGTAGTTGATAACTGCGTGATAATTGCTTCCTTCACAGCAGAGCTTTAATGCTCCATTTTGCAATGAGCAACACCTTCTAATACAAGAACTAGGCCAAACTGTATTTTCAGAATTAAATCCAAAAAAGCCTGTGTTTATGTTTGTAATATCCACATATTAGAGATTACCTTTTAAACTTTATATGCAAACCTGCATATCGTAATCAAATTATTGAACCAAATTTTGTCTCGATCAGGTCTTACCTACTAATGAACATCCCAGAGGAAGGGGAGAACAAGCTAACAGATGCCAAGCTTCAAGGTTATGCTGCAGTTCTGTCTATTGGCTCCACCCGCTGCAAGGCCAACACACTGGGTATGTGGAAGAATTACTAAATAAAAATGTTAAACAGTACATTCATTTTCACCACACACTGTGTTTTAACCTAAACCTTTTAAATGTAATTTCACAGGCCATAGTGTTATGCAGAACTTGCCGTCGGCTGTACAGACAATATGTGAGACTTGGAACAGCATCCACACCAATGAATTCCCCAATATCGGCTCGTGGGTACGTGAACAACATTTTTTTGTGTCCCAAGACCATCCACTCCTATGTCACTTCTTAGCACTGACCAGACGACCACAACATACCAGATACTCACACTATGCTGAATATGACTGCTGAGTGCAGCCCTGAGATGTTTGTGTTTTTATGTAACATTAATTTAAAACATTTCTGTATAATATATATTTCCATCTGATTTAATTTATTATAGGTTGTCCATTTTAAATGATGATTCTTATCAAAAGTATATACTTTAAGCCATTTAATAAATATAGGAATAAGCAGAATATTAACAAAAAGTAGAAAAATATAATTTCATATAAATGAATTATTGTACCAGCAATCATGAGACTAATAGTTTGGTTTGTTTTCCTTCTCAGCGAAATGCGTTTGCCAATGACACCATCCCATCAGAGAGCTACATCAGTGCCATCCAAGCTGCTCACCTGGGAACTCTGAGTTGCCAGTCCTTGCCTCTGGCTTCCTCTCTTAAACACATCCTGCTGTCTTTGGTTCGCCTCACCGGTGACCTCATTGTGTAAGTGCTTGTCCAGTCCTTATTAAAATCGGAATCATTTTAACATTTGGCCTCCAGGAAATGTGATAAACTAGTATCAACCGGCAGCCAGTTGTCCATACAATCTGATAAGTTAAATGTGCAGCTTTGAAGCAGATGTAGATGGATTTATTTATGAAAAACTTGAAATCTCCAGTTAATTTCTGTGCGTGTCTGCCTCCTCAGCACAGAGGAGCTGAATCCTTCGCAGGTTGTACGCACCCTGCTGCCACTCCTCCTGGAGAGCAGCACAGAGAGTGTAGCCGAGATCAGCAGCACCTCACTGGAGCGCATCCTCGGCCCATCAGAGTCAGACGCCTTCCTGGCCCGCATCTACGAGCGTCTGGTGACCGGGTGTTATAACATCATTGCCAATCACTCAGACCCCAACAGGTAGCATCCCACTATGCAACTCTGTGTAGCTTTTAGCCTAATGTAGCATTTTGTTCTAGCCTGCACATTAATTGTTTGGTTTAGTCTCACTGCTGTTATCAACCTTTGACCTCTCATCATTTTAGTGGTTTGGATGAGTCTGTTCTTGAGGAATGCCTTCAGTACCTTGAAAAACAGCTTGAGAGCAGTCAAGTCCGCAAGGCAATGGAAGAGTTCTTTTCATTCAGGTATCTGCTCAACTGATGACACAGGCTACATTTTTACATATGAATACAGCTGCCTCACTTATTTTGTCCCTTTTTTTTTTTCCCAGCGGTGAGCTTGTCCAGATTATGATGGCGACAGCCAATGAAAACCTGTCAGCAAAGTTCTGCAACAGGGTGCTGAAATTCTTCACCAAGCTCTTCCAGCTCAGTAAGTCTACTGTTTTCAGAGTTAATATTATTATTTATTAATGTTTCAATTAAAACATTTTCTAATGCGGCAGTTTCAGACATTGTTCAGAGAAGCACTTTGTTGAAAGCATACTGGCGCCTTTTAAAAGCTGCATGCTGCAGGTGTGTCAGATTTCTCCATATTTTTAAATCTCATGGTGTTGCTGTCATCCCCAGCGGAGAAGAGCCCAAACCCCAGTTTGCTGTGTCTGTGTGGCTCTTTGGCTCAGCTGGCCTGTGTGGAGCCCTCTCGTCTGCAGTCTTGGCTGACACGAATGACAGCAACACCACCAAAGGACTCAGAGCAGCTGGAAATAGTGCAGGAAAACCGACAGCTTCTGCAGCTGCTCACCACTCATATTGTGCGTGACAACAGCCAAGTGGGCGAAGGAGTGTGCACCGTCCTCCTCAGCACACTCATTCCCATGGCAACAGACATGCTGGCCAATGGAGATGGAACAGGTTTTCCTGAACTCATGGTCATTATGGCAACACTTGCTAGCGCTGGACAGGGGGCTGGCCACCTGCAACTGCACAGGGCTGCTATCGACTGGCTGACTAGATGGTAAGATATCAGTTTTACAGTTGTTGTTTTTTTTTTTTTAAGCGTCAGTGGGCTAAAGCCATTAATCAGTAAAAGGACAGGTTAATAACCATGAATGGAAAAAATACTTTGCATTGAGTGAACCAACCCCTCAGCCAATATCAGGATATTAAATCATATATATGAGGATATTAAATTCCTGAATATTCTTTTTAAAATACTCTTATTTTTCTCTGCAGCAAAAAGTATTTAACACAGAAGAATGTCGTGGAAAAAGTGAGCACAAACTTGTCCCAAGGAAAGGTACGTTTTTATATTTATCAGTATATTGCACCAGGTGTAATTCCATTTTAAACAGTAGTCTAACATGTGTTTTCCATTTGGTGGTTCCAAAGGGAGTTATAAGCATCTTAAACCATCAAGATATTTATTTGCACCTGTTCCTTGATTTCAGCACGCCAGCATGTTGGAATGCTCGTGCCACATCATCTCTTATCTGGCTGATGTGATGAATGCCTTAAGGCAAAGCAGTGGCCAAGGCACCTCAGCGCTGCTGATGGAGGGAGAAGAAAAGGCCATGGAAGTGGACTCAGACTGGGTGGAGGAACTTGCAGTGGAGGAGGATGATTCCCAGGCAGAGGACTCTGTGAGATCACATCCCTTTATGTCTATCCCCCTGAAACAGGGCCATGATTTATAAATGCACAGAGTACAGACCTGAACTTACAATCTGATGGAATTATAAGAAACTGCTGCTGCAAAAATGATCTATGCAAGGTTGCAAAGTTTACATGGCATATAAAGTAATCTCTTAGGTTTTGCTCTAAATGCTAAAGCCAAATTATTATACAGTGATGCGTTCTGACGAATCTCAGACAATAGAAAAACAACAAAATGTTACTTTAAACTAGGGCTGGGCGATATGGCGAAAACTTTTATCACGATAATTTTTTTTTCATATCAGTCAATATTGATATGGTTCCTAGTCTAACTGAATATAATGTAGGCATTGACAAAGATAACATTTTACCTTCATAGTAATTTCATGAGGAAATGGGAAACTTCATCTTTATCTAGATGCCAGATATTCTGCTTGTCATTCCTCTACTGATTTAGAAAAAGTGTTTAGGAGAATAAACAATGAAACACAACAATTAAGATGATTAATTAAGATGACCGCTCGATCATGATTTTAAAAGAAACATATATACATTATGCAGTGGATTACATGTCTTTGCTCCATCAGTTGCTAAATGGAGCAACCCATCTTAACATGTTTGTCATTGTTTGACAGGATGAAGACTCCCTTTGCAACAAGCTCTGCACCTTCACTATTACTCAGAAGGAATTCATGAACCAGCACTGGTAAAGAGAAAAATATTGTTCCCCATGATTTTGGTTTGATTCTTGAATGAGACCAGAATAAGTTTTTTGTTTTGTTTTGTTTATTTAAATCATGGTACAAATTAGGAGGCTGTTAGACCAGAAAATAGATTTGTCACACAGGAACCCTTTCAAGTTGGAATGAAGAGGAAAATATATAAAAAATCCTACATACAGTAGATTTACACGAATCAGAAAAGTCGTTGGCATGTGTTAAAATCCTGAAAAACCAGGACAACTACACACCATTGAATAGTGAAGAAACAATGTACAATATTATGTTCAGTTGTTATATATGTAAACATTATGTAGATGAAAGTACTTATTAGTCATTGTGTCAGTGATGTGCTATTCATGTGTCCTGTAATATGTTCCTACAGACCTTTTTATATAGAAATACAGTTTGCAGGTGACATTCTGTCATCACTTAACTACTGCACTGTACAATGACTTGTTCATTTTCACTCTGCAGGTACCACTGTCACACCTGTAAGATGGTGGATGGGGTAGGTGTGTGCACAGTGTGCGCCAAGGTCTGTCACAAAGACCATGAGATCTCCTATGCCAAATATGGCTCTTTCTTCTGTGACTGCGGTGCCAAAGAGGATGGCAGCTGCCAGGTGAGACCGAATACCTCAGGTCATCATGGGAAGAGAACAACAGCGGTAACTTTGGCTTGCAAGTCATTCCCCCATTGACTTCCATCCAGTCATTTCATTTGGTCAGGGTTATAGCTAGCCCACACGTGTGGCCAGAAAATGAGATAAATCATGTTACAAATGTCACAAACATTTTGTGTACTGAAAAGGCCAGCTTTCCTAGTTAACCTTAAATGATGGAATTTTGAATTTGCATGCAATGAACCAACCATCAACTACATTTTACCTTCAGTATGATTGGCCAGTTGCATTCTTTCTTTGTGTTTGTGATTGCAATATTTTCTTCTGTCAGTCTGATGACTATAATGGCTCATAATAGTTTTTTTCACCTTTGTAAATGGACATTGTTTCGCTTTTGTAATTATACATGTTATGAGTTGACTTGTACTGTCCTGTAAGGGGATAACAATGTGAAAGTACAGGTATATGGTACTGGCATGCAGCAAATTCAATTTATCAATATAGTTTACAATTGTTCCAGTGCTATCAAGAGTCTTATCAATCAGTGATATTTGATATCCTTTGGAAGCAGTTTAGATAAAGAGCGCCTCCATCCAACACAATATCACATTATCTTTGGCTATTTTTTTGTGAACTATATACTCCACAATGTGGAAGAGCTAGCGAAAGGAAATAAAATAAAGTTATCCTAATCGTAAAGAATTTACATAAAGATGATGCTCTTATGTGAAAAGCTTGTATTTGATGTGCGGCCATATTCGGTTATATATGCACGTGCGTATCGACCCTTGCTTTTCTCACTGGCTTACTGTGTGTTGTATCATCCACAGGCCTTGGTCAAACGCAGCCCCAGCAGTGGCATGGGCTCCACTCTCAAAGAGTCTTCGGCGTTCCAGAGTGAACTACGCATGCCTGAGAGTGCTATCCGCCACCAGAATGCCTCACCCTCCGACAAGGGCAAGGCCACCATCTGTGATGGCAAACCTGGTGAGGAAGACAGACCTAAGAAGAGCAGTGTGTGCAAGAGCATTGAGGGCTGCCAGGAAGAGTTGATAGCACAAGTGGTGAGAAAAATATGGTTATCTATTCTGGATTCATCACTAACTATGTCTCTGTCTTGTGTCTGTTAGCTTCATGTTTTTTTGTTTTTGTTTTTTTCCCCCTGAAAAGATTGCCCAGAGGACATAACGTTATGGGTCTTATGTTGTTTTTTTTGTTTTGTTTTTTTACATCCACTGCATTGTACATTGTGTGACTTGTGCTTTTGGCTCGGTTTCTCCACAACAGATGGGATCATCTACTGCAGCCGTCATACTGGAGATGCTCATGTTTCTTATGGAAGCCATTCAGACCAACTTCCAGCAGGCATCAGCTGTAGGAAGCAGCAGCCGGGCTCAGCAGGCCCTCAACGAACTGCACACTCAGGACAAAAATGTGGAGATGACAGACCAGTTAATGGTATGATGACCTATACAATTTAGAGTGGTTAGGAAAATCACTTAATTCCTTTATTCATGGTCATTTATTTAAACCTTATTAGAAGCTATACTATATTAGAAATTGTTTATGTTGATCTTTTCCTCAGGTGCCCACACTCGGCTCTCAAGAAGGGGCATTTGAGAATGTGAGGATGAACTACAGTGGCGATCAGGGGCAAACTATACGCCAGCTCATTAGTGCACATGTCCTGCGCCGTGTTGCTATGTGTGTCCTGTCCTCCCCCCACGGCCGTCGCCAGCACCTTGCAGTCAGCCATGAAAAGGGAAAGGTGAGTCTCACTAACTTATTGCTTTTGTTATAATTGCCTAAATCATTTAAGTTGTTTTTTTTTTCTTAAGGTTCATATCTAGGTTGCAGTGTCTTCACTGTTAGAACACTACATAATCCAATTTCTCTCCATCTCCTGGTTCACAGATAACAGTTCTGCAGCTGTCCACCCTCCTGAAGCAGGCTGACTCTAGCAAGAGGAAGCTGACACTGACCCGTCTTGCCTCCGCCCCAGTCCCTTTCACTGTCCTCAGTCTCACAGGCAACCCTTGTAATGAGGACTACCTTGCTGTGTGTGGCCTTAAGGTCAGAAAACCTGCCTCTCCTAAATTTTAGATTGTTCTGTTTTGTGTGTTTTCTAATAATATGTGTTCAAATCAACTTATTGAAATGAAAACACTGAAGGCAAAAATGTATTTATTATGCAAGTGAAGGAAGAAACTAAGTTGAGTTATCCTAGATCATAATCATGGTAGAATTCACTAAGCTGTCCATGCAACTTGGCTAAGTAAATTTACAATTACCTTTTGTATATGAATGGCTGCTATGTAGTTATTTGACTGTCTCTTCTTTGTGATTCTTTCATTTTTTCCCAGGACTGCCATGTACTAACTTTCAGCAGCACAGGCTCTGTGTCAGACCATCTGGTGTTGCACCCACAACTGGCTACTGGCAACTTCATTATCAAAGCTATCTGGTTACCAGGCTCGCAGACTGAACTGGCGATCATCACTGCTGACTTTGTCAAGGTATGTATTAAGAGAAAAGACGTACTGGTGGCTGAGTGGCACTTTTTTTGTTTTATATGTTGCATGTACGTTAGTTTAGCATATTGATGTATTATTGGTGATTTTTTCTTTTGAACTGAGAAAACAGTCAGTGCTAACAAACATTATTTGGTGAAAAAACAACCAATACTTTTTGTTTGTATTTTGTTGTCATATTACATTTTTCTCCCTTGTCAAACAGATATATGACTTGTCAGTGGATGCCCTGAGTCCCATGTACTACTTCCTGCTCCCAAGTTCCAAGATCCGCGATGCTACCTTCCTTTTCAACGAAGACGGGAAAAACATCATCGCCATCATGTCTTCAGCAGGTTACATGTACACCCAGATCATGGACGAGTCCAGCAGCGCCCAGCATGGCCCTTTCTATGTCACCAACGTGTTGGAAATAACCCATGAAGACTTGAAGGTAAGTGGGCCACATAAAATTATACCCACAAAATATTTGACGTTATACCAACTGTTACCACGTCAACAGCAAAACATACTATTGTTGGTTGTAAGGGTCTCTACTATAACCTACCCTAAAGTACATTTCTGCCATCACTTTTTGGAACGTTTGGTTGATGTTTACACACCACTTGAACACCATGTTTGATGTTTCTGGAAAATGCTGAATGGCAAAAATGCAGTATTGAGGTACATTCTTTCTGTGTGACTCCAGGACAGCAACGGGCAGGTGGCTGGAGGTGGTGTGTCGGTTTATTACTCCCATGTGCTCCAGATGCTTTTCTTCAGCTACAGCCAGGGGAAATCCTTCGCTGCCACAGTGAGCCGAAGCACCACAGAAGTTCAACGGCTCTTTCCCATCAATGTCAAAGGGTAACATTTCTTCCACACTATATACGGTCTTCTCACTTCTTTATTGCTGCGTTGGGTCTGGGAGATGTAATGGGCAACTGAAAGAGCTAACTCTAAGGCAGCCGATACATGGTAGTTGCTTTTTACCAACACGTACAGTACATATAGACAATGGCGGCACCACAAGCATCATTGTTCACAAACTTGCTTGTGTACTTTGTGTATACCTGGAAGATTAACAAGTATATCCACTGGGGGGCAGATTAGGGCTAATCCTCCCTGGCTGACAACATATCTTTCTTGTTAACTTCCACTTTTGCCACCATGGCCACACTCAAGGAGATTACTATGTTGTTGACATGATATCGTGGCAGAAAAAGTGGCAGCAGCAACATAGTAGCAATCTCACACCAGCTATTCTGGCATGCCTATTTGTCACTGTGGAGTGGAGACATCATATAAATACGGGTAGTTGCGGACAAGCTCTAGGTATCTTTAACTTTCCCCCATTGCTGTGGTTAAGTCTGCTGCTGACCTCACTCTCTGATGCTGCCCCCACCAGTCATGTGCTGAATTGCATCTTGCAGACATATAGTGTGAAATTCGTCAAGCAGGGGTTGTCATGATGTGCACATGAACGCGTAGTTAAAATCAAGCCTAACACCGTCCTACTCTCCCATTTTGTTTCTTTCCCATCCTTTCTGATTTTTTATGTCTTTCTCTGTCTTGCCCTCTTGCCTTCTTTAGCTCTAATGGAGGCAGCAGTAAGATGTCACCAGCTCTGTGCCAATGGTCCGAGGTCATGAACCACCCAGGGCTGGTGTGCTGTGTGCAGCAGACAACAGGCATACCGCTGGTCATCATGGTCAAGCCTGACACCTTCCTCATCCAAGAGATTAAAACTCTGCCAGCCAAAGCGAAGGTAAAGGTCACTTACTGTAGTAACAGGGAACAGTCTTCAGTAGATTAGGAAAAGATCTTCAGCAATGTCTAGAATGGGGGAAAGGAAACGCCTTGTAAAATGAGAAAGTAAAAAGAGCATGTTTATGAAAGTACAAAGGTCCAATTCAGGCATGTGTGTGGTGTATTTATATAGAAAGCTTTTGCTATTTATGATAAAGACTTTTCATATACACCGCATATGAAAATATATTTTTCAGGGAATTGGTAGCACTTAATTTGCACATTAATAAAACACAGTTACAAGAAATGATAATTAAGAATGAAATTGTGTCAATAATTGAGAAACCATGCACCACCTGAGTTGATTTAAATTGATTTAACTTTAATTTATTTTCTCTGCTCCCCAGATTCAAGACATGGTAGCTATTCGACACACTGCCAGTAACGAGCAACAACGCACTACAATGATTCTTCTCTGTGAGGACGGAAGCCTTCGAATCTACATGGCCAATGTGGACAACACCTCTTACTGGCTCCAACCCTCCTTACAACCCAGCTGTGGTATCAGTATCATGAAGCCTGTCCGCAAGCGCAAAGCTGCTGCTACCAGTGAGTTTGAGGCCAATAAAGTGCAGTTATTTTCTTATCACCAAAACCGTAAGAAAGTGGATCCAGACATATATGACACAACAGTTATGATAATCACATGCAGTTAATCTCTGGTTAACCACAGCTGACATTTAAATGGTTACCGTAACCCACAAAAGAATGCCTGACAGACTTCAGTTGTTGAAAAAAATTAAAATTTCCGTTAACACATTTAATGCTTTCACATGATAATTGTTCGTGCACACAGTAGACCAATTGGTACAACAGCTGTGAGAAAAGTGAAGGATTATGTTTGCTTACTTCCATTTATAGCTGCCGTCTGCCTGGCAAAACTTTCAAATTTTAATGTCATGACTTTACTTTCAGCCACCCGTACCTCCAGTCAGGTGACGTTCCCAGTGGACTTCTTTGAACACAACCAGCAGCTGACAGAAGTGGAGTTTGGGGGAAATGATTTGCTGCAGGTCTACAATGGACAGCAGATTAAACACAGGCTCAATTCCACTGGGATGTATGTGGCTAACACAAAGGTAGGAACATTTTAATAATGTTCTGTGCTGGAAAAGTCCTGTGAGACTTTTTTGTTAGTCATGCATGTGTTTGTTTTATGTAATTTTACAGTAAAAGCACAACGTAAGGTATAGGTCAAGTGAGTAATCATAACTGCTACAAAAATCTGTCTGAAGAGTACCAGTGGTTAAGGGTTATATTAACATTTTGTCAAATGAGCTAGTTTTACAGCTGTATTATACACTGATGCTCAAAATGGTCTCACTTAAATACAAGTTCACTATTTTTTTACTATGCATCCAAGTAAACTAAATAAAAAATGGGACACAGGCGAACCTGCATTCACAGCGGAGCTGTTTGGCTAAAAAAGCCTGACATGTTGGGTGCTTTCCATTCTGTTAGTTATGCTTCCTCCTGTCCTCGCTCTTCTCTCCTCCTACCCATGGCCTGGAAATCGATTGATTTAAGATGTTCCCCTAAATGCGTCTCGGAGAAGAGGAGGTGCGATGACAGTGCCAGAGGAGTTATGAACGAGGAACCACAGTGGTATCCTACGTGGAAGAGTCTTTTGCTGGATTGCAACACCCTTTCAATGTGAATGTGTTTATTGATTTGTCAGCTGATCTGATGGGACAGGAACAGTTGGGCTGCTGTGGAAACATCATTAGCCAAATGGGAAGCACTCAATGTCTACACAGCCTGCATAACGAAAATAGCACGTTAGCAGAACAGCAGCAGCTTCCTCCATCTGTGTCTATACAGGATGCATTCAGGCACAATATTGAGTGTAGGTCACCTGCGTTTTGGCTGTCCTCATAACCTAACACACAATCACTGTATTATACGTGATACAGTGTAAACAGATTCGGTTATCAGTAAAATGTGGGCCCTTATGCAGCTTGTGTAGACAGCTGGATTGATTTAAAAAAAAAAAAAAGAAAAGAAAGAGGCACATGAAACGGATGACTGAAAAACACAGCCAAAATGTCTCCTGTGTAGACAAGCTTTGAGGCCATTCATGCTAAAAATGTTTGTATTTGTGTTATACTGTTGTATGAGACGTAGTAGTACACTTAACTAAAGGTTGTCATGATTTTGGTTGTTTCTTTCTAGCCTGGGGGATTCACAGTGGAAGCGGTCAACAACAACAGTTCAATGGTGATGACGGGTATGCGGGTGCAGGTGGGCACTCAGGCCATTGAGAGGGCTCCTTCCTATGTGGAGGTCTTTGGCCGCACCATGCAGATAAACCTGACGAGAGCACGCTGGTTTGACTTCCCCTTCACCAGAGAGGAAGCCCTACAGGCTGACAAGAAGCTGTCTATATTTAGTAAGAATCTTTAATGATGATCATATTTGGCTACCTGTTGAACATCTTATAAATGAATATTTTGTTTGTGTTTTGTGTCACATATCTGTTTTCTTTGCATATCCATCCAACCTTTCTTGTTTTTAATCAAAGGATATTTATTTTGTGCTCAGCTGTTCCTTTAACTTGGATCATGTTGAATTAGCTGCAGACTGTTAAGAAACTATCATCAGATGCAGTTTCGTCTTCCTTTTTACTTTAAAGTTGGAGCATCTGTTGACCCGGCTGGAGTCACCATGCTTGATTCAATCAAGATCTACGGTAAAACCAAGGAGCAGTTTGGTTGGCCTGAAGATCCACCAGAGGATTTCTCCTCTGCCTCGGTTAACAATGTCTGCAGTCCCAACCTCAACCAGGGCAATGGCACCTCTGATGGAGACATAGCTACACCAACCACCACTAGCGGCACTGTGCTGGAGAGGTATGAGCTTCCATTTACGGGTTCATAAGGTCAACACAAACAATTCAGTTGTGGGCATTTACACTTCTCAGTCTCCTGTAGTTCAGTTAACATCTAATTTTCTGATGCTAGCTTTGTTAGCGTGACCATTTGTTTGATCTAATGGACTTGTTTGTATCTTTTATATTAAACTACCTTTTATCTACATGTTCAGATTTTGTCATACTGTTTATACTGTGGTATCCTATTATTATTATTGTTATTATTATTATTATTATTATTATTATTATTATTATTATTATTATTATTATTATTATTATTATTATTATTATTGTTATTATTATTATTATTTGTGCATAAACGTGATTAAGTACCTAAATTTGACAGGTGTTTGTTTTACTAGATTAGTGAAAAACCTTACTGTTATTTCATCTATAAATAATTTCTCAATTGGTTTTCCAGAAAATTTATTATTTGATATTTGATTATAATAAATATAGTTTTTGCAATTAAAAAATTCACACACTGTGATAGATGTGACGGATTCTATACATATCGCCCACTTCTAGCATGTCTTTACCATTTATGGGTCCAGCTGTGTAGCAGGACTTGTTTAGGACAAACCTGAATTTTTAATAAATGGGGGTTGGGATCTCTTTAGAGTATTAAGTGCATGGCTATCGTGATGTCATCTTTTCTTGCATGCTTCTCTTTTGTTCAACTGAATCATTTAATTTCACTTGTTTCTTTCTGTGATCCTCACACTTTTTTGTTCTTTTTCTTTTGCTCCCAAATATACAATAAAAAGTTGTGAAACTGAGTCCTTATCAACCTTGGACCGGTTAGTAACTGCCCTTTCTCTGCTTGTTTGTATGGTTTTGTGCATGTGTGCCAGCTTGTTTGTCCATGCCTGAGACTGTGAACATGCCATGCATCATCTTTCACGCTTGTACAACAACAAAAATATTTATTTTTCTGGCATTTATTTTTGCATTCAGTGTTGTTTTTGGCATTTAGCTTAGCACAGACTGCAGCAGGTTGAGATTTGCTCTAAAGTTAGTTTGATTGGTTAATTTAAGGCAAAAACTGAAGTAGAAGCAGTGTTGATCTTTTTTCTCAA
Organism: Thunnus maccoyii; assembly: GCF_910596095.1. Classification (NCBI taxonomy): domain Eukaryota; kingdom Metazoa; phylum Chordata; class Actinopteri; order Scombriformes; family Scombridae; genus Thunnus; species Thunnus maccoyii. The sequence continues at coordinate 12,444,457 of NC_056536.1, read as the reverse complement.
TTTCAGGTTGGTGGTCAGCTCCCTTGAGGCTTTGGAAAGCTGCTTTGCAGTCGGGTCGTCCAGTGAGAAGGTAAACAGATAAAGATTTTAGTTGTACTTGCAATAAAATGCCTAAATGAAAATACTTGTGTTGCTTGTCTTCAGGGAGAATTTTTAACTGCATGTCTTAAAATCTGTTAAGGAGAAAAACAAGGCTGCTGCGCTGGAGTTGGCCACTCTACTCCTGTCCATGCCAACCCCTGCAGGTGTGCAGCAGCAGACCAAGGGACTTCTTGCTAGCCTGCACACCAGTCGAACTGCCTACCACAACCACAAGGTAAAACCATATGTCAGATCAAAATCAGCTCCATCCACATGGGTTTGTAATGTTAAATAAAGATGAGTTAAAGATTAAATGTGGTATATATTACTTAAAGGGAGGAAGGGACCCGAGAAACGGGAGAACCACATCATAAATATATGTCGTGTACATCGATTAACCTTGAATTCTTTACATGAAGGAACCTCAGTGGAAATAACGAACCCAACATGATTGGTGGGCAATGTAATGGGAATAGTGTTTAGCCAGCTGTGCAGAAAAACTGCTTGTTCATCATTTGTCAACAGTTAATCCATTTATTCAGAAACCAAAGCCTCAGACGAGCATGCTGACATTAGATTCTCAGTTCTAAGCACTCAAGTACTTCTAGGTATTAAATGTTGTGTATCACTTAAGAAGAACTAATGCAACACTTACCTGTCACCTCTCATCAGGACCAGTCCTTGCTGAGTAATGCAGTGCAGTGTCTGAACAGCTGCAGCCGTGAGGGGAGGGAGCTCGACCCTGATGTCTTCCAGAGGCTCGTGATCACTGCCCGCTCCATTGCAATTATGAGACCCAACAACTTGGTGCATTTCACAGAAACAAAGCTACTGCACCATGACTCTGGTAAGAGGCTATTCTGCTGGTGATGAATGTTGCATGAAATCATCGTTACACTGTATGTAATCATGATTTCATTAATTGCAGACAATGTCAAAAGAAATTCTTCTGAGCCACTACTGGTTGAAATGAATGTGTTTGTGGTTTGGAGGCTAAATAACCTGAAGGTGCCAGAGAAAACTTATTGATGTTCTTCTTTTCTTAATCCAGAAATGACAGAAGATGGGCAAAAACATGTGGATGGTGAAAGCTGTAATTTCATCACACAGCTGATGAATAACTTCTGGAAGCTTCATGCCCTGAAACCAAAGAACGCATTTCTTGCTCCTGCTTGCCTGCCTGGTACGTGCAAACAGTCAGACCCCAACATTATGCAGCTTTCATACTGATTTAGTTTGAAATGTGTTGATAAGTAATGTGATTGTGAACATGACTAGTTTTTGACTCATATTTAAACGTTAAGTAGCACATTTACACATAATGTATGCTGCCTATAAGAAGTATTTTGATTTTGACACTGTATACCTAATTGCAAGTAAGAATCACAGTGTGTGAATGTTTTTTTTTCTTTTCCCTCATCTAAGGCTTAACTCATGTGGAAGCAACAGTAAATGCCTTGGTGGACATCATCCATGCATACTGCACATGTGAACTTGATTACATCAATGTAGCCTCCAAAATCTACATGCAAATGTTACTCTGCCCTGTAAGTACAGTACCTCTGTTACTCACTAAAATCAAAATTCACTAGAAGTTGTAGGTACCTTGGGAATCAGTTATGAAGTATAAAATCACTATCACTGATTAACTCAGGGGAAAACATCTTTACCATTGCTTTTGACTAAATGTTTGTAATCTGAATACTGCACCTTTTTTAATACAAAATTTAGTTTATGCAGAAAGGGTTGTTTATAATCAGGATCTAATGATAAATGTAAATAACGTTGGTCAGCTCAAGAAAACGTATAGAAAAATGATACATAGAAATTACTTCACACAAATATAATCTCCCAATTAGGACTGGAACTGTTACATGGATTACCGTAATTACTGTGTCAGGTAACCGATGAATCTGCATTTGAACCATTTTCAGGACACTGCTGTGAGCTTTGCTTGTAAGCAGGCGCTGATCAGAGTGCTTCGACCAAGAAACAAACGGCGACATGTGACCCTTCCGTCTCCCCCACGCTCCAACACACCCATGGGTAAGTTTGCACAGGCTTTACACAAAGATCCCAGGACCTTCATCCGTAGACAGTTTGATGGAGCTTGGGTATTATAAACTAAGCATGGTATCAAACGGCATTATGACCATTACAAGTTGAAAAGGTTTTCTGCATTCATACCATTATTATTTAAGTGTAGTAAAACAAACTGAATGTCTCAACAAAGAACATGAACTTGTGTTCAGGCTCTTATAGAAGAAAGTGGATTCAGTTCTTTAAGACTTCTTGGTTCATTTCCCTCATCAGGAGACAAGGATGATGATGACGACGACGATGCAGATGACAAAATGCAGTCATCAGTGCTGACTGGAGGAGAGGAAGGAAGACAGGAGAGTCAGGAGCAGAGTGAAGTGGACCATGGCGACTTTGAGATGGTGGTGAGCAAAGAGGGTTGTATTTGACTGAAATAGGAAATAATTTGAAGAATGAATGGACGAACTGTTTCTGAATGATCTCGCTTTTAATTATTAATGATGCACAAACTAATAAACATGGTTTAGTTTATTTAGCTGGATTTCACTGTTCACAGCAACAACAGTAATTATGTCACATATCAACCCTGTGCATCACTCTTGTGTTCAACCGTCAAAGATACCTTTTGAAGTATCATCCAGTTCACACATCATACAGAACATTAATAAACTCAACCTACAAAAATAAGCCACCTATAGTGTATCTTTTTCTTTCCTCCTTGGTATATGTGTTTATCTTCAAATATAAATGTTATTTACAAACTTTTCTGTTAAAATACATGTTGCATGTTAAAGAAAAAATAACACCCTTGTTTTCTGTCTCATCAGTCAGAATCAATGGTCCTGGAGACAGCAGAGAATGTCAATAATGGAAATCCATCTCCCCTGGAGGCTCTGCTTGCTGGAGCCGAGGGTTTCCCCCCCATGCTGGACATCCCTCCTGATGCAGATGATGAAACTATGGTAGAGCTGGCCATCGCTCTCAGCCTCCAGCAGGATCAACAAGGTCAGCTGCAAAAAAAACCCAGAATGATGCAGTAATATTGTGCTAACCCAGCCTGTCTGGATGTCTCACCACACATTTAGATAATCTAGGAGATGATAACCAACAGAAGTAATACATTTTAGTTACATAGTCATCATTTTCAGCTGTAACACAACTGAAAGCTAGTTACTGAAACCTCTCTGTTACTGAATAAAAACACAAATTAACCTGAATTCTCATTAACTTTAATTACATGAATTTTCTAGTCTGCATATAATGTTTCTCCCTTATATATCAACAATTTTTTGGCAAGTGCTTAAATCTATTGTGCATATTTTTGACATTTTTAGGCAGTAGCAGCAGTGCTCTTGGCCTTCAGAGCCTTGGCCTGTCTGGCCAGGCGCCAAGCTCCTCTTCACTGGATGCTGGCACTCTTTCAGACACCACCGCATCAGGTAATAAGACCATCTCCCTAATAGTATGTGATCAGCAGAAAGTTAGTTTTTTTGTGTCTGCAAGGTCACAGTGGCTAGAAAATCCTGAAGATACACATTTCTCTTAGTTCTCTTATATTGAAATTGCCAAAAATCTTATTATGAATAATGTCCCACTTTAAAGCTCATAATGTAACCTGTGTCACAGCTTGTGGTCTTAGTTCATAATATTGAAATTAAAACAGTTTCTCCTCTTCAGTCTGTCACAATTTCTCAGTTAGTGGTAAGATAGTTAGTCAATGTTGATTTAAACCTTAAAAACACAATAGGTTCAACATATAAATGAGCAAACATTAACGCAGGTTGAAGTGTTTCTAATTCTGCATGCTTTATTGCATTGTTATTGCAAAAGTATAAATAAAAATCACATATCCTGGCCAGATGACTGCGTTGTATTTACTGTTACAGCTATTGCTATTATTTCAGCCCCGGCATCAGATGATGAGGGCAGCACAGCTGCTACTGATGGCTCCACGCTGCGGACCTCTCCAGCTGAGCATGGAGGCAGTGTGGGCTCAGAGAGTGGAGGTTCTGCAATCGACTCTGTAGCAGGGGAGCACAGTGGTGGGTGATTTCAGAAAAACAGCAGTGACCCTGAACACAACCAAATGCGAGATACTTTTTTTTATGCTATTCTAATGTTCAAAATGTTAAACAGTACCAGTCAAAGGGTCTAAACTTTTGACTGGTACTGTACATGCATGTCTGAAAAGAGATCATATAGAATCTGTAAAATATACAGATATCAGTTTGTATAAGAATACAGACTGATTTTTAGACCATTTAAGCGGCACTAAACTGTACACTCTTTTGTCCCCCCTGTGTTGATAATTTTGAGGTATCAGTCATACACAAACATATTATATATGACCATGTTTCCAGTTTGCTTAGTTGCATTTGTGCATGCATGTGTGTTTACAGTGTCAGGGCGCAGCAGTGCATATGGGGACACAACAGTGGAGGGTCACCCTGCAGGTCCAGGCAGTGTGAGCTCCAGCACTGGAGCCATCAGCACCACCACAGCCCAGCAGGAAGGCGAAGGCTCAGAGGGTGAAGGAGAAACTGAAGGAGACATCCACACAAGCAACAGGTCAGACATTTCAAATGAGGAAGCAAGTTTAGATTAAGTAGGAAGGTTCAAGTTGCTGCCCCTTTTGTGTTAAGATACTAGATCTCGATCATCCATGGCTACCAGCATGACCATGGGGAGGACAGAGATTAAATACAAATGTACTTTTTGTATATTGTGTCTCTCATCAGGCTGCACATGGTTCGCCTTATGCTACTGGAGCGCTTGCTTCAGCACCTTTCTCAGCTCCACAATGTAGGAGGAGTCCAAGCCATCCCTTACATGCAGGTTATCCTCATGTTGACCTCTGACCTGGATGGCGAGGATGAGAAGGATAAGGGTGCCCTGGATGACCTGCTTGCACAGCTCATTGCCGAGCTTGGCATGCACAAGAAGGTAACCCCAGTCCCTTTGTGATGAATCAGGTTTGATGTGTTTTTCTTTTACTTAACCACCTTGTTGTTCTGCAGGACGTGTCCAAAAAGAATGAGCGCTGCTCCATCAACGAAGTTCACCTGGTCATCATGAGACTGCTCAGCGTCTTTATGTCTCGAACCAAGTCCGGCTCCAAATCCTCTTCTGAGGTACATCATCTTTCTTCAAACTTCATAGTATGTTCAAAGCCACAAAACTCACATAACATTTTCTACGTGACTACGCTTTTTACTCCTACTTTTGTGGGTATTCAAAATTAATTTGCTTGTCCAGTGTATCACATGTTGGGTCCCCTGTCTTTCTCTCTTCCAGTCATCCTCACTGATTTCCAACGCCACAGCGACAGCCTTGCTCAGCCTGGGCGCCATTGACTACTGTCTCCATGTGCTCAAATCGCTGCTGGAGTTCTGGAAGAGTCAACAGGGTGAAGAGGAGCCTGTGACCACCAGCCAGCTCCTCCGCCCACACACAGCCTCCTCTCCTCCAGACATGAGTCCTTTCTTTCTGCGGCAATATGTCAAGGTATCACATAACAGACACAACTTTATCTGCCAGAAAAACAGATCTTTTGTATAAGGACCGTTGATGACAACTTGCTCTGTTGCTCCTGCTTTCAGGGACATGCTGCTGATGTGTTTGAAGCCTACTCCCAGCTGCTGACTGAAATGGTGCTCCGGCTGCCTTATCAGATCAAGAAGATCGCTGACACAAACCCACGTATCCCACCTCCTGTCTTTGACCATTCCTGGTTCTACTATCTGTCTGAAGTAAGCATTTGAGTGTATTAGCCAGTTATGTGATATTCCTTTTCAACAACTGTTCATGAACGACTCAAATACAACCGGTCAATTCTCTCTCCCTTTGCTCCTCAGTATCTGATGATCCAACAGACCCCGTTCGTCAGGAGGCAAGTCAGAAAGCTGTTGCTGTTTATCTGTGGCTCCAAGGAAAAATATCGTCAGCTGCGGGATCTGCACACTCTTGACTCCCATGTGCGCAGCATCAAGAAGCTTTTAGAGGAGCAAGGCATCTTCCTCCGGGCTGGCGTGGTCACAGCCACGTCTGGCTCAGCTCTACAGTATGACACACTCATCAGTCTGGTGAGTGTCCTCTGAACAGACACTAAGATTTACTCATTCAGGACTTTTTTTTGGATGCTTTGTATAAAATGTTAACTTCATACATACACGTCCATTGTTTTTTGTCTTAATAGGCTAACATGTTCTGGTATTTAAATAGTTGAGTGGTCTTGATTTTGTTATATTTTTCTGTATTTGTGCTGTATTTCTTTGCTCTATCAGCTGCTTTAAGAATTGAGATTTTTGTCACTTCCTGTGCTTGAGTGTAACATGTTTCTCTTGCTGCAGATGGAACACCTGAAAGCTTGTGCTGAAATTGCCACTCAGCGGACGATCAACTGGCAGAAGTTCTGCATGAAGGACGACTGTAAGTTGATTTTGATCAGTTTTTGTAAATAGAAACAAATCAACTTTTAAGGCCAGTGTTGTAAACATGGTTTGTGTCTCTTCTCTCTCCTCTTATCTGTTGTTCTCTCCTCTTTCCAGCTGTGTTGTACTTCCTGCTCCAGGTCAGCTTCCTGGTAGATGAGGGTGTTTCTCCAGTACTTTTGCAACTGCTCTCCTGTGCCCTGTGTGGCAGCAAGGTGCTGGCCAGCTCCTCCTCCTCTTCTTCGTCATTCTCAGGAGGAGGCTCTGGTAGTGCTGGGCAGACGGGGGCTTCTCAGTCCTCTCAAAGCAAATCCTCCAGTAAAAAGAGCAAAAAAGAGGACAAGGAGAAGGACAAAGAGGGTGAGGCAACATCACAAGCTTTCTCATGCTTCATACTAGAGCTGCTTGTTTAGACAGCATATATGCTACACATACACATCACGTGAACCTGAACAGGATGTGCGGATATCAGAAATGGGTAGTAGATGCCAGTGTCCTGACTTTTGTATTTTTGTGGACTGACAACAGGTGATGGAGTTGGCAGCCAGGAGGATCAGTTGTGTATGGCTCTGGTCAGTCAGCTTAACAAGTTTGCAGACAAGGAGACGCTCATTCAGTTCTTGCGCTGCTTCCTGCTGGAGTCCAACTCATCTGCTGTGCGCTGGCAAGCCCACTGCTTGGCATTACATATCTACAGGTATGATTTAAACACATACTATATACAGACAGCTCACTTTAGTCCCACTCTCTCATACTGTCACTTTGTCTCTCTCTCTCACACACACACACACACATACACACACACACGCTGTTTTACACAAGAAAACCTCTTCTCATGTTTCATCTTAAATTTAGAATAGTTTAACAATCATGAATAAAGCACCCATGAATAATCAATGGTATGAATTTGTGAAAAGAAGCATGATTAAATGGTGAAATCATAACTCGGGTTGGTGGCTTACACATGAATCTCTCTGTAGGAACTCCAGCAAATCTCAGCAGGAGCTGCTGCTGGAACTGACTTGGGCCATCTGGCCTGAGCTCCCTGCATATGGCCGCAAAGCTGCCCAGTTTGTCGACCTGCTTGGATATTTCTCACTCAAGACCCCTCAGACAGAGAAAAAGGTTTGTTTGAATCCATCATAGGCTATTGTTCTTCTGATATTTATTAGTTTAATTTACATAATAAACTCTTGCTTGTTTGGCTGCTCTTTGATGTTGTTAGGCTCTCTTACCTAAGACACAAGGACAGTTTGACACAGTAATGGGACTTTTCAATGTATGAATTATTAAAAAAATTTAAAAATGTCCATGTATTGCTCCAAGTTTTTATCATGTATGTTTTTAAATCTTTGATCATTCAGCAGAACATAGCACTTTCAGTAATAATGCTGTAAAGTCTTTCTCTTCTCTGTTGCAGCTGAAGGAATATTCCCAGAAGGCTGTGGAAATCCTGAGGGCACAGAACCATATTCTGACAAATCACCCCAACTCCAACATCTACAAGTATGTCTAAACAAACATGCTATCTTGTGACAAGGAGAGCGCAATCTTAAGTAATGGACATTATCTTCAGGATCTCATTTGTGTTCTCTCCTTCAGCACTCTGTCGGGTTTGGTGGAGTTTGATGGCTTTTATCTGGAGAGTGACCCCTGCTTGGTGTGCAACAATCCTGAAGTTCCCTTCTCAGTATGTGCAACACATCCTCACTTAATGGACACAACTTCTAGCTCAAAAACTACTATTTGGAATAAACACTATTATTTTTTTAATTGTTTTCTTCTATTTGTCCTCCAGAATATCAAACTGTCATCTATCAAAGTGGACACCCGCTACACCACCACACAACAGGTTGTCAAGCTCATTGGCAGCCACACAATCAGCAAAGTTACAGTGAAGATCGGTGACCTCAAACGCACCAAAATGGTCCGCACCATCAACCTCTACTACAACAACAGGACTGTACAAGCTATTGTGGAGCTGAAGAACAAGTATGTTTCACTCATCTGTTAATCTAACTCTTCACCCTCTCTTAATTTTTTTTGTCCACCTCCCTGTTTTCATTTCAGTGATTAGAAACCAATAGTATTTATTAATAATACTGTTGGACTTTCTCACTCTACATCTCTGTCCCTAATTACATGTGCTCACTTGATAAACTAGTGATGAATTTTTAAAATTCAAATTTTACATAGTGGCCACTTGCCACAGTAGAAACAAAATGTCACTTTCCTTCACTTTACAGTATAACATTAAAGCTCTTCTGTTCTTTCTGTTTTTAGGCCGGCTCGCTGGCACAAAGCGAAGAAAGTTCAGCTGACTCCGGGACAAACAGAGGTGAAGATTGACCTTCCCTTACCCATCGTCGCATCCAACTTGATGATCGAGTTCTCTGATTTCTACGAGAACTACCAGGCGTCCACCGAGACCCTGCAGTGTCCACGCTGCAGTGCATCTGTGCCAGCCAACCCTGGTGTGTGTGGCAACTGTGGCGAGAATGTGTATCAGTGCCACAAATGCAGGTGAGCAGCAGGTTTGCTCTGCAGTTCTGGGAAAAGTAGGAGAAGTGATTGGAGTGATTGTATTTTAACTTGGTGTTTTTTTTTTTTAAATCAGGTCTATCAACTATGATGAAAAAGATCCCTTCCTGTGCAATGCCTGTGGTTTCTGCAAATACGCCAGATTTGACTTCATGCTGTATGCAAAACCATGCTGTGCTGTGGATCCCATTGAGAATGAGGAAGACAGGAAAAAAGTAAGCAGTCACTTGTTGGGAAAGACCTGAAAGTGAAAAAGTCAGGTCAAAAAATTCAATTTGTGTGCCAAAAAATAAGTTTTGTCCCCATTTTTGGTAATTAGATGAATGAAAAAGTTTCTTGAATCACTTACGTAGTCTTCATCCCTATCTTCAACTTAACCTCTTTTAATCTTTTAATGTTTTGTTTTACTTTGCAGGCTGTAACCAACATCAACACCCTATTGGACAAAGCCGACCGGGTCTATCACCAGCTGATGGGCCACCGGCCCCAGTTGGAGAGCCTTCTGTCTAAAGTCAATGAGGCGGCACCAGAGAAGCCACAGGTCAGTACATTTGTTTTTTGAGTCTAATACCAGATGTTGGACAAGAACTTTAAGCATGAGTCATGTTAACGAGGCTTCTTTGACCACTTCTGCTAATATGAACTGAAATGTAAAGCACTCTATGTACTGATACATCACTTAAACAGCTGGGATATTATGTTGATCATTCTTTCCAAAAGCAATTTCTTAGCAATTATGAATCACTGAAGGGCTAAAATAGCTGTTGACTAACAGTATCGTCATGGCAGTAATACATAATTTCCTTTTCATAAAGCTCTCTAGCAGAACCGCTAGAGTTATGACACCAGGTCATTATATTAGTATTTTTGTTTTCTATTAAATGTTGACTTAAGAAAGTCGAATAGAAAGTTTAAAAAGTCTGGGGGGGGGTTTGTCTACAATTTTATTCCATGATATTATTTTCTCCTTTTTCCTGCGTTGCCTCCAGGATGACACCGGAGCAGGTGCAGGTCTCGGTGCGTCGTCTGCCAATGTGAACAGATACATTCAACAGCTGGCTCAAGAGTACAGCGGAGACTGCAAGACATCATTTGACGAACTCTCCAAGATTATACAGGTTAGAAAGAAAAATAAGTGTTGGCATTTTTTATTGTTTGTTTTCTTGTGCACATATAACTCTGGCCTTTAATTTTTGTTTTACAGAAAGTTCTTGCATCTCGTAAAGAACTCCTGGAGTATGATCTGCAGCAGCGAGAGGCTGCCACCAAGTCATCCCGGAGCAGCAGCAGCCACCAGCCCACCTTCACCGCTAGTCAGTACCGTGCCCTCTCTGTGCTGGGCTGTGGCCACACCTCCTCCAACAAGTGCTATGGCTGCGCCTCAGCTGTCACAGGTCACTGTATCACACTGCTCCGCGCGCTGGCCACTAACCCAGCCCTCAGACAGATCCTGGTCCTCCAGGGGCTCATCCGTGAGCTCTTTGAGTATAACTTACGGCGAGGTACAGCAGCCATGAGGGAGGAGGTACGCCAGCTCGTCTGTCTCCTCACCAGGTATGTCCCTCCTCCATGTCTCCTCGTGTAATTGAATAGAAGACTTTGGGACAGACAATCCCACTGAACACATAGACACTGATGCTCTTTAAAGATGTTGAAACAATACATTTTACTCTTCACTGTGTGCATATAGGATATGTTACAGTGGTGATTAATTATTGGTCTGTCTCTTGATTCCTTTCGTGTTTTCCTCGCTCAGAGATCACCCAGAGGCCACTCAGCAGATGAATGACCTCATCATCGCCAAAGTGTCAGCTGCCCTCAAAGGTCACTGGGCCAATCCTGACCTGGTATGTCCTCCTCCACGTGCTGTAGGAATTAAACAAAAGACATATTATGATTCTGTTGTTGAACTAAAACTGGTTTATGTTGGAAAATCATTTTTTTATATTAACAGTACCTTTTCAACTGAGGAATTTTCAATTTTGATATGAATATGATGTCTTTGTTTTCCAAACAGGTTAGTAATCTGCAGTATGAAATGCTGCTGCTGACAGACTCCATTTCAAAGGAGGGAGGATGCTGGGAGTTACGGTTGCGATGTGGTAAGCCTGATTTCCTAACGTCGTTTATTTAAATTCTTTATTTTTTATCTCTCTTTTAAAACGTGGGAATAAAGAAATAGTTTCTGTCCAACACAGCTGATTGAAGGCTGACATGTGAGGAGATAAATACTTCAATCCTGTCCAATTCTCACCGAAGGGCAACAGTCTTTGTGTTTACAATATGAGTCTTGCTAAAAAATACTAATACTACAGACAGGTAGTCTGTGACTGGTTGGGTTTGAGAAGATAAACACAGGTCCCATTTTAAAGCCCCATTTTAGAAATGCTGTTATCTCCTGTGATATCTGTCAATGCTAAAATGAACCAAACTGTCCAATGCTATTTGGTCAGTTCTGATCAGGGAGGCAAGAGATCAATTAAGTTTTAACTGGCAACTTCTCACTCTCTGTCTTGCTTCTTTATTGTTGCTTGCTGTTAGAGACATCATTGTGTTTGATTGCAATTGAGGTCTGTGTCTAAAAGTGTTGTATTTTTTGTTCATGTAGCCCTCAGTTTGTTCCTCATGTCGGTGAATATAAAGACACCTGTAGTGGTGGAAAACATCACTCTCATGTGCCTGAGAATCCTGCAAAAACTGATCAAACCTCCAGCTCCCACTAGCAAGAAGAACAAGGTAAATATTCTGTAATCCTGCTGCTCAGTTATGGTTTTCCTTTGCCTTTAGTGAGGCGTTGTAATGCCACAGGTGCAGAAGTGCCAGAGACCATTTTGCAAGATGTGTTCCAGAAGATGAAAAACTGAATGTCCTTTTATTTTAATTAGAAAAATAATTAGGAATTTTATATTTCTTTAAAAAGGTGCTGGCTCAGGAAATGTAAGAGTTACATATGCAGTGACTGTCAGTTACCACTTGGTGATGTATGCATGTTTTTTTTTCAGTGTGTTTATGGCTAAAATGTCTATTTGTTTTAAGGATGCTGCTATTGAGTCTCTGACCACAGTCAGGCCCTACAGTAATGAAATCCACGCCCAGGCCCAGCTGTGGCTCAAGAAGGACCCTAAAGCATCTTATGAGGCCTGGAAAAAATGCCTCCCAGCAAGATGTAAGTACCGTGTCTGAACAAATACACAGTACATCAGTGGAACAGCACAGTTTTCTAAATGTAATAATGAAAACTGATAATACGTTTTTCACAATTGAATTCATGTTGATGACGACAGGCCAGGAGACCATGTCGAAGCCTCAGGGGAAGGCTGAGTTGCGGAAGCAGTACCTGCTGGAGAAGTATGTGTGGAAGTGGAAGCAGTTCATGAGGTCCAGAAAAGGTGAAAGCCTTTTCCCTCGCCTGCTCAAGCTGAGTCACAACAACTGGCTGCGGCAGGTAATAATTTTTAAAAAAAAAGTGCTTTTTGAGCTCTGTCCTTATTAGTCTCACAAGTGCACGTATAAATATCCTTTTTTAGAAATGAGATTGAGCCAGTGACTGTTTTAACATTGAGAAATTTTAATGTTATGTTGTGGCTTGTTATTTCATTAACTGGTCAGTGCAGCTTCTTTAAATGAAATTGTTGACACAATTTATATTTGCTGCAGGTCCTTTTCACGCCTGCCACTCAGGCAGCCAGACAGGCAGCTTGCACTATTGTGGAGGCCCTGACCACAATCCCCAGCCGCAAGCAGCAAGTCCTGGACCTGCTCACCAGGTATGAGCCTCAAACAGAAAAGTAGCAAGACGAAAAAATGTCCCATTGTGCAGTTTTATGGGATGTACATAAACTGTTAGTAGATTACAGGAACATTTCCTCAGTACAAAAAGTAAGTGTGAAATGTTATTAAATGTAATGTATGCTGTGCAAGTAAATACACCTGGCATAAAAGTAAATTTTAAATTATTGTACTATTTTTAGGCAAATCACATGCTTCTGCTTAGCTTTATTGGGGTTTGAAGAAGAAATATGGAAACTGTCTAAAAGACAAAAAAAGTAGGTTTGGGCACATAAATCCCATCTGAAAGTCAGACATACTGTTAATTGCTCGTTTACTGTGTGTCTGTTAGTTATCTGGATGAGCTGAGCGTGGCTGGAGAGTGTGCGGTGGAGTACCTGGGTCTGTACCAGAAGCTGATCAAGCCAACTCACTGGAAGGTTTACCTGGCGGCCCGTGGAGTCCTGCCCTACATCGGCAACCTGATTACCAAGGTAAAGCCTTAAAGTTCAAAATAAATGCATTTTATAGTAATATAGTGTTTTTTGTAGAATATCTCTATGTGCCACTGTTTGTCAAGTTTTATTAAATGCAGTTAAATTTATTAAAATGAGTGTTAATTTTTTGTACTTCATTACATTTCAAATGTTTGGTATCCTAACTGAGTAGATATCATACTTTATGTCAGTTTCACCTTATAAAACTAGAGCTTTCTATCTTCTGTTTAGGAAATAGCCAATCTGCTGGCTCTGGAGGAGGCTACACTGAGCACAGACCTGCAGCAAGGCTACGCCCTCAAGAGCTTGACTGGTATGCTAGTTTTCATCCTATTGTTGATCTGACAGGAATCTGTAGGGTTTAGGCGAGACTTTCACCAACCTTATAGAGTCAATAATACAGATTTTCATACCACAAGGAGACTTAAGGTGCATACAATTTTGAAATTTGCTTTGATGCCTTTTCTTGAGTATTTGAATAAATATTGTGTTTGGTGCCACTGCAGGATTGCTGTCCTCTTTCGTGGAGGTCGAGTCCATTAAGCGGCATTTCAAAAGCAGGTTGGTCGGCACGGTGCTCAACGGCTACCTGTGCCTGAGGAAGTTGGTTGTGCAGCGCACCAAGCTCATCGATGAGACTCAGGACATGCTGCTTGAGATGCTGGAGGACATGACGACAGGTCTGCACCGACACACGTTCAGCTGACATGAAATCTAACCACGTTGCAAATTCTGGCTCCGCTGTTGCATTTTATTATTTTGGCAATTTTTGTTTTCATACTTAATAGTGTTAAAGAAAATCTTTGGTCTAGTCATATTTACAAAGAGGTTTGCTTTGATGAATTATTATTACTCAAACTGAATGTTTGCAGGATCTGGCTGGGTCTCGTTCCAGCTGCACGCCAGTAGAGTAGTAGAGCGTCTGTTCTTCAATAGCCTCATCTATAATATACTTTAATTCAGAATTGTTTTGCCAAGATTTTCATTTAGATAACAGATCCTTGTGGCTCCACCTGAATATGACAACTTTTGTTGCTTCTAACTTTCTCTGTGATCACTCATTTTAAATGTCAGTAGAGCTGATCTCGAAGCACAGCTGCTGTCATTAACCTGTATTTATTTTAAAATTTTGTCTGATGTCGTGATCATAAAATAATTTTATCTGCTGCTCAGCAGCTTGGTAATGACTGCTTGTTGTTAGTATTTATGAGCTGCAGTCAAATTTCATTTGTGTTCAGTTATCTGACAACGAAATATGTAAATGAGAACAACTATATCATGAATTCAACAGCATTAAAACACAGTATGTCATCACAGTAGTAGGGGGCCTGTATATGTGTCAAGACAAAGTCAGTAACAAATGAAAAGAATCATTAAAAATTAATTTTAAGTCAGCTGCCAATATAGGCATTCAAATACATTCACAAGTGAATGTACCACCAGCTGGAATGGTAGCGGATCATCTCTGGCAGCCACAACAGAGCAGGAACGTGGTGCAGCTGGACTCTGTGTACATTAGTCTTTCTTTACTGTTTCCACTACTCAGTAGAATAAGTAAATTAGAAATCTACTTCTGTTTTCATGAAGTAATGTAGCAAAATCATTGTATTTGTTTAAAACAATCTTGTTTTGTTGTTCATAGGTACTGAGTCTGAAACCAAAGCCTTCATGGCCGTGTGCATTGAGACTGCAAAGCGGTACAATCTGGATGACTACAGGACACCCGTGTTCATTTTTGAGAGACTGTGCAGCATCATTTATCCTGTGAGTAACCTTTACTCTGCTGTATTTCAATTTTAAAAAAGTCCTACAGAATACTGCTCTTTAATCCAGTGTAGCTGTGAATTTTCCCTCATATGAAGCTTCTGTGTCATCCTTTGTGTTCAGGAGGAAAACGAGGTGACAGAGTTCTTCGTGACCCTGGAAAAGGATCCCCAGCAGGAGGACTTCCTCCAGGGCCGCATGCCAGGAAACCCCTACAGTAGCAATGAGCCCGGGATCGGCCCTCTAATGAGGGACATCAAGAACAAGATCTGCCAAGACTGCGACCTGGTGGCGCTTCTTGAAGATGACAGCGGCATGGAGGTAAAATGATCAAACTCTTTGTTGTTTTTCATGGAATTCTAAAAGCTGACATGTTACAAGAAATATATTTGATGCTACTCTGTTCTCTTCAGCTTCTGGTGAACAACAAAATCATAAGCTTGGATCTGTCAGTAGCAGAAGTCTACAAGAAGGTCTGGTGCCCTACAAATGAGGTGAGAGTCCTAATGAGTTTGTCAGTGACAGAACGATCCTTTTACAACATTTGGACTTGTGTAAATTTTCATTCAGTTCTTATAACAGTCTTTAAAGCAGTGTAATAATGCATTTATTGTTAGTCATGGAGCCTGTTGTCTTTCTCTTTCAAGGGTGAGCCGATGAGAATCATTTATCGAATGAGAGGTCTGCTGGGAGACGCAACTGAGGAGTTCATAGAGTCACTGGACTCAACCACAGGTTAGATTTACTGTTAATTCACAGTTTGTTCATAATTGTGAGTCAAAGCTTCTTAACGTCTCATAATCTACATGTTCTTTGCCATCACATGTGCCTATATGGAAAAGATGAACGTGTAATATCTCATTATGATAAAGAGGGGAAAAAATTTAAAACGTTTTCACCTTTTTACAGATGAGGAGGAAGACGATGAAGAGGTCTACAAGATGGCAGGAGTCATGGCACAGTGTGGAGGACTGGAGTGTATGCTGAACCGGCTGTCTGGAATTAAAGATTTTAAACAAGGACGACACCTGCTCACTGTAAGCCAGCTCAACAATGAATCACTTATCTTTACTGAAAGACTGAAATCTAAGATTTCCTCTTTGGTTACTGTTCAGGCAGCAGTTTATAATTATGTACATGAGAAATAAAATGGTTTTGTAACATATTCCAACAAAAATATTGGGAATGAAGGCAGATCAAAGTCTGTATTTTTATCACATTTTCAAGCTTTAACCCCATCAGCGTGGCTCTTTTGTAACATGTTAGCTATTTCAGTAGTTAACATAGAGAGTAAATCATAGGCCGTGTAGAATACAGCAATGAACTTGATACTTTGGGAAATCTGGCATTTACAGCAGCAGGAAAAAAGTGATCACTGCAGTTCATCAGTAACAGCAGAGCTACAGGTTGATCAGTGTGTTTTTCACTCACAGGTTTTGCTCAAGTTGTTCAGTTATTGTGTGAAAGTGAAGATCAACAGGCAGCAGCTGGTCAAACCAGAGATGAACACACTTAACGTCATGCTGGGAACTCTGAACCTGGTGAGTGTGACATTAGTGTGGAGGATGGTCATTCTGGTGCAGAAAAATGCAGTCAATCAAATTTTAATGCATTTTTATGCAGGATTTTTATTTTCCAAGTCTTTTAAAATTACATATTTATGTCTGTTTTCTGTCAGGCTTTAGTGGCAGAACAGGAAAGCAAAGACAGTGGTGGAGCCTCCATAGCGGAACAAGTTCTGAGCATCATGGAGATCATTCTGGATGAAGCCAATGCAGAGATTTCAGAGGATAAGGTAACCATCGAAAACACATTCACCCCTCCAAGTAAAGAAGAAAAATCTGACACCGTAATATTACCAAAACCTGAAAAATCCTATTCTTGCAATTATTTGATTTAAACTTGTTGGACTTGCTTGTTTTTTGCAGGGTAACCTGCTGCTCACTGGAGACAAAGATCAACTGGTCATGTTGTTAGACCAGATCAACACCCTGTTCGTGCGCTCCAACCCCAGCGTGCTGCAGGGTCTGCTGCGCATCATCCCATACCTGTCATTTGGTGAACTGGAGAAGATGAGGATCTTGGTGGAGCGCTTCAAACCATGTTGCAGCTTTGACAAGTGGGCATCACTCAGCTTTCACTTACAAATGAGAGAAAATATGTGGAGTTTCAAAATGGATAACGTCTAGGCTTTCAATGGATAGAAACACATTTTCTGCCAGTACGAAAAGTTATTATGGAGCAAATCAGGCTGATCATTCAGACAGAGTTGTGCCACTCTGAGTGCCATGTGTGTACGGAGAGTGTTTTAGTATTGAAATTCATGACTGAGTAAAACTGACCCCTGTCTTTGTTTTCTAAGGTATGACGAGGAGCATAGTGCAGATGACAAAGTGTTTTTGGATTGCTTCTGTAAAATTGCTGCTGGAATCAAAAATAACAGCAACGGCCATCAGCTGAAAGATCTTATTCTCCAGAAAGGAATCACACAGAGTGCATTGGACTACATGAAGAAACATATCCCAAACGCCAAAAAGTACGTTTCCTAGTTTCAAGTGTTCAAAGATAGTCCATCAAAACCTGTGATATAATCAAATTTAAGTGCTTGATTGGTTAAACTGTTTTCTTGTTAGTCTGGACGCGGATGTCTGGAAGAAATTCCTCTCTCGACCAGCTCTACCCTTCATTCTCAGATTGCTCCGTGGTTTGGCTACCCAGCATCCCCCCACACAGGTACCAAAGGCCATAGAAGAGTCGTTAAGAGATGAACCGTTAAAATATTTGACCCTTCTTGCAAACTCGGCATCAAAAACTTGGACTACCTTAACCGGATGTCTTCTTATCCTCTGTGCAGGTGCTGATAGGCACTGATTCAATAACCAACTTGCACAAGCTGGAGCAGGTGTCCAGTGACGAAGGCATCGGCACGTTGGCCGAAAACCTCCTGGAGGCTCTGAGGGAGCACAGCGACGTCAACTTGAAAATAGAAGCAGCCCGCAGGGAAACCAGAGCAGAGAAGAAGCGCATGGCTATGGCCATGAGACAGAAAGCTCTGGGAACACTGGGCATGACGGTACTCTTTTCCTCTTTTATATAACGTTTCTCTTTTTTTTTCTCCAATTGGTTCTTTTTATTTTTCTTCATTTTGTTTAAATGCTTCTCATTTGTATCTCTGCCACTTTGTTTCACTGTTATTAATACAGCAGAATGATATACTGATGTTTTTTGGGGTTTTTTTGCCTTTCAGACTAATGAGAAGGGCCAGGTGGTGACAAAGACCTCACTGTTGAAGCAAATGGAGGAGCTAATAGAGGAACCAGGCTTGACCTGCTGTATCTGTAGAGAAGGTTACAAGTTCCAGGTACAACAACACCAGAGATGGTGACAAAAATCACACTGTTTAGTTTTGAGTATCAGCTGCCACTGATATAACTAGTAATATAACAGCTAATATTATGAAACACGAATGCAGCTGACTTGGAAATCTTCTTGTGTACAGAACCAGCTCGTGTTCTGAATTAACATTTTGGTCCTTGTCTCTCTTTTTTTCTAGCCAACCAAAGTCCTGGGGATTTACACTTTCACAAAACGTGTGGCCTTGGAGGACTTTGAAAACAAACCCCGCAAACAGCAGGGCTACAGCACTGTGTCGCACTTTAACATAGTCCACTATGACTGCCATCTGGCAGCTGTCAGGTAACAACATCTGCATAAACATCTGCATGTACCTGCTGATGTTTAGAATACCTCAGAAATTGTCTGCTGTGATCTCACTTTTCATTCAATATAATCACCTTTTTATTTTTCCTTTTCCCCGGGGCAGACTGGCCCGTGGCCGAGAGGAGTGGGAGAGTGCCGCTCTTCAGAACGCCAACACCAAGTGCAATGGACTGCTTCCTGTGTGGGGGCCACATGTGCCAGAATCAGCGTTTGCTACATGTTTAGCAAGGTTAAAACACACATCAGCACACATACAGACATCAAAATATTCTTTGATTGGTCACACAGTGAATCATTCCCAACTGGAATTTCTCTCTGGCACACAGGCACAACACATATCTGCAGGAGTGCACAGGCCAGCGGGAGCCCACGTACCAACTCAACATCCACGACACCAAACTGCTGTTCCTCCGCTTTGCTACTGAACAGTCGTTCAGCGTTGACACAGGAGGAGGAGGCCGAGAGAGCAACATCCACCTCATCCCCTACATCATCCACACTGTGCTCTATGTGCTCAACACGTATGAACCTTTTTACCTGACTATAAAAAATGCATTCAGTCAGTTCGGGTGCCCAGTTTCTAGATGTATGACAGTGATGAAGTGTAAAGATGACACATGAACCATCAGTCCCTCTATTTGATCAAAACTCAGCTGGTATGTTTACTGTCTCACTTTGAAAACTCAGTACAAGAGCTACGTCACGGGAGGAGAAGAACCTGCAGAGTTTCCAGGAGCAGCCATGTGAGAAATGGGTGGAGAACTCGTACGAGGTTGAAGGGCCGCACTATTTCACCATCTTGGCCATGCACATCATGCCACCTGAACGCTGGAGGACTTCACGGATGTACTTCCTACGAAGACTCCTGGTCACCGCACACGCCCGCAAAGTCTCAGCAGTCGGCACCAACAAGTATGAAACTGCAGGATGAAATTGCTTTTTCATGTTTTGTGTCTCTTCAGGAAGATGTTTGTAGTTTGGAAGGAGCATTTCTTACATATCAATGTTTGTTTTGTTTTAAAGCAGATTTGTTGTTTGATTGTACTGAATGACTATATTTAGTAAAACAAGCCTTCATCTTCCTTTTTTTCTTTTATTATCAGACTCACAGATAAAACACCAAAGGAATATGCAGTCTATCGCTCGCCTCTTCTCTTCTGGGGTCTGGTGGATCTGGTCTACGACATGTTTAGGGTAAATGTGTTATAATTTCAAATCTACTGTTCATGTTGATGCCGCAAACTTGACCACAATGATATTCTCCTGTATGATGTATTAGGTCAGGATGCTTTGATCGACTGTGCACTGATTGGTCTAAGCTGACGTGACTCGATTAGTGTAACCTCGCACGTCATAATTTGTCTGCTGTGCTTGAGCTTCAGAAATGTTTGGGAAAATGTAGCGTGTGTGTGGATACTGCTGCACTACTTGATCAGTAAAAGATCTTCGCTACTGAAAAGCTGTTTGATTCAGAAAACAGCGACGCTACAACCACACTGCTGAGAAATGTAGTTAAGCTAAAACGCTACAACAAGTAGCGACACTACTGCCTAACACTGGTCATGGAGACATGTTTAATCCATCTTTTTGCATGTGCATGTAAAAATAAATCAAAGATAACTCATAAACTCAGGCTTGATGAACAGTGACACAGCAAAAGGAGACCGCTGAATGTTTGGGGCAAAAACAAAAACCTCTGAATGCAGTCGAGCAAACTTTTGACCGCAGCTGGACTATCGTGCTGTGTTGTTGAAGCACAGGTGATGTAACATTTGAGATATGTCAGCTGTTACTTGACTAACTTCTCTCACTGCCTTTTTCTTCTCTGCTCTTCGGCCGTGCAGAAAGTACCCACCAGCAACACAGAGGGGGGCTGGTCCTTCTCGCTGGCAGAATATGTCCGTCACAACGACATGCCCATCTACGAGGCGTCAGAGCGCGTGCTCCGGGCCTTCCAGGATGAATTCATGCCCGCCGAATCCTTGTCAGAGTTCTTTGATGTAGTAG
This sequence comes from Thunnus maccoyii, assembly GCF_910596095.1. NCBI lineage: Eukaryota > Metazoa > Chordata > Actinopteri > Scombriformes > Scombridae > Thunnus > Thunnus maccoyii. The sequence goes on along the minus strand of NC_056536.1, from coordinate 12,423,609 downwards.
GTCAGTATACATGCACACACCTGATCACCTTTATAGATTATACTTACAGGACAAATCTACAACAACCCAGCTGTTAGAGTCAGGATGTCTTCTCTGTTGCATCTCTACTTTGTCATTTATGACGGGTCGACTCTCGGCTTTAGATTGTTTCCTGGTCTAAGATCTAAACTGCAATGTGGCGTGAATGTTAACAAGAAACCTTACATTACGTTTCTCTTCCAGGTCTCCTTTCTGAAATCGCCGACCCAGACCTCTTCCTGCAGGATTTGTTGAACTCTTTGCCCTGATGGCCAACCTCACCCCACACCCTCCAAAAGAAAAACGAAACACACAACAGCCCTGCAAAATAACGTTGGGACACCTACCAAAATCTCTCTTTTTACACACTGACACATACACAGAGTACACACACACACACACAGTATACACCATGCTTCCCTCTCACCTCCCTCCCCCATATGACAACTTCAAATTAACTTAAGCAGAAACTATGTGTAGTCTAAAAAAAAAATCATCCACTTCTGGCAACATCTATGTAACATTAACACAAAAACACAACGCTGTTAAAGGATTGGGGGGGGAACACACTAAAGCAGAATTTACACGTTGCCCCTCTGATTCAGACCACATCAGTCCAGAGTTGAGGACGTAACTCCATCCGGGACCCGCTGATGATGAAACCAGAGACGTGTGTATTTTCTGGTTCCCGACTGTTACCGCCAACAAACCCGAAGCTTCATCGTTGTTCTAGGTTTAAAGGACATCAGAGATCGTCACAGAACGGCAGGCTGCTCTCTGTGGTGACGAGAGAATCAAATTATTCACGCTAACAAGCAACAGTTGTCTGGTTGAGGGAATAACTTGTGAATTCTGTTTTAGGGTGGACGTTTTTGGGCTTTTGAAATTCCTTCCCCTCCCTATATTGGGGTGCAATGTTAAGGTAACTAAAAATGTTTTGGGATTTGACCCACCACGTATTAAGAGTGGAATTTGATTTTATCTTGTTTTCCTTTTTTTGTTTCTTTGGTTTAAGTTTGTTTTTGGTCAGGGCTTTTTAAAATGGCAGAAGTGTCACATGGTTGCGAGCTGACTTGTCCTTTTCTTCCGGGATTTTTGCTGTTTGGTCTTCATGTAGGTTCTAACTGGAATTTGAGTGATGGACAGGAAAAAAGTTTTTGTTTCATTTAGTGCGTATGTTTAAGGTTTCTTTTATCAACCTCAGAAGCAACATGGGGAAAATAACGATGAATAAAAGTTTGTTTTAATTTCGTCCTGTGACGAAGTGAACTTTGGACTTTGTGAATGATTCCATCTGTTGCAATGAAATTTCAGACCTGTCTAAATTAATAATAAAACAGACTTACATTATATCCTTAAACACTTTTTTTCCTTTGACTTTTATTTTTGTCATTCAGTTTGTTTTTCACCAGTTTCTTTATCTCTCAAGCCTCTCTTCACTCTGTAAGATTTGGGTATTCCCCAAAATAACCGGCAACACTCTTCTGTCAATCCCCAGGACTGATTTCTGGAAAGCAAAGTGCCGCTGAGTTTTCTCCTCAGCGATTGATCTACTTTTCAACATACAGTTAAAACACGGAGTCCTTGTACTTGAGAGCTGAATGCATGGTGTGGAGTTCACCCAGTTTATTGTTAATTCGCCTATTCCCGCTGCTACAATGTTCAAATGTTGCTGAATGTCTGCTTTTTGAATTTAGTCTATGATTAATAAAGCCGTAATAATTCCAAATCTGATCCAGGGTAACCTCTTCTGTTTACACTCTTTAAAAGGATGCATCACTTTCTGTACCTAAACTAAAACAAATGTTTCAACTCAGCATATGATGGTGCTAATAGGCCTTATTTACTTTTTACATTTTGACATGTCACAGTAGGAGAAGCACAGGTGTAAATAATAAAATTTATGATGGATTTATTCCATTTAGCTGCTTCAGTTTCATGGTGCTGGTACTGTGTGTGCTGGATCATTGTCACACTGTCATAACTTACTGACACAGAGCTGTTATTGATGTTAACAGTAACAGTTGTGCTTTTCCTGCTATGACAAGTAAAACTCTGCCGTGAAAAAGACCTGCACTGTTATTGCTGTTAAAATGTCCTGTGAAGAGACAAAGAATTGACAAATTTATAATGTATTGTTTTAGGGTGGGGTTTTTTGTTGCATTGAATTAGATTTTTACTGGATTAGAAAGCTGCTGTAACATAAGGTTAAAATGCAGCACAAACTATAGTGCTTATTTCACAGCTATTACATTTTTGAGGTCAAAACAGCAGCCTTCAACTGCCACATTTTAACTAATGTTTAGCCCTTTATGGTGTTGACCTGCTATTTAGTTTATTAGTCACCCCCATTCACATTTCCAGCATTCCCAGTACAGACAGACAGGATGACCTCACAGAGCATGAGAACTGTTGTAGATGGGAAATCTCCGTCAGCGAACTGTTATTCTTTCTATGCAACAATAGAAGAATGATCCACATAATATCAGAGCACATCACTGCACTTTTTTCACAGGTTGAGATTCACTCTGGCAGATTACTTAACACCTGAGATTATAACCAAAACCACTACATGGCCCTTAGACAAGGCTTTTAAAACTCCACAGGCTCCAGCAGGACATGCACACTACTGCTACACACCGGGGTTACAACAACCTGAACATGTGGCTTCAAAAGGTGAAGTCTCTCATTTCAGCAGTTTTTTTCTGCTCTTTCACACCTGAAATCAGAGCAAAGACTGTGAGGACTTTTCAGGGAACAGTTTTGATGAAGACTTTCACCTGTGCTTCTTCAACCTTTGCTGTGGATTATATCTGAGGTATTATTTTATAAAGGCCACTGGAGGGCGATATTCTTTAAGACGTTGCAATATGGGCGACATGACAATTGTAGCTCCCCATTTCCAGTGTAAACTGGGAATAAGATACAAAATACACTTTTAATTTTGACTCAAGACCATGACTACATGGTATGGAGCATCTAGTCTATAGTTTACAGTTGAGAATGGCTGGTCAAAATAATCTGTAACAACACAAACTGTAAATAAACATCAATATCAATTTATTTTCACTTTGCATATGAAAGCACATATTGCACATTTCACTTGTAGCTTTCAGCGAGACATTTATACATGGAAACTAAAAATAACATCATTCACAATGTCTTAACAACATTAAACAAGTAGTATGCATTGGCATAAACATTTCACCTTTATACAAAGGAATATGGCTTTTAATTCCACACAACCTCGACAACGTGGTCTTTAAGTGACCAGTCTCAAGGAGTGCTGAGGCTCAAGGCATAAAATGCACATTTAAAGGCCCAAATGTGGACCAATAAGATCACAGTGTAGATGGTCACAGATGAAGACACTCATCCTTTCCACTTTCTGTGGATGGAAAACACCCAAATAAAATGTTTAAAAAAGAAAAAAAGCTTTAAAAAAATAGATTTACAGTCCCTTTTTTTCCATCTGAAAAATATTTTTCCATCTGGATCTTCTTGACACAAAGCTGCTGTGTTCAGTGCGTCGAAGCTTGTAGATACACACACATGGAGTCCTGCATGTCCCGTCTCATTTCATCATATGTGTGTCCTCTCCTCACTGGCAGCACAGCGGCGCCACGTCCTCGGCAGGTGAGGGGAAGAGCCGCATGGCCTGTCTTGAGGATTTGTTGTAGCCGTTGTGGAAAATCAAGGCCTTCTTCACTGTGAAGAAGGAGACTGTCTTGTCCCACATGTCAGAGCTGGACATCCCAGTGTTGAGTTGGCTCTCTAGGGCTGAGCGGACCCTCACTGCTCTGTCTGTGCACTTCCTCTCCAAAATCATCATCTTACACATGCTGAGGAGAGAGAAGAAGAAACAGATGAGTGTTGGATACAGTTTTAAATGTAGACAGAAATCCACAACCACAAGAGCAATTTAAAGGGTTCGTTCACTATTTTAAATGACGAAAAAAGAACATTTTCATTCTTAACACTGGACAGTTTTTTAAGTGTCCACGTTCTGAGATAAACATCTGGGATTTCTGCTGCTGCCACAATACAACAGAGGTGAAACAGACTTGAGTTTGTTGAAAAATGACAAGGTCTATCTAGAATCAGTGTCCTCCATAAAAACTGATGTCAGTGTCATCTGTGCAATGAAAATGACCCCCATTGTATCGGAGTGCTGCTTGGTTAAATTCCAATAAAGGTAAGTAGAGAAAATGTTTTTTGGTAAGTTAGGTAAACTAGTCCTTTAACAGATCACTTTGAACATCTGCCCCAAATGCAGATGGGCTTCCAATCAATATTGATAAGACACTGAAACAAAACTGTTCTCTGTGAGTCAAATTATTGTGTCACCAACACTGACGGCTTTACAAAACCAAGACACTAAAACAACCCGACCTTAGAATGACCTTGGATGAGTATTAAGTCATATGAAAAGATGATGGGTAAAACCAACAACTTCTAGAGTTTCCTTCATCTGAACTTACGTTGTGTGTTGATCCCTCATGGTGAATACGCAGTCAGGTGGCGTCTCGTCAGTCCAGGCCTGTGTGGGGTTCAGGAGGCGTTCAGGGTTATGATTTTACCCTCCAAGACATCCCTCCTTTATATACTTATAGCAACTCTCCCATCGATTTAATGTGATTCTGGTTCTCACAGTGTTTAGCCAATCACAAAGCAGTGTTATGACAATAGTAAGTGAATAAATTAGTTGAATTCAGGAGTTACAATGGCCCCAATCCAAACAAACAGGTGGGAGGGGCCCTTCGCAGGTCGCTTGTCGCTCAGCTGATGCGCCACAACAAGGGGGATATCCTTGTTATTGTATTGACTGGGAGTGAAATGTGGTGGGAACATGGAGGAAAACATCTGCCTGAAGACCTCCAACATGGAGCAGAAGTACATCTATTGAAAAAGAAACAGTGGACAGAGATGTTAAGTGTGAAGTTTATGACCTGAGCTTTAACTCTTTACTTTTTTTACTTTTTAAAATTGGAGTAAACTTAGAAAAAGTTAAATCATCTCAGACTCAATCACAACTGCCAGTATTTTAGTTTTTATGTTGAAAAATGAAACACTTTTAGTGCACAAATATAACAGATAATTAACTTGTTATATTTGTGTCCTAAATGTGTATCTTTCCCTGAATCTTCTTTTTGCTGCAACAACCTCTTAATGTCGCTCAATATTCACTTACTCAACTTTTTATCTAGACAACTTAGGAGTTTTAGAACTTCTCCCTAATATACCTTGAAAACCAACTTAATCAAACTATCCATGAAGTTTCCCACCCTACACACACAAACACACACACACACACACACACACACACTCTCTATTCTTATTTATCTTTCTGTCTCTATTTCAGCCTCTCCAATTCTCACGGTGAGCGTCTCCCATGCTTGATTGGCCGACAATAGCGTACGATCCGTCCAGATGGTGTGCCTGGAAGCCCTGTTGACAGCCCTGTGTTCCCGTGTGTGTGTGTGTGTGTGTGTGTGTGTGTTTGTGTGTGTGTGTGTGTGTGTGTGTGTGTGTGTGTTGGGAGGGGGTTGGTCACTCAATCTTTGTTTGATGGGGCACACTTCCTTTGTGCGGCTGGCCTCAGTGTCATTAACACTGAAGTGTGGGAAGCCTGGGACCACAGTGGCTCCCACGTTCCACACAGGCAGGAAGGGAGCGTGTGACTGAGACGTGGCCAGCGGCAGGCAGGTCAGCCAGCTGTGTGTGTGTGTGTGGGGGAGAGAGAGAAAGTGAATGAGAGTGTGTCTGTCTGTGGCTGATGTGTGAGCATGTGCTGGGAGTGTGGAGACTGTTGAGATGTTTACACTTGAAGCACTTTTCTTCTCTAACAATTCAAATCATGTTCATCTACCATCAAATTAAAGATGACAGACTGAACTTCAAAAGCGTGGCTACTGAGCCGTTTCCACAGCAAAATGTCCAGTGTTAATGAGCACTGATTTTTTAATGACACTTATCTGGAGTTGCCAAGTGTTGAATGGAGAGTTTATGTCGATTCAGTGAGCTGATGTGGTTTAAAACTATCTGAAAATATCCAAGTAACTCTGGTGAATTTGTGCTTTTGTAAATGGTACAGTGATCATTTTAAAGCACTGAAACTTGTTTTCAAATCCTACATGTTTCTCTATAAGATTGAATATTAGTATCTGAAATATTAGCTGTTAAGTTAGGGAAAACAAAATGAGTTATAAATTAATAATATAATTATGAACCAGAATTATCCTTCTCTGAGATATTTTTTTCTGAAAAGTTGCTGCCTACTCTAAACAAGAAGAGCTCAGAGAAAACTAATACATAAATCTCTCATGTGAAAGAATCAATGTTGCTCTAACTTTGGCAGATCTCACGTAGGACCCCTCTTTGGTTACTGCTTATAAGATTCTGATTAAGAAAGGATGTTTTATTAACAGGCTGATTTGGTTTGTGTGTGTGCATTCTCTTTGCTTTATCAAGTAGATTTAATCCAAAAACTTAAAGAGAAGCTCTTTTGCTATCCATCTCTGAGACGTCTCAACTGTTGCACAGCTCCATGAAGGAAGTCTGCCGTGTCAAACCGGTGGAAGCGGCTGCATGTTGGTCTTTTCTAATGGCTGGCCCTCTGTAACACCCACGTGTGCCTGGTGGCAGAGGCACTTTGTGCTCAATTACGTCGCGGTGGAGATGACATGAGAGAGCGGCATGCTTCCCTCTGGGGTCACCACTTTCCCATATCAACACAAGCACTGGGTCACTCTCCCAGCTACACCCCCTCCTCCCTCCCCCGCCACCCCACCCCGGGCTCTTTCTCTCGCAGTCTATTCCTCCACCTGCTCCCCGGAGACACACTCATTGTCCCCACGGCTATAAACACTTCATTGAGCATGTGGCAGCCCTGCGTTCCTCAAAGCCCTTCCCAGCGCTCTCATTGGCCGGGGGACTGTGAGAAACTCCAACAAGCCCAAGACCCACACATTCATATGGAGATTTGGGTGTATAAATACAGGGCAGAGGCAGAGGAGAAGGCAGCTCAGATTCAACTGGCTCTTCGAACCGAGCAGAACAACTCTGACTCACAGCTATGGCACCCACTGTTTTTGGACAAGCAAACTTCTCTAAGGAACACCTGACTCCAGCTCATAAGGTAAGAACTATTTCTATGAATTCACTTAACTCCCTTTTTGAATTGTGTTCATATAATTTGAAAAAAATCCAATATTCAAGTGGACTAAATGTTTTTTCCCTCTCATTTTCAGCTGAGAAAGCCAATGGTGGAGAAACTGCGCAGAGATCGCATCAACACCAGCATCGAGCAGCTGAAATCCCTGCTGAGTCCTGAGTTCCTCAGGCAGCAGCCCGACTCCAAGCAAGAGAAGGCTGACATCTTGGAGATGGCTGTGTCCTATCTGAGGGGCTGGCAGCAGCAGAAGCAGCAGCAGCAGGCAAGCATGACCTCTGGCCTGATGTCGGCCGGCGACGGCTACTCCTGCTGCGTGCAGGAGGCCGTCAGCTTCCTGTCCCACTGTGAGGTCCAGACTCAGGCCCACAGGCGGCTGCTCAGCCACTTCCAGGGCCTGCAGGCGTCCAGCAGGACCAGCCACAGTCCCTGCACCCTCTCCCCTCCGGGCTCACCGCTCCATCAGGTCAGCTCCAGCAAAGGTGTGAGCCAGGCCGGCTGTGCTCTGTGGAGACCCTGGTAGGACGGAAGCAGCGTCACCTCCACACACAGAGAAAGAGAACCACGTCTGTGAACGTCATGGACAGCAAGTTAAAGACTCACTGAAGTCTGTTTCCTTTTGCTTTGGCAGGAGATTCAATATTGTTTTACTAGTTTATTGTGATGAAACAGGCACAATGTGCTGGTATTCCTTTGGAAGGACTGAAATGTTCAGGTTTTACTGAATATGTACACCATGTATACACATGGTATACTTTATATTTTAAAGTGTTCACTCTGTGATTGTGTTTATTGTTCCTCTGGGAAAAAAGATCCTAAAATGTTGTTTGTTTTGCAAACGTTTCTGAATCTTGTTGTAAGACCCACATTGGGTTGAAACTTTTAAGTGTCTGAGACACTGTTTGATTTATGTGTTTAAACTTCTGTCTATCTTTGATACTGAGTATCACTGACTGATACAATTCATCAGCTTGGTGTTGATGAATCAACAACATCCCATAAATGGATCCTATGGATCCACTTTTACTGTAAATCTTCTTATGATTATACTCTATTATGACTATTTGTGACCATTATTTGGCCTATGTGTGAAGGAATATTATTATTGTTGATAATTGTTCAAATAGATGTTTTTTCATCTTCAAATTAATACCTTTTATAAAGGGATTTTGTATTGAAAACATCAATCTTTACTAAAAGAGTCTGTTGAATTGCTTCCATGAGAAGTTTGTCTTTGAACATTGAAAAAATAAATGAAAAACTTCAGATGAAGTTTTGCAAACATAAACAATTGTGGTGTTTTTACTTTTTCTCAGAAATCTGCAGAATGCTGAGTGTTGAGGACAAAGTATATAGAAAATCTTACATAAAAACAGTAGTTTGTGTGTTAGTAGTGATTGAATGAATGAATTCTGGGAGGGAGCAGCTAGTGTTTTGGTTAAGATGTTGAAGAAGTAAATGTAGCAGCTCTCTTTAGGATTACACACTTTTATTCAGCCACACCTGTTTATCAGCTCTGAGGTGAATGTGCTTTGCTCAAGAGAGCGAGGGCAGTTGTGTTTTGAGGGAGAGCACAAAGGTTTGAATCCTGCCGCAGTCTGTGTAGGAGATGCTAAAAATGGCCTTGTTTGTCATGTAATCATAGATTACTTTAACTCTGCATGTTCACCTTGTTCACATTCAACTGCTTCAGTGTGCTAATATTTTTGAAAAACAGTGGAGCCTTAACAGAGGCTATATGTAAAACATTTAGTGTATGTTCACCTTTCAATTATTATTGCAGACTCAATCTACAAGATTCAAAATTGTTTACAATTCTCTAATACAATTGTGAAAAGAAAAACAAAATATTATTTATTCTGGTGCCAAAGTGCAGCCAACATAATAATATCTACACGGGATACATTTCCATTATGAGTTGAACAGTGGTGCCACACATTTAAAGTGCTTACATTTAAAATTATAATTTGTACTGTAAGTAATGGATGTAAATGTGTAATACATCTTAATGGCCTGATTTTACTTCAACAAATCAGTTGAAAACACCTGCATGTGCAAAAACACAAGTGATGCTATTCAGGTACATTTTTGATATGACTGCAGCTGGCTGTGCATCTGTCTTTTGCTGTATCATATTTTTTCCTCCAGTGATCCAATATTTCCCACAGGGATCATTCAAGTTTCATCTGGTCTTGCTGGTGCACAGGTGTTTAAAAAAAAAGAAGGAAAAAACTGGTATGGCGACACCCCTGCACATCACCACGTCCCACCTCTGTTGTGGTGGCCGTGGCATGCTGTCTAGTGCTTGAATTATGTCTCAAGTGCCACAAAAGTCTTTCACAACTATTTGTGTGTGCAGAAGTTGTGGAGAATGTGGCATGCCTGGGACTTTCTCAGGGTCTAGTTGGCCAGGCCAGATGGTCTGGCTGAAGCTGCCTCCCCTCCCCCTTCAACAAGAGATCAAACACCGTAGCTAATGTGATGTGTAACAAGACACACTTCTATTGTCCCCGTCTAGGGGCCAGTGAATAGGCACAGAGTGTGGGAAACGGGAGATACCACACTCACAGAGAGATGGCTGACGGGAAGCCCCTCTGCAATGGCCGAGACTTTATGGCAGGAATTCAGAGCTCTCTTCTGGTGGGAGGGGAACTCGTCTTCACACACACTTGTAGACAAAGACCCCCAGCAGCCGTGTAGTGCACACTAACTTTCAGACGAGGCACAAATTCACACAAACATGTCGACAATGAAATCAGTGGAGAGGACAGATAATAAAGCCAGAAATGAGCGGACAGATCGGCAATTGACAAGAGAGAAGAGAGATGTTTGCCTATAGATGACCCCAATGTGCAAATGAAGAGCAAGAAAACTAAGATTGTTGTTTATAATCCAAACTTCCATCTTACCTTGATGGAACTTTAAAGCACCAAAAATATCAACAGGTCACCAACCTGCTCAGATGGGCAAAGGAGGGAATTAACTATGTTTATCTAATCAAAATTGTATTATTTATTATTATTATTATATTTTGGAAGACTTTATACTTGATTACCTGATTAAGACTGCTGGAAATGTTGCCAGTGTGTTGATACTCTCTGAATTAAAGTATCATTTTTAAAAGGAGGAGTATGTTTCCGTTGTTGAATTACTTCTTTGACTCATTTAAAACTTTGAGTACTTCTTTCACCATTATGAACTGCTGAAACCTGAAATTAAAAGAGCCAACACAGACCAAAGGCAGACGGACTGCTCTGTGCCAGGCAGTGAAGCCAGTTGACTTGATTTTTCCCAGATGGACGAGGACACAGAGTTTCTGTTTGTCCTGCAACAAAAGATCAATTAACATTCCCAGTGGAGCATTGAGGAGCAGCATGGCTTTTGTAGCTCATTTACCCTGATGTTGGGGACTGGTGGGAAACTGGGGAGACGGGACTACTCACACTGCACCCACAAGGCCGGCTTCACATCTGGGGCCAGCCAGTGATGGAGGCCCTCGGAGGCACACTGCCAGCGTGCTCATAATACCATTAACTTGACACTAATTTGAGACAGTTCATTTACAACAGAGCCTGCAGACATCAGGGAAGAAAGACAAGAGTTTATGATTAAAGGCTGCATGCTTACAGCTTTCAGCAGAACTCTGCGACTATTATGTGACTAAAAACAACATAACTGAAATATGCAGTTCAGTTTCTGGAAGAAAAAAAAATTCCCACGAAACATAAAAACAAAATGAAGTTTGGCCTCAAATATCTGCAATATGAAGTGAGAGTTGCTTGCTTGCTTGCATGCTATAAGTTGTTTCATGTAATAATAACTAAATAAAAAGATGAAATTATAATTTTGCACACTAAATCACTAAATGGTGCACTGATGAGTGTTATAGGTGACTGTTATAAACCTCTGATTAGGACAGTTTGGGATAAATTATATGAATATCATATATAATCCTGACTTGTTTTCAGGCACAGACACTATAGTTCTCATCATGTAAAGCTTCATCATTAACATCAGTTGTTCACATCATGATTATTAAACAGATGAAAACAGTTACATGTGATATGTCATATTTGTTCTCGTCTGTGTTTGATCTGAATAAGTGGAACAACAAACTAAATCAAAAACTCATGCTGTGCACACGAGGTCATTTGCTGCTCGTTAACTGCGTCTCCGCACCGCACGCGGTCTCGTGGCTCGCGCCGCGCAGAGGACGTGCGCCACTTTCACACCTGAGACGCGAGTCAGCAGCAGCCTTTGATCAGCAGCGTCTCTCTTCAGATTACCACACTGGGTTTTTTCACACATTATTGCGGCGGAAAACCCTGAAGGGAAAGAAAAACCGTGATTCAGAACATAGTAAGAAAAGCAACAGGTGGGAAAAATGTTTCACCTGCAGCCAGTTGACTTTTAAACTCTTTAAAGTTGATTTTTATGTGTCCAAATGTTCCAGTTTGTGCACCAAAATGCTTTTTGGAGGAAAGGTGTCTTTCTTTGAAGAGACGAGTATTCAGTTTATATTGTTTTATTGCAGTGAAGCATTTGGTCTTTAATTGCAGTTACACCCCTCCTCCTCCTCCTTTGAAGATGCTCTTTTGTGTTTATCACTTCCCCTTATTTTACATCCAAAAATTAAATTTTGACCTTCAGTCTGTGATAAAATCTCAGATGACTGCTTGATAAAGTGTTAATTACCTGTTGCTTATCTTGGGAAACATGCCAAGCACAGATACATGCCCTCTGAGTTATTGACATGTCATCTATTGTTGTGCTGGGAGTCCCACTGGTCAGAGTGTGGGAACCCCAGCCCAGCCTCAGCCACATGGCTTTGTTATGCTAATCTCACACTATAAAATGAGGAGCAGCTCCTCCAGAGACATCAGAGCTAACACTGCTGTCCAGAAGAAGCTGCTCACTTCACCTGCAAAGACATGGCTCCCTGCTCCACCAACTACTCCTCTATTCACCACATCAGGATTTCTGAGAGAGACAACATCAAAGTGAGTATTGAAGTAGATTTTAATGTTTTTTTCCCACCAGTTTTACAGTATAAATGTCTAATTATTGTTGACTTTGAATCAAAAACTTACTTTCTTATCTCCTCTTCCTCAGTTAAGAAAACCTATTGTGGAGAAAATGCGCAGAGATCGCATCAACAGCTGCATCGAGCAGCTCAAGATCATTCTGGAGAAAGAGTTTCACAAGCAAGAGCCCAACTCCAAGCTGGAGAAAGCCGACATCCTGGAGATGACTGTAAGCTTCCTAAGGCAGCAGCTGCAACCGGGCCTCTGCCAGAGCGACTACAGCCAAGGCTACTCTCACTGCTGGAGGGACTCTCTGCACTTCCTGTCTGCCGGCTCCAACACGGAGGCCTCTGTCACTCCTCTGCAGGGCCTCCAGCAGCAGGAGCAGCAGCTCCTCCAGGCCCAGAGAGCCAGCAGCTCCTCCCCAGACTGCTCCACCCTCAGGCCCACCACGCTGCAGGACGGCAGCAGCAGCAGCAGAGGTCCCGTATGGAGGCCTTGGTAGAGACTCTGACACACAGACACTGTGAGACCTGAGGGGAGCTGCACTCTCCCTCACTATATGTAGGAAATATGCATTTCCAGCCTGCTCATTCATGGCGGGTTTCCTTATTGTCTCATCACATTGATGGACAAGTAGTAAAAGCGAAGGCTCTCACTTATTTTGAAGATTGTCCTGCTTTGACTTTAATTCACTGATCTGATGTTTTGATGCTTTTTCTTTGTGTCTAAAGCTGGTTTTAAGTGATGATGGTTTTGTCAAATCTTGTGAAAGGATTGTTTACTCCAGTGGAGTTTATCTTTGAACTGCTCGATGTAACAGTATATATCTGCCATACTGTGTTATACTGACAGCTGCTGTTGAGAATATTTCTCTTCTGTTTTGAATTATCTATGCCAAACATTTAATGTTATGGATCAGGATGATGATGATGATGATGATGATGATGATGATGATGATGTGTGTATGTGTGTGTGTGTGTGTGTGTGTGTGTGTGTGTGTGTGTGTGTGTGTGTGTGTGTGCATGCAAGTGAATTTACATGTTAACATTTTGTAAAAGGATGTTGATATTGCTGGTTTGCTATCACATTTAGGCTCTTAAAACTCATTTCTTTGTATGACAATTAACAATAAAAAGATACAATCGTTAAAAAATGGTTGAGTCCATATTTTCATGATTTATGAGACAGAAAACTCAAAAAACTTCTCCTTAAAGTGAAGATTTTCCTTTTAAATAAAGGAAATGTGTGTCTTTAGTGCCAGTTTTCATCACAAACGTCTGTTTAAAGCTTGTCTTTATTTTGAAGAAGGTCACGTGACATGTGGTTCAGGAAGTGACAGCACATCAGGAAGTGTTTGTACATACAGTGCATAATACTAGAGGTAAAAGTAATGTTCACACTTGCAAATAAAAACAATCATCTGCTTTGATTTAAACCTGATGTATTAGGATACAGGCCAATGTGTATTTAAATTATATTACTTCAGAGCTCAAAAACAACAACATTAAGACACAAGCAAGTGTTGAGTATCTTTTTTTTTCACTAAATTCATAGAAAAAAGGTATCCATTGGAATTTATGGATCTGCACATGACAATATGAATTTTATCTCCATTTCACAAACAACACTCAGATGGTCCTTAATTGTTGGAAAAAGCATCAAATCCAACCTTGTTTAAGACTAAATCAAACCACCAAATCACGTGAAAACACACACACACTGAAGTCATGTTTATTGAATACACTGTATTCAAAATTAATAGATTCACACAAAATTTAAATAGAAGTAAAAATGTATTTAATTGAAATAAAAAGTTAAGTTACAGTAAACACTTAACATATTGTTCACCATAAAATCTTATTTCCAATTTGCAGCTTTTTTTAAATAATACATTATAATGAACAGCACACACAAATGACTTCTTGCTGTTAGCGGCTGTCTCTTCCCTTTATTAAAGGAAAATAAGTCACAATAGACATGTTCAGTTAGCCATGCTAGTTTCAAACATAATTGACAAACTTCAAACTTCTCAGCAATTTTAACTTCACACGATGAAAACATTTTCGGTTACATAGAGTAACAAAACACTGATAATAACATCACTGTGATATATGTTCCCTGGAAGGAGAAGTTTTGCATGAGTGGTGAACGATCTCCATTGTGAACTTGTTATTACAGTGAGGCAACAGAATACCTATTACACATCTTCTCATCAATATGATGAAACAAAACACTCAGTAACACCATGAATGAGCAGGCTGGAAATGCATATTTCCTACATATAGTGAGGGAGAGTGCAGCTCCCCTCAGGTCTCACAGTGTCTGTGTGTCAGAGTCTCTACCAAGGCCTCCATACGGGACCTCTGCTGCTGCTGCTGCTGCTGTCCTGCAGCGTGGTGGGCCTGAGGGTGGAGCAGACTGGGGAGGAGCTGCTGGCTCTCTGGGCCTGGAGGAGCTGCTGCTCGTGCTGCTGGAGGCCCTGCAGAGGAGTGACAGAGGCCTCCGTGTTGGAGCTGGCAGACAGGAAGTGCAGAGAGTCCCTCCAGCAGTGAGAGTAGCCTTGGCTGTAGTCGCTCTGGCAGAGGCCCGGCTGCAGCTGCTGCCTTAGGAAGCTCACAGTCATCTCCAGGATGTCGGCTTTCTCCAGCTTGGAGTTGGGCTCTTGCTTGTGAAACTCTTTCTCCAGAATGATCTTGAGCTGCTCGATGCAGCTGTTGATGCGATCTCTGCGCATTTTCTCCACAACAGGTTTTCTTAACTGGGGAAGAGGATATAAGAAAGTAAGTTCATGATTCAAATCAATAATACAAATGCTATCTGACTGTTAAAATCCCTTCTGGTACTCACTTTGATGTTGTCTCTCACAGAGATCCTGATGTGGTGACCAGAAGAGTCTTTGGTGGAGCAGGGAGCCATGTCTGTGCAGGTGAAGTGAGCGGCTTCGTCTGGATGACGGTGTTTGCTCTGATCTCTCTGGAAGAGTCTCTGCTCATTTTATAGTGAGATATTAGCATAACAAGGTCTTGTGACTTGGCAGGGCTGGGATTCATAACAATGAGAAACACATCAATAACTCAGAGGTGGAGCTGACACAGGCTGGCCAGTAGAGATAAAACCAGTCCTGAGATATATATCAGACTGAGAATGATACGCTGTCAGTCTCTTATCAGGGGGCTGCGCTTATCTCACCCTCCAGTTACACAGGGGAACACGGACTGCAGCTCCTGATGACGACCCAGGGAATAATTAAAGACAGGAGTTAATGCAAAGGTGGCATCCAGAGAAAATTTATTAAAAATGAGCATGTTTTTGAGATTTAATTAGATGTGTAAATTCATAAAAACTTCTGGGATTAATCCACATTTTGGGAACAAAGACATTTCTTCAACTTTACATTGCAATTGTTTGGACATTTCAGATTTTTGCTTTGCAGTTTTTCTCCCTTCAAGTTCTTTGAACATCTTCTAGTGTCACTGTTACAAATTAATTGTAATATTTAACTGTTACAAACAAATTGTCCTAATGAGATGACACCTTTTAGAACATTTTACACAAACTAATAATGATGTGAGGACTTTAATAAAAATGCAGTATTGCAATATTGCTCGACTGTGCTTTCAAATGAGACCACTAGAATATGTTGACTCCTGCTGGTACCATATTTCTGGATTGTGGGACATCTTGGGTGTCCCATTGTAGTATTTTGTAAATCTTGAGACCAGGCTTTTGATTTTCAGAGGATACATCCATTTTAAATACCGTGTGATGATGAATATTCATTTTCCAAAAATGAAATGGACCAAACAGCTTGTGGAATAAAACTTTTTGCACTTTACTGTGTGTTCTTTAGGTGCTGACAATAAAACTCCTGCTTGTTCACCCATGGCACACTTCGATTGTTGATGGAGGGTATTAAGCTGTGAGTGGACAGACAGACTGTGGGAAAGCCAGGCTCGGACTCTACTCACACATCTACTGGTCAATAGGGCTGACCTCCCAGCCACAAAAGGCCTTTTCATCTCTTTTCTCAAACAACAGCTAACAGCAGCACTGTGACTGTGTGTGTGTGTGTGACTGTGTGTGACTGTGTGTTTGTGTGTGTGTGTGTGTGGTTTCACACAGACACAAGACAGGTCAATTGTGCATTTATTTAATATGCAACAAGATTTTACCCCAATGTTTTGCAATTCTGAAACTTTTTTTTGGTAACCAGCTCCCACTTGTTGATGAATCCCTGAAAATATGATCATACCACTTGTTTTGTTGTCAACTTTTTTTTATTGTTTAACAAGGATAACAAACAACATATACAAACAATTACACAACAATTAACCCCCACCCCTGGCAGCAACCCAACCCACATTACAGTTGGCTTTAGTACATCAAAATGGAGAAGAAATTAAAGGAGATAGACTATAGTATTTAGTATTATTTAATTAATGGTAATTATCAGTGTGACAGTCCCTCATGCAGCTGGCAGGGGGCGCTATAAAGGATAAAAGCACAATACCTGTTGATTCTCTTCAAAAGCAAACTCACACATACATTTATTTTGTGTCCATTAGTCGACTGCCCGCTTGGTTTTCTTCTTCTTCTTCTTCTTCCATGGGATATAACTATATATAACTGAAATTTATGTTGATAATCTTCCATTGACTCCTTTATTTAAATCGGCTGGTCTGTTATAGCGTAGTGTTATATCAAAGGATCTGAGATAGATAGATAGATAGATAGATAGATAGATAGATAGATAGATAGATAGATAGATAGATAGATAGATACAATGGCATATAATTCAACTATTAATTAATTATAAAGCTAAAAGCTTAAAAGGACAACATGGGATAGATAGCTGATCTTCAAGTCAGGCAAGTTAAACATATGCAATAACAAAACACACACAAACAAACTTGAGTTATACAAACAAGCAAATCAAACCTTTAATTGACTTTTCATCAACAGTCTTTAATTTTGCTTGTGGAACTCTTGAAACAGTATTATGTCTAAATAATATTAGTTAAACTACCTCTTGTTGCATATTTATGATAATCTGATAAGACTAAAATAGTTGGTTAAGTTGCCAGCAACTGAAAAACAAAATCATTTCATAATAATAACTTCTCTTTCTGCCTTCTGACCACCATCACTCACTAGCAGGCAGTATATTAACAATTACGTCACGTACATGGAGATCTTTTCAGTCTGCATTAATTCCTAAGCTGTAAGTTAAAATGATTATCTGTCCGTGAGCAAGTGTCTCTCCAAGCACCAGAGTTGCTGATCTGTAGGTGAGCATGACCTCTGACCTTTCTAGCAGAGGTCTAGTGTAATAGAACTTAATTTGTACACACAATACACATTTTAAACTCTGTTGTCAGAGAAAAATAAAAGGGAAACTCTGTTCCCATTATTTTTCCTGGTAGGCCTTCACTGTTTGTTGCTACTTTTTATCAAATTAAATAATTACAACTTCATTTTTTACTCATGGTATACATCTGAATGCAGTTCTGGAAATGGGCAGTGGTGTTCATTTGCGGCCTCAGGACAATAATATAAATCTTGGGCAGGAAGTAGCCCCAAAGCATGGCCAGAACGCTGAAGAGTATGGCAAAAACGTGTGTGGCTATGGTGAACGGGCCTCTGCTGATGTAGTAGACAGTGAAGAAGCTTATCCAGGAGATCATGTACACCATGAGGCTGAAGGTGACACACTTGGCCTCGTTATAGTTGGCTGGAAGGTCTTTGCCCATGTAGCTGAAATAGAAGCAGAGGATGCTGAGCAGTGCTACATAAGTGGCCTCGAGACCTGCACCAGGGGATAGGGTGTTACTGCACTCCAGGACAATGCTGTCCGTGTAGAAGTCAAGATCCTGGGATGGCTGTGGAGGGTTGAGGGCCACACGGACCACAGAAATAAACAAGATGATGACAGACACCAGGAAAATGGTAAACTGTGGGCCGTGTTTTTTGGCCCATTTGTCATAGGCCGGCGGCAGCTTGGATGCAAATTTAAAAATGCAGACCACCTGGAGGGAGTGCACAGTGATGCAGGCCAGACACACAGTGAAGCTGAAATTGAATAGAGGTTGCTTGAGGAGGCAGGCCAGAGGAGACGGCTGGCCAAAATGGCACAAAGAGCTCATGGCAGCGGCAGTCAGGGCTGCCAGCATCAGGAGGCAGGTGCGGCCTCCAGCAGACTTGGCCACGGGCGTGTTCAGGTTGAGCAGGAGGATTAGTGCAGTGCTGGAGGTCATGAGAACACAGGCGGCCAGAAAAACGAGCAGGGCGATGGAGAGGGGGTCGTCCCAGGCGAGCAGCAGGACGGTCCTGTTCAGACATTGCTCGCTGCCTGGAGGAGACCACTGCTCTGGCAGACACTGCTGGCATGTAGTGGACTCTGAGGAAGAGAAACAACACAGAAATACACTGGGATGTAAAAACTGGGTTAAAATTTGTTCAAAATGAACACTGGTAAGGCATCACAAGATAAAATGTCTTATAGAAGAGAAAACACAGCAGCATTTGTTAGAAGTTTTAAAATACATGTTGTTAGGCACAGTGACACATTTTATTTAAGCTCTTGAGTCTGTTTGGCTCCTAGTGTGAGTCCTCTGCACCACCTGCAGGTCAAACTCACACACAACAACTGAAAATACTGCTCTGTTGGAGGGATGATATTTTGATCACTTTCTTCCTAAATTGTAAGTGGAACTCAATAGAAAAACAATCTTAAATAAATAAATTGTAAAAAAAATGACTAAATTACTTGAAGGTGTTTTAGTAATATCAGTAGAATAACCGTCTCCCGTGTTTGTCCATCAGTGTGATCTCTGTCCTGACTGGTGGAGTGATATATCTGTCGATCATCTTTGATGATTTCTGTCCTGCACGTATTCACATATTTTTTTCCCTTTTCACAAATAATTTTGTTCTATAAATTGCTGAAACTTTGCCTGGTCAGCCCCCAAATATCTATTTTGTTATCTGTTTTGTTTCTAATTTCATCTCATCTTCATCTTCTTCACACCTGTCCAGTTTTTCTTTTCTTTTGATTGTTTTTTTTTTTGGTGTGTCTTTATTTTACCACTTATATTGAGGAATGTGGCGGAGGGACATTCCTCGCATTCAAAGCAGCACGTATGGTGCCCAGTCAGCAGCTTCTTGTGGCCTTTCTTGCAGGGAGGAGTGCAGATGGACAGCGGTACCTATAGACGCAGGCAACAGGGAGGAGACTGCATTTAAAATTAGAGCAGTTACAGATTAACAATTCATGACTACATGCAGTAGGTTTGTAATAAAAACTCAGTCCACTGGAATATGCATTTTCAATTGCAATTGTTTATTATAATTTGGTGCTTTTGGATTATTTTCCCTCCAAAATACATTGAGAAGGCAGCTGAACAAGCAATTTACTCCAGAAATTTGTTTGGATCTTTCTGACATCTGCACAGTTTTTTCCTATATATTCACAATTGTGTTATCATTTCATAGCCCCTTTGCAGATTTCTCACTTATGGTTTGACCATATCTGCACCAAATGAGAATTTGAACAGAGAACATCTTACAAAAATATTAAAATGCACTCATTAGTACAGTGTACAACAGTTTACAAGCACAACACTGTACACCAAAATACTCCATACTGGTCTTACTGATCTTGAAGCTCCACTGTTGTGCCACTCAATTTGATCTTCATCAATTCTCAATGTAATGGGATCTGGGCTAAAAGAGCCAACCACTCTGAGAGACCAGTCCTTCCCCGTCCAAACCCAGGTCACAATGTCATATCCTGTGGGTGGGTCACCATTCATATCAAAGTACACAGAGGTGTTGTCCAGAGAGAATCTCACTTGCTTGAGCCACGGCAGAAGCTGAGAAAGAGAGAAATGAGGAAAAATCAGTGCCGAACAACAAGAAAGTGGTTCTGAGAGATTTTCCTCTTTGGTAAAAACACAGTTCACGTCTGCTCACCTGCCATGGGTACATATTACTCCTTTGGCACTGTCCAGAATCACATCTCAGTGCTTGGTGCAGAGCATGCGCCACAGCATACACTGCTTTATACACATTGACGGAAGACGTGATGTCATAGTTCTCCAATGAGAACTTCTTCTTGGCGAGGGTGTACAGGTCTGTGCTCTGTAGACAGTCGTTGCCGTCAGAAACGTCCTGTGTGTTACTGTGTTTCATTGAAGCCTCAACAACCTTTCTCTCAAACTCCTGAAAACCAGATAGGGATGCATTTTTGACGGACATGCCGAGCACAGTGCCGATGACATGGATCCCAGGTATGTCTGATATAAGAGTAGCCACTGACCAGTCCTCCGTCCCAATCCACACCTTCTCTGTAACGTTACGCTCAATAACATACGGGAAGAATTTACTGAGTTTTGACTTGCTGGAGAAGAGCACGATGGTGTTGACTTTGGTCTTCAGTATGCCTTCCACCAAGCTCCTCATGGTCGGGATTGTGTCTTTGCTGTGCGAGGGGATGATTCCTTTGTAGGCGATGCAGATGCCGTGGTGTGGTGCTTGCTCGGACAAGCTCTTCATGCCATCCAGGCCGTAGTCATTGTCACTGCCTAACAGTGCAATCCAGGTCCAGTTGAAACGAACCAGGAGCTGGATCATAGCTGCCACCTGGTTCTTGTCACTAGGAATTGTGCGGAAAAAGGCTGGATAGAGGTACTTGTTGCTCAGCTTTTCATTTGATGCTTCATAAGAGATCTACAATGGAGCAAAGAGGATGTAGGGAATGATCCAGTTGTGTATGACAGGTGGAATGGGTAATATTTCAAGAGCCATGAGTAAAACTTACTTGTGGTATGAGATAAGCCCCCAGTAAAGCAGCGGGGGTTATAGATTTGCTGCTGCTGTCCGGCCCAATCACAGCCACGGCCCTTTGACTGTTGTTATAGTTTGGGTCTGTGTCTCCTTCTGTCCCAGGTGTAGAGGTCCTGTGGTGCTGCTGCAGCAGGTCCAGGGTGGCCAGGATACTGGCCGGTATCGAGCAGATGTCATACAGCTGGTAGCCCAGCTTGATTCCTGGTAACAGAGTCTGAGGTCCGGTGCTGTTATTGATTTCCTCCACAGCAAATCTCATGGCTTGCATCAGGTGAAACCCATGTTTGTTGTTTCTACCTCTAGACAAGGTAACATTTAAAGGACAGGTTCACAATTTTTCAAGTCTGTCCTAAAACAAGTGAGGTGCTCAAATGAACATCGACACATTTTTCTTGCTGTAATCATTCCTCCTGTTCATACTGGCCATCAAGAGATGCCTTTATAATGAACTTTCAGTGTAAGTGATGGGGGACAAAATCCACAGTCCTTCCATGAAAAAAGTATTTAAAAGTTCATTTAAAGCTAATATGAAGCTTCAGCCGCCCAAATTAGTCAAATCAAGTCAATATCTTTCAAAGTTATTGTCTTTTTAGTGCAAAATTCCCTCTTTTTGTTACTTTACTTCCACTGCAGCTGAACAGGAAAACACTGTCCAGCGAGACACAAAGAGGGAAATTTTTTTACTAAAAAGACTGTAACTATGGAAGATATCCACTTAATTTAGCCTCATATTACCCTACTTTTAAACTTTTAAATATATTTTTTCTCAAAATGAGGGCTGTGGATTTTGTCCCTCATCACTTACATTATAAGCACATTTGGAGGAGATCTTCTAAAGGTCAGTATGAACAGGAGGAATGATTATAGCAAGAAAAACCTGTTTCAATGTTAATTTAGGCTCCTGATTATTGTTTTAAGACAGACTTGTAAAGTATCCAAAAACAGTATTTGCTTGTGTGAGTGTGAGAAATAAAACCGATGAATCCTTGAATCCTTTGACATACAGTACTGCTCAATTGATCAGTGGAGTTTGCTGTCCAGTAAACTTACTTCTTGCATGGACCAAGAGCAGGCAAACCATCACTTGGTCCATCTGTGTAGTGCAGAGGGAAGAGTCCAGCGATGAGAAAGTCGCCTTGCAGCTGCATTCCCCGTCCCTGAGAGACGTAATCCAGTTCCCCATCAGCTAACTGCAGCATCAGCCAGCCTAAGGAAAGAAACAAAGCACCGCTCAGATCCATTTACCTCGACCTGCACACGGCTGCTGTGGGTGCTCAGTGTGGCTTGCAAAACGGATCAGGGGCTGTTTTTCAAAGTGTGGATTGTTCCCCATGTTGTTGGGAGGATCACTTTTGCATCTTTCCGGGAGGTGTTGGTTCACTGAAGGTTATTTGCATGTCGGATTTGTTTTTGTGACTGTAGAGTTTCATTCCCATTAAACTGAACTGCATAAATGTAATAAGCCATGAAAAAGGAGACCGGTGTTTTTCCATTAATCTTGTACAAGTGACATGCATCTGTTAACCAGAAGAAACACAGACACTTTATGGCTCAGTGCAGATCTATCAGCCATAAAGCTGCTGCTGCAGTGTCGGCACTGGGTTAAGACAAGTTAACTGATCTCTCAAAAAGTTTCATTCAAAAAATAAAGTTTTAACAGAAACTCTGATTCACGTCAGTTTTAAAGGACTTTGTACATAATACTCTTGGTCCTTGTTTGTGTTGTTGTCACTTGAGGTTTCAAATATCTGTAAACACCTTAACAGGATCATCTGTTCTGATGTCTCTTTAATTTAGTTTAGTTTTTAGTTTTAATTTTGAGAAGTTCACAGCACTCAGTACACGATGCTAAGAAGCAAGAAGAACAAAATATCACATTTTGTGAAAGGAAGGTTCTACATACTTAGGTTCAATGCAAATATTAATCACAAAGATAAGCTTTCTGTCTTTAGACCTTCATCAGGGCATGTTTGTCAAAAGTGCTCTCTTGTGAGATATATTAGTTGACCTTACTGGCATTTCTGATCAGATTTTACATGCAAATGTGAAGTTTTTCCTCCTAAGAATTTTTGTTTTTGTTTTTTCATTAATAGCTTATGTTTAACTCAGGGCCTATATAGAAATAGCAATTTCAAACACTGGCTTTCGCTATAATGAAAGTCAATTATCTCGTCTCACACCTGAAGTCAATTCATAGGAAAAAAAGTTTTGATATACAAAATGTCCTCTGATCAGAAAATTGTTTTTACTCTTCACTCATAGCTGTCTAGGGCATTTGACTATGATGTTTTGCTTTGTTGGACATGATAAAACTAAGTAATTTACATACAGAAAACACTCAAGCAAATGGTCATTCACCTGAGCAGCATTGGATGATCTATAACCTGCTGTATCCAGCTCATTATTTGTGCGACAATATCATTTCCCAATTTCACATTTTGATTGATCGTAACCAGAGAAAAGAAAAGTAAAATAAAATCAGTTTTCCCACTAACAGGCTTTTTCACATTAGACATTTTCACTTGTCTTAGCATGAAAGGAACAGATGCAGTAACGCAGTAATAGTCACGAGCAGTGCTGGATCACTCCTGGTTTACCTGGACTGGTCTTCATTAATTAATGTTATTAGTTATACTTGTGTTTTTGCTGCATAGTTAAAATGTTTGTCATGAAACAGGCTTGTACATGTGGGGCTGAATTTGCATTCTGGTTGGTATTTGAGGCTCGTTTTGTTAAGTACACCTGTTGCACTGACAAACTATTTGCCTGACACCCACCTGCGTCCAGGACCCCAACCCATTGTTCTGACAGGAATATTGTGCATTTTGTCAACCACAGTATTATGGAGGCAAATTGACATGTAAATGTCCATGTTTGTACAAACACAAACATTTGAGTGAACATATTTGCATTGTGTAAGCTTTCAAATTTTAAAAGAAAAAAATATTTACCAATAGCTCTTATGATCATTTCTGTTCAAACATGAGGTCCATTCATTAACTGCACATCTGCAGTAGTTATTCAGTCAGAGCTGAAAAACAGTAACAACTGATTGTTGAAACAATAAATAAGGAACACTGATATAAAGAAATATAGCAAAGTTAGAAAATCATAGCGCACACCATTTCTAAACAATAACACAAGTGTTCAATGACCCACTATTACAAAAGAATTGATTCTGACAGACTTTGACCAACTTTTCTGCAATTTCTAGAGGATTAAAAAAAAACAAACAAACTTAAAGACTCTGTGATTATTTTAAAAGGTTTTTTCTCTTTTTCTTTTGAATTAATTCCGCCGTTCACCTGCTCTTGTGATGATATGTTACAAACGGCTACTCCAGTTATGTCTTTTTTAAATTTGAAATGTGATTTGTTTATTGTGGTCTTTACTATGTGAGTATCATTTACCATTTTATTGAATGGACTATTTACATAGATACAAACTCATGTATTAATATGTCAGAGTGATGTTTAAGGATGGAAACATGTGGTAACTAATGAATTTCACCACCACTGTCAGACTTTATTGTTTATAAAGGATTTCATATTAAAATACTGTGTTTATATGCCTCTATATGATACACTGATCAGGATTATTAGTTAATTAGTTAATTTATGAAAAATTATTTGTAGTCATCAGCTCTTACAGACAGTCTTAATGTGCTGCTGACAGTTTTTTACTCTAAATTGTTGTATCATACCAATTTATATCAGTGTTTTTACAAGCTACAACATTATTTCAAATTTAATGACTGAATTCATTACTTACTTAATTTGTTAGCTGGCTTGTTTAGTAATAACATTACTATCATCATCATCATTAATAATAACATTACAGCAGTTTAAAAATGAAGTAAATAATAGCCAAATGTCATATAAACATTGTAGCATTCATTCAAACAAAAATAGAATAAAATCAACATTAAATAAAGAAAGCCATAAGTGGACATTAAGAGCTTTTTTCCAAGTAGTAAAAAAAGAAGAAGAAACCAAAACCTAATAAAGAAAGAGACAAGAAATAAAGCAGAGATGCTGTATTGATACATCCATTGATTATACACTCACTGAGCACTTTATTAGGAACACCTGTGCAATCTAATGCAATCCAATACAGCAGCTCTGCCACAAATTCTATTTTTACACACTGAAACATTCTTAGTTTTTGTCTCCTTTATTAACATACATGAGGGCGGCAAAATATTAGGAACACTTTTCAATATAATGCACTCCATTAAACCACCAACCACTACAACCTCAATAATAAACATAAAGTATATTTATCACCTTTCTGACAATGTCAACAAAAAAATTTTAAAATCATCTGTCAATGTTTCTCAAGAGGTGAGATGTCTTAAAAGCTTTTTCTGTTTTTCGATACTCTACAGACAGAATCACAGATTGACTGAAGTTCAACATAAAACAAGTTTTTGTTTGGAAGCAACTGAAGAAATCTGACTTTGTGAATTTGATGGTTGTAGCCGAGAGCGAACATGCTTACAATTATTTTTTTAATGCCATTATCTCAAGATCAAGACTTAATTATTTCATTATTTCCAGAAAACGAGCTTTGTTACCTTGAGATAACAAGATAACCAACCTGTTACCATGAGAAAACAAAAGGTCTGACCTTTGCACTGCTCGGACTACCAGGCTGAGAGTCATATTTTCCTGGATGTCTAACACTATGTTTTCATTATTTTCAAGCCATATCCATACATGGATGTGTTCTGTCTACTTGACAACAGAAATGAGAATACCTGAATGAATCATCCACTTCATGTGAACAATAATTCAAAACCGCGGGACATTAAACAAATAAACATAACCTTAACCATTCACTGCATAGTGTACTATCATGATGGTTCAGTTTACACCACTAACACTTTAGATGCTTTTATCATGTCAATAATAATAAAACTAATGAAAATATAACAATGCATATTATTTAGTGAAAGAGAAACACATTAGTCTAAGTTAGTATCAGAGATTTTGCTTTGTAGTCTGACTTCTGGCTACAGGACAGTGTAGTTAGTGAGATCTGAGTTCATATCTCTACAGACTTCTTCCACTAGTGCTCTTTTGTGACAGCATCGTTGTTATAATTATTATGAGTGCACTATTATAGATGTAGCATTGGTTCAACATAATGGACAACACATGAAGGAATGACATGCATTAATTATCTTGTTATTTCGAGATAACAAAGCTCATTATCTTGAGATAACGAAATAACTATCTTGTTATCTCGAGGTAACGGCATTTAAAAAATAATAATTGCAAGCACGCACCCATTTGTTTGAAAGACACAGCAATTTTACCAAGTTATCAACTTCATGGCTAAGCATGACATCTCTGGATAAAGAGGACGATAACAGGTGTTACACCGTATTTGGTGACCCCTCAGATTCTGTGACCTGCAGTTTTGGAAGAAGTATTAGTATTAGTAAGTACTCAGATCCTTTATTTAAGTAAAAGTATCAATACCACATTGTAAAAATACTTCATTACAAGTAAAAATCCTGCATTTAAAATCCTACTTAAGTAAAAGTATAGAAGGAATACCAGCTAAATTTATTTAAAGTACTAAAATACTTTAAGTAAGTTTTATTTTAGTACTTTAAGTAGGATTTTAAATGCAGTATTTTTACTTGTAATGAAGTATTTTTACATTGTGGTATTGAGGATCTGGGTACTTCTTCCAAAACTGCAGGTCACAGAATCTGATGGGTCACTAAATACGGTGTAACGCCGGACTCTGCTACGTCACTACAGTGCGACGCACATGTCGAGATGAGGTGAAAGTGCAAGCTGCCATTTTTTCGAAAAACATAAACGTGATTAGTTCAGGCAAAGCAAAGACAAACTGTGAGTTTCTTCCGCCGTCACTCTTTAGCAGTTTTGTTGGACCTGTTGGCGCAGTGAATCCTCATTCTGCACGAATATTAGCGAAGCTTTGTTTATTTAAACTCGGGTTGAAGCGAAGGTTAGCTCGCAGCTGCAGGCTGCAGATGGCTGCTTAGCTCGGCTGGCTAACGTTAGCTGCGGCTGTAAACAAACACTTGAGACAGTAAAGGAGTAGCTGCTGATAAACGGAGCGCACAGCCTGCAGGTTTGTGAGTTACTCAGGATATTTAGGTCAATAATCTCGGGCTTGTGAAGAGCCAACACGACGGTAGAAGCAGTAGGTGAGGAGGAGCATGTCTGTAAGTTAGCGACACAACTTCAGTTTTGATGACAGTGCGAGTTTCTTCACTCTAGCTCGAAGCTCAGTCGCTTTGGAGCAGGTCAGAAACACACATATACACACACAGACACATACACAGACATGTCGTCTTTCTCTGAGTCCGCCCTGGAGAAGAAGCTGTCGGAGCTGAGCAGCTCTCAGCAGAGCGTCCAGACTCTGTCTCTGTGGATCATCCACCACCGCAAACACTCCGGCCTCATCGTCAAAGTGTGGCACAGAGAGCTGAAGAAAGGTACTGTAAGACTGTTCCTGCAAAGTACACACATATATGTTGCAATGTTTGGGTAGTAAAACACGATACTGATAACGTTAAAACTACAGAGATGAGAGGAGAGTCAACAATATGACATTTAGAGGACAACAGAGTTACTGATGTTGTCTCTGATTCAAGATGCTGTTTTCTAACCTGAATGTGATAAGACAGGCTTTTCAGATTAGGACTGGGCGATATGGACAAAATATCATTATACTTTTGACCAAATACCTCTATCGATATTGATATGGTGACAGTATGGTAGGGATGACTGTTGGTACTTTCACAAAATATTTACACAATGAGATTTTTGATAAATAATCATCAGTAATGTGGATATAATGACTAAGTGGGTAAAGACAAATAGTAGAACAGCTGGAACAGTCTGGCAAGTTCAGAAAAGTACATCACTTGACACTTACGTCATATTACGATATTACGATATCCAGAATCTAAGACAATATCTGGTCTCATATCATGATATCGATACAATATCTATGTTACCCAGCACTAATTCAGATGGCCAGAAATGCACAATTTCATGAGTTAGAAGAGTTTAGAATAAAGTCCTCAAATTGATAATTTTATCTTTCCATTAACCCGCAAAAAGTTTTCAGTTTACAAGGACTTGAAATTGAGAAAATCAAGCAATCAGATCTCAACATGTGAGAAGCTGTAATCAGCAAATATTTGGTATTTTTTACATGATTAAAAAGAAAATGAGGATGCAAAACTATTATGACTGAAACTATTCCGTATGGAGTAAGGAAATGCACCATGAAAACATAGTAAAGACAGATGATGTGTCCCGTTGCTGGTTTGTTCTTCTTCCTGCAGATAATTAAACGTACCTAGACATCATGTTGTCATATTGTAGTTCTCCACAAGCTGCAGTGGCGTTTAATAGACGTTATCTAACACATCAGCAGTAAAAGGTTTTTATGTCCGTCAGAATCAAAGAGCTGCGGCTTATTTTTAGACTCACCATTTTGTTCTGACATTCAACATTCACACAGGGTGAAATCTGTTGAACAAGACGCAGAGAGACCACAGACGGAAGCACAGAACAGACCAAAATAACCCTTCAGACTGAATCACTATTTTATTAAACTTTGTTCTATTTGAATCACTGAACAAATCCAAGATGTTTGAGAGGTTTTGAACCAGGATAGTCCAGAATGCAGGACACCCGGAAAACCTGCTGCTTTTTAAGTAAAGAGTCATGAGTTCTTCTAAAAATCAGTCCACTGTTTCTGTGGCTACAAAGACGAACCTTACTGGGAAATAAGTTACTGAAGTAGACACGTATGTTTATAACAGAGTAAATTACATTTAATTGCAAAATAATTTAGAAGGTGTTAGTGTGAGAGCTGATCTTTTTCTGTTAATCTTGAAATATCACATTCATATGTCCTCCAGCTAAAAGCACCAGGAAGCTGACGTTTCTCTATCTGGCCAACGATGTCATCCAGAACAGCAAGAAGAAAGGACCAGAGTTCACCAAAGACTTTGAGTCTGTTCTCGTCGACGCCTGCTCTCATGTTGCCAGGTAGATGTGACCTGACCACTGTATGCTTTCAGACGCTCTGTGTGTGTGTGTGTGTGTGTGTGTGTGTGTGTGTGTGTGTGTGTGTGTGTGTGTGTGTGTGTGTGTAGATAGGTGGAACGATCACAGCCTGAAGGTTTTTGGGAAGTTCAGTATTTAAATATAGTTCTTGATATAAACTGTCTCTAACAGCTGAAGTTTGTCGTATTTCTTCCTTTTTCATTTCCGGTTTTCTATCAAAGCTGGACCACCAAAACACATGTTGACTTAGCGTTTATAGTTTTCTCGAACTAAAACGGGGCCGACTTTTTCAGCTCCAAGTAAAGCCTTTTATGTCAAGAATATTAACAGTGAAAAATATACAAGAGATAATGGGGTAATTAACAGATGTTTCATTCAACTGGTTCAATATATAGTTTATATAAGCTGTGTTGAGAAATGTATTTAATCATTTTTTCTGCTGAACTGTTCTTTACTCCTCGCTGTTCTTCTACTGGACTCTTCTGTCCTCTTTCCTGCCTGCAGTGATGCAGATGAGAACTGTAAAAAGCACATGGAGAGACTGCTGAACATCTGGAAGGAGAGGAGTCTCTACAGAGGTGACTTCATTCAGCAACTCAAGCTGGCCATCGAAGACTCCAACAGCCCCAGACCTTCAGGTTAGATGATCTCTTTGTAACACCTACACATAAGTATAAAGAGTAATATGTAGGGGAGAGCAGTGTATCCTGATTTATGAGGTGAATGCATCATCAATAGGCTACTTCTGAATATATTTTAATAACCACAGAATTTCTGCCAAACATTAAACATTTCTTATTACTATTCACTGTTAGTTACTTAATCACATGCATGTTAAAACATGGCACATATTCTGTCAAATAACGTTTATTTCGTGAATGTTTTGAAATAATGAGGCGCTTTCTGCGTGCAAACACACAACAGCAGCAGAGAAGCAGAAAATGTGGCACTAAACAAGTCTGTTCATGTGAATGTGATCTAATGTGAGAGAGAAGCTTCTATTGATGCTAGTATTGATAGTTAAAACAAGACTTAGTATCACTGGTGGTATAAGTGTGGCTCCGTCTATTTCTTGAAAATACCCATTTAAGCGAGTGAAAGCAGATGGTTGACACATGCTTCAATAAACCTCTGTAGTCCAGGTTTCAACTGTTTACTGAAAAACTTTCTTCTTCAAATACAAAAATGAAACATGATGGAAAAAACTGAACATTTTAACCAATCACAAGTCAAAGCTGTCTGCAGTCGTTATTGGTCCTTATTAAGCACACTGCAAGGAAACTATAGAGCTGCTTATCTTTAGCAAATTAAATACATCAAACTACAACTAGTTTATTTTGTATAGTATAGTGTAAGTTTTCTTATATAGATGTATGCAAAGTCTCAGATTTCTTTAAGATGCATAGAATAGTGTAATGGTAATGTAACCGAGCGTCCTGGCTTCACCTGACTGTATGAGCTTAATAAGGAAACAATAAATTGGACGATAAGTCCAAACTTCTCAATTTAAACATTGTTATTTATTTATAACTTTTTGTTGGAACACACCACACAAAATAAAACCCCTCGTTCTCCCCTCCTAAACAAAGACGAGTTGAATCTCATCCAGTTGTCCCTCTCAGCTCCCTTACAGTCAAGATGGCAGCAAAGTTAACAAAAACAGGGGTTTATTCATCTTGTATCATGTCAACTTGAGTGGATCATAACGTATCGGGTATGAAATTAATCTGCAGATGCTCTGGTTCAAGATGAGACCAAACTCTACTATGGATGACAGGTTACTGTAGGCTCATAAGGAATCACGTTATAAAATACGTTTTAAAAAAATTGTGAATCGCTGCAACCACGAGAAGTCTTTGAGCACACGATCATAAATGTGCACAAAAAGTATGAGGCTAATATTACGCCTGTCAGAGATAATTAACTACTTCATTTGGTTTCACATGAGTGTTTTACTGTTCTGTGGTTCTAAACTTAATTCTGAAGAAGAGAAGAAGGCTGTCAAACGAAGCTATCAGAAGATCCAGGAAGATGAAGACGATGAGGACGACGACTACAGGAGCCACAACTCCCCTCGCAACACAGACGCCACCGCAACTCAGCTGGTAGGAGGCCAACACTTTGCTTCAACAGCAGAAATTGCAGGAATAAAATCACTCCTAGTTAATGTAAAGATGATGCTTGTTTCTCTTGCATTTTTTTTTCTTCTTGCACTGCTGTCTCTCTTCTTCCTGCTCTCGTTTCTCACCTTTGTACCTCTTTTATATTCCTCCACTTTACTTTGTTTACTCTGTGACATGGCTTCTCCTTTTAACTTGCTCCCTCTATTCCCTTTAAACACACGTTCAGACAGAAGAGCTGGTGAAGGCCCTGCAGGACTTGGAGAACGCTGCATCGGGTGACGCTGCTGTTCGTCAGAAGATCGCCTCGCTGCCGCAGGAAGTCCAGGATGTTTCTCTGCTGGAGAAAATCACTGGTACGACTTTACAGCTCAGCTCGATCAGAAATTACTTCACTTGGAATGTCTTTTAGATTTTTTTTTAGCATGGATTTGCACTATTTTCATTTTCTCCTCATTTTTGAAACATGCTTCTGAAATGTATTCGTTGTAATTGAAAATTCCTCATAGCTGTCTTGGTTTCTGTATCATAGTGGGACTGTCTGTTGAATTTTCCAGGGTTTATGTTGAAGTTTTATCTGATGGATTTACAATGAGATGAAAGATGTTGTGACAAGAACAAAAGTAGTTTAGCTGAGGAAACAAATATAAAGCAAATGCAATAATGTTGAAAGTAAAATGTAAACAGTTATACAGGAGGTATGAAGTTAAGTTACAGGTGTTGCCTAAACTACCAGTTGTTAAAATCAGGTGTTACTAGCAATCACTTTACAGCAATAACTGTACATGATACAAAAATATGCTCCTTTTAACATAAAACAAAATATATTAAATCAAGGCACAATTACAGTAGAATAAAGGATTTTAGTGAAAGTACAGTAAAAAAAAAAGTTTTTCAAAGAGATTAACATGTCTTAAGTTTACTGCTTTGTACAGTAATAAACTCTTCAAAGAAACGTCATTCCGTAACCGTTATTACCCACTTTGGCCCCAATCTAGACAAAGAGGCAGCAGACAAGCTGTCGAAGACGGTGGATGAAGCCTGTTTGCTGCTGGCAGAGTACAACGGTCGACTGGCCGCAGAGTTGGAGGACCGGAGGCAGCTGGCTCGCATGCTGACTGAATACATCAGCAGCCAGAAGGAGGCGCTCACGGAGAGAGAGAAGAAACTAGAGGCAAGGCGGCGCATGCACAAACATAACAGTCAACAGCTTATTGACAACACACTAGAGATCTGAGTGTTTTCAATCACTTATTGATAAGTGTTAAATCAGATAAGAGAACATCTTCACATCCAGAAAAGGCACTTCAAATGTTTTTAATTAACTGTCCATGTGATGATCCCAGTTGAGATCTATAGTACATGATGCACAATGGAAAGTACAGTTCACAGCTTGTACTTAAACACACATCACAATTTCTCAACACTTGTCATTATAAACCATAAATCCAACAGCTTTTGCCTTATTGTAACTATTTTGGCTCAGACTGCAGCTTGGCTGAGCTAGCTTTAGCATGGAGGACAAGGAAACAATGGAAAGAAAGTTGAATAGCCAACCTGATTTTAAGTTTTCCCATAGTAACATATTCACTATTTTTGTAGTTTTAGTCTTAAGTCAGTTTACAACCTTGTGATAACTGTTATTCACGAGTGAGTAATATTCTCTCAGCTCATACTGTGCTGTGTTTTCTTGATTCTTCTGTGCAGGAATATAAACAGAAACTAGCGAGGGTGACCCAGGTGAGGAAAGAGCTCAAGTCGCACATCCAGAGTCTCCCTGACCTCTCCCTCCTGCCCAACGTGACCGGGGGTCTGGCCCCGCTCCCCTCGGCCGGAGACCTCTTCTCCACCGACTGAGAGGTCTTTGCTTGGACAAACTACTCCCCCGTGCCCCGCCCTACCCAAACCCAGCCCCATGTTTGATTCACAAAATATTTCCAGCAAGGAGGCACACGTGGTCAAACCTCTCCCCAGCAGAGTAGCCAGCACACCTGCTAACTCCAAACCTGCAGGACAAGAGGGGGGAAGGGACATTAGAAGGAAGGTTTGGTGAAACGCTCTACAGAGAACAGAGACTCTGTCAGCCTGAATTTTTCCCGCTCGACCGTCAAGGATTCCACTCCACCAGCTTGGAACGAGTTAGTTTCCTTTTAGTTTTAATTTTTTTTTTTTACGCTGGAAATGTCAGTGATTTAGGAGGAGGTGGCGGGGTTAAAGAGACAAAGTTTAGACAGACAGAAATGTTGGTTGTCAGGACGTGTCATGTGTCTTTCTGTGTGGTATATTTTGAATGCAGCGAGCAAAGGTTTGCTCTCCCAATTCTCAGATTGGTTGTGACTACACTGTGAAGAGAATGTATCATTCATTAGTTTCAGTCGGCCTTCAGTTGTTGATTTGATACATGTAGGTGTATTTGATGTAGGTATACAGTTCAGATCGGGTTCAGTGTACGTTGTTTCGTGGTTGTTTCATGATGAGTTGCTCATTGGTCGACAGCTGTGACATAACACACTCATTTTAGTAACACTTGACAAGATGGTGATTAAACAGGATTTGTGTTCCACAAGCCTTTGTTTTCACACCCCGTTTAGCATTTGTTCATTCTCATTTATAAAGCACCCGTACGTCTAAGCTTGTTTGTTTTCATGCTTTAATTTGGACGTTTATGCTTGAAATAGGATAAGGCTAATTATGTTCACAAGTGTGTACTAGACAAGGTTTTGAGAACAAATACTGGTAGTTTGAAAAAAAACAAAGTTTGCTTTTCAAGAAACTGTCTGGCCTTACTTGTGGCTTACTTGTTTAAAAAAATTATGAAACCCCAAAACTCAAAAATATATGTTCTGAGAGGGCAACAAAGGAGATAAAACAGAAGAAAAGTGTTAAATATCTTAAGGTTTTAGTGTGTGTAGGGTTGGGCAATATGGATGTCAAGAAGTGTAAAGATAAATAGGTCAGAAGAAGACCTTTCTCTGATATAGTTATATATATCACATTCATTTCATTAGATGGTAATGTGAAATGGACTGGAGCTGTCATTTATTCTCAGCTGCATTCTCAAGTTTTTAAGAAAATTGTGTATAAATGATCTACAATGTTAAACCCCCCTGGCATGATTAAAATGATAAATAATAATGAATACATATTGCTCAGCCCTACTTGTGTGTAGACATCCAATGATTAAATATTTTACTAAAAGAAATAACAGCAGATTCACCACTGCAGTCCCTTTCTCAAGTATTTTTATTTTTAAATTTAGATATTAAGGTCAGGAAGAGAGAGTTGTTCCCCAAATAAGTTTAGGTACAAGTTTGTGATGATTTTGTGAACATCATCTGTGAAGGCCAGAATAACATGGACCATTTGTTTAGCTTGTATTTGATTTTCAGTTATTTGTATACAGAGAGAAATCTTCATCGATTATGTTTGATGATAAAAGGTCACAGATGTTTACCTAGACAAACTACTCATTTTATTAAAGCTTTCAGAAGCCGATCGCAGCTCCTGCTGCTGGTGAGATGAGTGTTTTCTACAGTTAAAGAGCAGACGGTGTTACAGTAGCTGTAACT
This sequence comes from Thunnus maccoyii, assembly GCF_910596095.1. Lineage (NCBI taxonomy): Eukaryota > Metazoa > Chordata > Actinopteri > Scombriformes > Scombridae > Thunnus > Thunnus maccoyii. Next base: position 12,388,794 of record NC_056536.1, on the reverse strand, counting down.
TCCTGCTGATGCAACAGACTCAGGCGAGAAATGCTGCTGCAAATCCTTTCAGAAAACTCTTGATTGTTTGGTGTCTCCTGGCCGACTGTGACCAAAAAAATGTTTCAAACAACAGGTTAAAATGTGAATCGCAGCAACTTCAGCAGTGTTTGTTAAACCAAAGGATGTAAATGTTTTCATTACAGTCACTGACAGGGACCCATAATAGGTATTCGGGCCTGTTTTTGACCCCTAATATCAGAGAAAGTTTCTGTTGGTTTGGATGTTACATTATAAAGAAAAAGAACAGAGTGTAGAAATCGTGATCCGTTATTTGGTGCAGTTTCGATTCAAATGTAATTCAGTGGTAAACTTAACAATGCATACAAAATATGTCCAATACAACCGTTGTACACCAGGAAGGATTTCAGCAACATTTTGACCCAGGTGTGCTTCACATGTTAGATATTAGTTAGATATTTTCTTACCTACTTGCTGTGTGGTACGGTACGGCGTTTCTCTCTGCAGAATCGTACTGTACTAGCAGGACTCTACCAGTAGGGGTAGTGTTTTCTGTAATGAAAGTGATTCAGTGGATGCCAATAAACTGGAACCATTTGAACAAATCTGTGCTCTCGTATTAAGTCATTGCAAGATAAATAAACTTATAGAACACACACACACACACACACACACACACACACACACACACACACACACACAACAGAAACCCACACTGTTAAATGTGTTGCTTGTGGGTTTTTTGACTGAAAATAGAACGATTCAGGTCATATACGATACAAGACTATACTAAGGCCTGTGTTGCTCAGGCTACTTAACAAGGTGGGGGTGTTGCCTTAATATACAGTGCTGTGTAAAAGTTCTAGGCACTTTAGAGGTTTATATTCATATCCATAACGCAATACCATCAGAGAGGTGTCTGAACGGTTCCAAATTCATTCTGCAGCATGGCAACAACCCCCAAACATACAGCCAGAGACATGAAGAACTTTTTTCAGTGACAAGAAGAACAAGGAGTCCTGCAACAGATGGTATGGCCCCAACAGAGCCCTAATCTCAACATCATGGAGTCAGTCTGGGATTAACATGAAGAGAAAGAAGAAATGAGACGGCTTAAATCCACAGAAGAACTGTGGCAAATTCTCCAAAATGCTTGGAACAACCCACCTGCCAAGTATCTTGAAAAACTGTGTGCAGGTACACTGAGAACTGGCACTATTTGAAAGGAAAAGCTTGGTCCCAGCAAATTTTGATTTGATTAAGGTTTTTTCTCTTTACTGAACTTTGTATGAATTTAATTGATAAAGAAAAACAATTTATAGCATTATTTTTGTGAGCATCCTCACTTTACTCTTAGCACCAAAATCTTTGCACAGTACTGTATGTCTATTCTCAATTTAACCTCCAAACTTGACATTAAAGGCTATGTTCACAATTTTCCAAGTTTAAGCTGTCCTGAGGTACCCAAATGAACATTTAAAGAGCTTTTGCTTGCTGTAATCATTTCTCCTGTTCATACTGGCCCATTGTAAGATCCCTTCATATTCAGCTTTCACTGTGAATGATGGGAATATCTACAGTCCTCATTCTGTGTAAAAAATGTATGTCAAAGTTTATCTGAGGCTAATATGATGCTTCAGCCATCCAAATTAGTAATGGCAAGTGGATATCTTAGTTTCAGCCTTTTCATTAGTATCCTTCCACTGCAGCTCAACAGGGAAACACAGCGGGGATCTTCTAATAAAAACACATTAACTTGGAAGATATCCACCTTATTTGATTAATTTGGTTGGCTGAAGTCTTATATTAGCTTTGTATTAGCTTAACTTTGAAATACACTTTTACACAAAATGAGGCTTGTGGATTTTGTTCACCATCACTTACATTAAAAGCACATTTGAAGGGGATCTTTTATGAAAAGGAGGAATGATTACAGCGAGGAAAACCGCTTTCAGTGTTCATATGGACACCCGACGACTGTTTTAAGACAGTCTTGAAAAATTGTGAACGTATTCTTTAAATTCAACTAATTAAAGGCTTCGTCCAGGGCAATGGACTCTGCTCATTTAATATTTGGTATTTGGTTTCCTGAGCAAAGCCTTTCAGGGACGTCTTGATGCTTTTGGATTTTTTTGTGAGTAGTTCTGAAACTTTAAACCTTTTCCACATCGTGTCACAGCACTTTCGCAGCCTTATGAATGTATTTTTTAATTACTATTTTGTGAAAACAGTCATAACAAGAGAATAAGTCATTGTGATGTTGCTGTTTATGACACAATGACGGTCCGTTCTAGAAGTCCGTCATGATCTGTGATCTGAGAGAGCACAAGTCTCACACAACAAGAGAAACTCACTGAGAAACACAAAACACAAATACAAAGAGTACAAGTTCTCAAACTAAAAAGCAAAGATGAGTGAGATCAGCTCGGTGTATAATGAGCTCCGTCTGGAACAACAGCTTTGCGATGCTTTGATCAGAGTGGACAACGAAGAATTTCAAGCGCACAAAATCATCCTCTGTAATTGCAGTTCGTACTTCAGGTGAGTTGGCTATCACAGAGATTCTGCAGAATTTATAATGATAATAATGATATGTATATTTATGTTATTATTTTGTGAAGTGTAACTGTAAAAAGTGCTGATATTTTCAGTCCCTTGTTTTTGTCTTGTTTCTGATCCACAGAGCTCTCTTCACTCACTGGTCGAGTCCGGACAGTCGGGTTTTTGAAATTCACAATGTGACGCCTGACATGATGAAGATCATCATCGAGTTTGCCTACAACAACTCTGTTTCTGTGACCAACGAGAATGTACAAGAACTTTTTATAGCAGCAGATCGGTTCAATGTAACGGGCATCACACAGGCATGCTGTGACTTCCTGGAGGAGCATCTGACCCCAGAGAACTGCATCGGCATCTGGTGGTTCACAGACGTCTATTACTACCCCGAAATGAAACACAAGGCCTTCCTCTTCACACTATATCACTTTGAGGAGGTTGTTGCCACCTCAGAAGACTTCCTGCAGCTCTCTGTGGAGGAACTTGTTAAAATCATTGAGAATGACTTGCTCAATGTAAAGCAGGAGAAGATGGTGTTTGAGGCTATCCTCCACTGGATTGCATATGCGCCTGAGGAACGCACAGATTACATCTCTCTGCTTTTGTCTAATGTAAGTGAAGGGTGAATAATTTCTCAACGACAACTACATTTACTTTTGATTTGCATTTTTTACATCCAGCTAATGGTGTGCTCATGAACAAATTATCAGGACTATACTCAAGACTACCTTAGAAAAGTCTGATAACACGTGATATTAAATCAAGGCCGGATGTTTGGACGAGAGGACAAACTCAAAACTGAGACCAGGGCCCCTATTTCTCTTTTTTTACTCTAATGTTTTTTGTTTAAATACCCCCTCCAGTTAAAAATGTATTTTGCTTATTGTTACTTAACGTGGATGTTTGAGCTTCACCGTTCAGAATGATGTAAGTGCAGAATTTGACGCCACAAGACTGTTTTTACATTTGTCTGCTCAAAGTCGAAAGTTTTTCTGTGGTAATTGAAAATCTGATTTGAAGGGGTAGGCCTGATAGTGTTTGTGACATCACAAGCAGTTCAGAGCGTGGTCCAGTATGCAATTTACACAATATGGAAACTTGAAGCCTCCAGCTTAAATACACTGAGAATAGGTTTTACAGTGAAGTAGGAGACATCTTGTATCCAGCAGTTAAACTTTTGAAATGAAAAATCTTTGCATATGCATAGATTGTGGATTTTTTCATGTAATTTGAACATAATTTTAAGGATTTTTAGCAATGTTATGAACTTTTTTTTATTGAAAAACCATGTCAGACACTAATTATTATTCCAAGCAGAGGATTTTTAGATGTCTTAAAAACATATCTTGGGGGTATCTTTCCCCAATGGGGCTTTGCTCACAATCCCTTGCTAAATAAGATAAATACTAACACCTTCATATATAAAATCATATGTACATATCGTAGGATGGTGTCTGCTAACATGAAACATAGATACATTCAGATACACAAGACATAAATATACATTTACACGTCCAAGTGTGATCACAATCATTCACGTGCCCTTATTTATCAAACTACTAAAAGTAAAAGTTTGGATTTAAGTGAAAGATAAAAATAACAATCCTTCCCTTTCACTCCTGCTCACAAACTTAAGAATAAAAACTATTTATCAAACTTCTTTTGAAGTTTGAGAGCTCCAGAGGTCTCTTAAAGGACCAGTGTGTAGGATTTAGTGGCATCTAGTGGTGAGGTCACAGATTGCCAACTAAATACCCCTCCCCAATGCGAAAGGCCCTCTTTAGAGCCAGTGTATGGTTTGTCCGTTCTGGGCTACTGTAGAAACATGGCGGTGCAACAAGGCAGGCTCTGTGGAAGAGGACCCACTCCCTATGTAGATATAAAGGGCTCACTCTAAGCTAATGAAAACACAACGGATACTTATTTTCAGGTGATTATACACTAATTACAAAGTATTTATGAATGTTATATTCCATTTCTGCCAAGTCCGTTCCGCTAGATGCCACTAAATTATCCACACTGCACCTTTAAAGGCCAGTGTATATGCTGATACAATACTTCAAGATAAAATCAGCTGGTAATATGAGTGATGCTGATGTATCAGTCAGGTTCTGTTTTACACAATCTAATTTCAACTTCTTCCTTCATGTCTCTGTTCAGGTCAGGCTGGCTTTAATGAGTCCAACATATATCACAGACAATGTGAGCAACAACGAAGTGGTGAAGGCGAGTGAAGAGTGTCGACCGATTCTCCTCAAGACCATGCAGGCCATGCTCGACCTCAGAACAAAAATTTTCTCTGACTCTGTTTTCTTTAACCCTTTGGCCCGTCCACGTCTGCCTCCTGCCATCCTGTTGGCCATTGGAGGCTGGAGTGGTGGCAATCCCACCAATGGCATTGAGGCGTATGATGTCCGTGCTGACCGCTGGGTCAATGTAACTAACAATGAGGAGGGTCCAAGGGCCTACCATGGTGCTGCTTTCCTCAATGGATCAGTTTACTGTGTCGGCGGCTTTGACAGTGTCGAACAGTTCAGCAATGTGCACAAGTTTGATCTGAGCATGCAAACCTGGCAGGAGGTGGCACCGATGCATTCCAGCCGCTGCTATGTCAGCGTTACTGTGATGGACGGGTGCATCTACGCCATGGGAGGTTTTGATGGACATGATCGACTCGAAACTGCTGAGCGCTATCAGCCCAACACCAACCAGTGGACTGTAATTGCACCCATGCACGAGAAGAGGAGTGACGCCAGTTGCACAACCCTCCACAACAAGGTGAGCAGCTGAGAATAACAACTCTATGTTGGGGCAGCGAGAGCACAGAGGTTGCACATCTCTAAAGAAACACAGGACGTTGAGGTGGACAAATTTAACTAGATTATTTAAATGGTAGATGGAGCAACCAGCAAATGACTGTCATTACAAAACAAATGCCCAAACAGCATTATCCCTCAGTGTAATAAGCATTTCAAAATGCAGTATTACCAGTTCACGAGATGTTTCCTTTAAAAAGTCTATCAATGGTGTTTACAGTAGAAAACAGATTTTACCAGATACCAAGTTAATGTTTTATAGTACATGTCTTCAGTTGAAGTCTACAAAAGTTTACTTATTACCTCTTTAATTCACTTCAGGTGTACATTTGTGGTGGCTTCAATGGGAACGAGTGCCTGTCCACAGCTGAATGTTACAACCCAGAGACCGACGAGTGGACAGTCATCTCCTCCATGGGCAGCAGACGCAGTGGAATTGGGGTCATCACCTACGCAGACCGAGTCTTTGCAGTAAGCAAACTGAACACTCTAACACAGAGGTGCTGAAGATGTACTTAGCAGAGTTTCAAATAGGACTAATGTAAATCTGATATTTTAGTTTGCCAATATTATATAGCACACCTCAGATATGATGTCCCTAAAAACTTTCACATTAAAGGCAGTAATGTACTGATAATGTAATACAATTAAAGATGAAACGATTAGTCAATGAATTGAATATAAATGGGCAACAATTTTTATAATGGAGTCATCATTCAAGTCATTATTGTTTAAGCAAAAATTATGAATATTCACTTTTCCAGCTTCTGAAATGTTATTCACTATTTTATAGACCAAATGATGAATTAAAAAAATAATAAGCAGACTAATAAATAATGAGAATAATTGTTAGTAGCAGCTCTAAATACAGTAATGAACAGAATAGATGCAGTGTGTCTTTAAGACCTCATAAGACCTTTTTTTGTCTGAGTTTCAATTGACAGTTTCAGTATCTTATCGTCTACATGTTGTCTCTTGTGAGACTCGGTGCTTTGAATAAAATCTTGTGCACGACAGAAAATTCTTGTAATATTCTGGTAGAAAAGTTGTCACATTTAAAAACATATTGCCAGAAAATATCAACAGTTTTACTCAAAAATATTATCTGTTGCCTCCTACGCTTTGCCCTACAGAGTAGATCACTTAATCTATTGAAACTCAGGCACACGTTGAGGTCAGGTGCCCTTTGTCTCAAGGTGTGGAGTATAAAATGAGACACAAACAGACAGAAAAATAGTAGAAGCAGTCTCGTCTTCACATTTAATCTTTTATGTATAAGGTTGGTGGTTTCAATGGAACCAGCCGTCTACGCACTGCTGAGGCCTACAACCCTCACACCAACACCTGGCACTCTGTGCCCTCCATGCTGGGCACACGCAGTAACTTTGGCATCGCAGTGATCGACGACCGCCTCTTCGTGGTCGGGGGCTTCAACGGCTTTACCACCACCTTTGACGTTGAGTGCTACGATGTCGAAGCTGGTGAGTGGTCTGCTGTCCGTGACATGGAGATCTCTCGCAGTGCTCTGAGCTGCTGCGTGGTGCACGGATTCCCCGACATGGCCGAGTACGCTGCCCCTCGTTACCAAATGCAATTCTCTGATGAGGAGGAGGAGGAAGCAGCGCATTGATGAAGATCCATCTGACCATGAGTTATATTGTTCTGTAAATAAATTTCTCTACACATCAAATCACAGCTGTGCTATTGTTAATCAAGTGATTGCAAAGATTATCAGCTTGTATGACCACTTAACAAGACTGTGTACAAGCCCCCGTGACCTTTGACCTCTTGTTGAGTAGTGAAGGGAAGGAGGAAAGTTTCTCTCTGCTCATGCTGCGTGCGTCCACATGTTTTGTCGCTGGATTTGGTGTGTCTGCACCATTACAGTGTAGTGGCGTTCTGCGCTTTAGGGTAGAGGTACTGTGAGTAAGACCCATTTCCATGTACATTATGGCACATCAGTATTTTATTGAGACAGACTAGAAAAAAAACAAAAGCTATCCTTTAAATCTGACTTTGAGGTGTGTACCTATGGGCATATGTGATATCACAACTAATCATTCAGTCTAATATGCAACTTACACTGATGTGATGTGGAAACTTGAACACACATTGAAGCACATAAGGAACTTTTCAGTGAAGTAGGAGTTTAATTAGCTAATTAAACAACAGCCAGTCAGATCAGGAGATCAACTGCCTGTGCAGTGGCAGCACACACCTTACTTTCACAAGTTTTGGGTTTTTTAAATGTATTGTGGGAGTTGAATGGATTTGTGGTATGTTTACCAAGATAATTTATATTTGGAATTGCAATAAAGATTCATTGGTGGGATGAGAACCAGGTCCATGTGCATTCTTACTAGTGATCACAATCTGAGTAACCAGCTATTCAAGACGAAATTTTAAAGTCCTCATAACACAAAGACTGTCAAGTTTCAGGAGGAGCAAAGCAAATTCCGTCCTGATTGTGGAACAACAGAAAAGTTTTTTCTCATGCAGGGATCCTGGTTGGAGAGGTGATGGAAGTTTCCCTTTCAGCTCACATACCAGCTCACGTGCTTTGTGGATCCTCATCATGAGCTCTGAGATCATACTTTCTCTTTTTTACTTCATCAGACACACCAACTGATAGAAAAGCCTGACGCATATTGGATTTTTGACACTGATAAAAAGTTTCATAATGATACATCAGCCAGAATTGCTTTTTTTTTTCAAAACATGAACACATAACTCCTATAAACACGTTTGACAAGGATCCAATAAATTTGGTTATTAAAGAATTGTGACCAAATTATGTACTGATATTTTACAAACAAAAATTAAATTGTCAGTCCTCTCTGGTCGACAAACTTAGCAATGGTAAACTACCTCAAACATATCACCGGCATTTCAATATTGCAATTCTTTTTACTTAATGGGCAATTTATCAAGCTCTACACTCATGGGCTACTCTATTCCACCTATAGATACATACATTTGTAGACTGCACCTGCACTTCATGGCAGTGATGAACACACTGTTATTAATTTAACTTAATTAATTAATTAATTAATTAATTTAATAAACAAAGTAACATACTTACATAGGCTACATAATGGATAATGTCCCTGACTGTAGTAATAGAAGGTTTTCAGAAACAACATCATGGTGGTTGTTGTCCTCATTACGTGTGTGTTGTACAGTATCTCCTGAAAATTATGCAGTGATGAAAGAAATACTCAGATCCTTTATTTAAGTAAAAGTATCAATACCACAATGTAAAAATACTTAATTATCAGTAAAAATCCTACTTAAATACTAAAGTAAAAGTACTCATTTAGCAGAAAATCAGGCTGTGACTGATGTGACATAACTTTAACAAAGTACATTGTTAATACTGATGAGTCAATGCATCAGCAGCAGTTTATTGTTATAGCTGCTCAAGGTAGAGCTAGTTTGAACTGCTTTGTAAGGGTCATGAGATAAATCTGGGGGGTCTTGAGATGATAGATTTGAAATAATTTTTCTTTCATATTTGCATTTTTGTGAAATATTGAAGAGTTTTACCTCTTTGGGTCTAAAACAGTTATTTATTTGAAACCATGTGAGGGGAAATGTGTCTTTGGTGGAACTGCATACAAATCATAGACATCTGAAAAATGACGAGATACAAATACACGAAGCTTCTTTGTAAAGGCCCACAAGCCAACAAGTTTAGGAACCACTGGTTTATCCTAAACAATGCAGTGTAATTTATAAGCTTATCATTACTTCATTTAAAATTTTAATCTGAAATGTAGCGGAGTATAAGTATCGATTAGCATAACATGAAACTACTCATGCAAAGTACAAGTACCTTAAAATTGTACTTAAGTACAGTAGTTGAGTAAATGTACTCAGTTACATTCCACCACTGTCTCTAATATCACTTAAAATCATAAACACAAATGTCAGTAATATCAGCTGCTAATGGGAGACACTGTACCAGCCATGATGTGATGTGACCAGTAGGTGTCAATATTCATCCACTGAGTTTATTCTGACTCTGGATCGCTCTTTGGCCCACAAGACAACAAATTAACACCCAGCCTTAAAATGTTTTCTCCAAAATTTTATTTTCAATTAGCACACTGGATTTTTTCTGCATCACCAACAACAAAATGTTTCCTAAAAGGAGGCGAGGAAGCGCTGTTCCCTTAAACAATCTACTGGCAGCTTTAGTAGCATTGGCTTTATTGTCACATTTAGATTGAACCAAATCAAAATACAAGTAAAGTAAATGTGTTTAGGTCAGTATCTTATTATATTGCATCTATTAATCTTATTGTAGCCTACTACAGAGTCACTGTACATGATGTTAGTGAATGTGGATCATTGTGTTTCTTAATAAAGTTACCCAGGAAAAACTTATTCTTATAGATAGTATATAGTAAAGTATATATTAGTATGGTATATTCGAGCATATAAAAGAATAAGAATAACAAGTAAATTTAAAAGAAAATCAGTACCTGCTAGTCCAAAGAACAACAATGTAAAAAAGCTTTCAGTGCTATTAGATTTCTGTACTGGCACATTCGTTCACCATAACATTGATGAAGCTCTTGATGTTCCTCAGTTTGTCGCTATCAAAGTTCACCAGGAGCATGCTGGGGCCAGTAATGCTAGGACTGAGCTCAGCAGTGGCCTTGGCCTCCTGTTTTGGGCCCACTGTTCCAATCCTGCAAAAATGATACTCAACAGTTAGAGAGGAGGTTTCTGTTTTATGGTTTTCTCTATTCTTACGTATACAGATATAAAATGTTTCAGTTTGTGCACATGTGCTGGTATCATTGTATAAAAGCTATTTTTTAGGACATTCTTTACTGTGATTTTGGGTTTAGCAGTGAGTAACATTTTTTATTCGAAAAATAGAAATCATGAGCGACAGCTGTAAAGAACAGTTCACCGTGAATTAATGTGTACATAAAAGAAGACAGACAAAACAGGTCATGTATAAAAGCTAAAAGACATAATGCACTTGTCCACTCATATCTCCTGCATCAACAGAGTTGACATACCTCAGTATTATGGGCTTGCCGTCAGTGAGGCCGACCCCCTCCATGGTGAAGCTGCAGTCCTGCAGTGGCTCTGGTAAAGGGTTCAACAAGCTCAGCTCTGCCGTCATAGACTCATATAGTGTGGCTTCTCCCACCAGCTGCAGAGAGGGGGTCAGGTAGACAGGTTTCATCATGTAAGAGGTGGTATCATATGATTATTGATTGAATATGTCCTGTACAGTTTTATTATAGATTATAATGATCAAATAATGCGAACATTAAAAATACTAACACAGTTTGTTTTAACATAATATATATGCCTGAGTGAGCAATAAAAAATAGAGGAAAATTCAATGATTTCTAGTTGAATCCAAACTTTTCTGTGATGCTACCTCACTCGTGGTTCAAGGTTCAATATATTCATCCATTAACGCTGGACATTAAAGGCTCTAGATGACTCTATAGGAATACACTGAAGAGATCAACATTTATTTAAGAACTGAGGAATAGGCCCGAAAAGAGAAAGAAATAAGATGATGATTCATTGGTTAAAGTGACCAATGCATTTCAGCCAAATTATATTCTTCAGGGGAAGAGAAAGAACCTAATAGACAAGATTACAGTCATACTTAATGTTACTTTGGCTCTGTCTATTTCTTGAAGATGCCCACTTAAACTGTAGAGTCTAAGCATGTAGTTTACTGAGCACTTTCTTCTTTACATACAAAATAAAAAACATGCTACACAAGCATGATAAGTATAATTATCAGGGCAAGAACAATAAGCACGTAATCGGCAAACACAGTCAAAGACTGGTGTGCTCTCAAGGCTCCATCGCTTGAAACTAAACTATCTAACACACACATATTGCATGTTATACATTTTAACCAATCACAAGCCAGGGCTGACTGAGATCATTATTGGTCCTCATTAAGCATGCTGCGATGAAACTACGGAACTGCTTATCATTCTTAGCAATTTAAGTACAGCAAGATATAAATTATTTACAATTATGTTTCTATTGTATAAATGGCTCTGACATAGCCTGCCCCTAGTTGACTAGACTGATAACATATCAATTACCAAATACAAACACGCAGAGCCACTGACTTCTCTACACCAAATTATAAACCTATCTTCCAGGTTTTAAAGATACATATTTGTCTCATTCAAAACAGATTAATGTCTTATTCAGTCTCTTTTGATCTTTACAATGCCTCCTCTAAGATGCATATGTTAGTAATGGGTCTCTCTAATGTGCTTGTCTTTGTCCAAACACAGATGCGCCAAACTGTCCCTTTTGAGTCTGGCATTATCTTGACAATTTTTCCTATAATTCAGGAACTTCTTGGTGCAGAGGAGTCTACAATGAGGACAACATCTCCAAGGTTGAAATTCCGTCTTGTTGTGCTCCATTTTTGTCTTTCCTGCAAGAGAGGCAGGTACTCCTGAGTCCATCTGCGCCAGAATAGGTCTGCCATATATTGAATTTGCCTCTAGTGGCAACACACATAGAGATCTTCTTTTGAAAAGACACCTGGGGGCATATTTGGCTGTGTCTTTATCAGTAGTAAATGATTTGGGGTCAAAGCCTCCAGATCGTTGGTGTCGTTTGAGGTCGTTGTTATGGGTCAGTCATTGATAATGCTTTCCACTTCACATAAGAGTGTCTGTAGTCCTTTGTCATCCAATACCTGCTGTTTCAACAGGGAACTTAGAACTTTCCTGACAGTCTGTATTTGGCGTTCCCAGACACCTCCATGGTGGGAAGTGGCAGGAGTGTTAAATATCCACTTAACTCCTCTTTTCAACATGGATTCCCGAATTGTAGACTGGTCCAGGTTTATTAGTGCCGTTGTCTGAATGACCTTTTCCGCTTAGGAAGTGGCATAGTGCATTAATACATGAACTGGTGTTGAGTGAGGGTGCTACTTCTAAGTGAACTGCTTTCCTGGTTAAACATGTGAAAAGCACACCATATCTCTTCACTCTGTCATGACCTCTACTGACCTCAGATGGGCCAAAATAGTCCACACCGGTGTTTGTGAAGGGTGGCAATAACCAGTACTCTGGTAAGTTTGACATTTTTTCTTCACCTGCCTTGGCATGTAGTCTTCTGCATGTGCTACACTCTGGGATCATTCTTGTATTGCTGAGCAGGCTTTTAGTATCCAGTACTTCTGCCTCAGTCTTGTGAGAATGTAATTTCTACCTAAGTGGCTGGTTTCTTCATGGATGTGACGGAAGATGAGTTTGGCAGTCCAGCGATCCTTATGCAAGATAACTGGATGCCTGGCTTCTAGCGGCATGGCAGATCGGCTAAACTGCCCTCCTACTCTCAGCACTCCACCTTCCAAGTATGGATCCAACTTAAAGATATGACTATCTTTCCTTACATGACATTTTTTCTTCTTGCAGGGCTTTAAGGTCTTCTGCATATTTCTGTTTCTGACATAGGTGAATTAACTCCAATTCCACCTTGGAAAGGTCTTCTGTGGTAAGCACTTATTTTTCAAAGCTTTGCTTGTACTTGAGCATCTTTGACTGAAGTAAAGACTCTGCCTTAGATGAGTTGTTTCACATTTATAGATTGCTTCTTGAAGCTCCTTTGTTTTCTGCCTCATGTTTAGCAAAATCTCTTTTAGGCACATGAGCCAAGCCGTCGCTTTCTTGAGTTTATACCAGCTTGAGAATTGGTTTAAAAACCAAGTCATTGTATCCAATTTCTCATCCACTTGTATAGGGACACTTTGGCTTTGAGCTCTGAGTCTTTTTCCTTTGAGTGAATGGACTGGTCTGGTCATTCTGGCCATTCAAACTGCGGTCTAAACAGGAACTCTGGTCCCTGTATCCAGTTTTTGCTCTGTAGCAGACTCTTGAAGCCTGATCTGCAGGGTTGTCTGCTGTGTTCACATACTTCCACTGAGAAAGCTTTGTAGCCTCTTTAATGAATGAGACTCTGTTAGCTACAAATGTTTCATATCAAGCTGCATTGTTTTCGATATACTTAAGTACTGTGACACTGTCTGTCCAGAAGATTGATTCATCCAACTGTAATTGCAGCTCATGTTGCAGCATTTTGTCCATTTTCACAGCCATCACAGCTGCTGTCAATTCCATCCTGGGAATGATGACAAGCTTGAGTGGTACCACTGTTGACTTTCCCATCAGGAATGAAGTGAGTTTCTGGTCCTTTTTCGTTGGTCAACAGGAGGTAAGATACTGTGCCATAACCATTGTTGCTGGTGTCAGAAAAGCGGTGTAGTTGTGCTGACTTGATGAGACCAAATCCTGTGGGCTTGATGCATCTGCTGACCCTAACCCTATCCCGCTGAAAGAAGACAGCTTTTGCAAGTCTTCCAACCACTTTTTCCATCTTTTTGTCTGTTCTTCAGACAGTTCATCATCTCATGCTCTTTTCTCTTTGCAAAGTTCTCTTAGAAGGAGCTTGGCAGGTAGGATGAAAAGTGCCAGGAAGCCCAGAGGATCATAAGCTGAACTCCTAACTGATAGGATTTCTCCCCTAGTACAAGGCTTTTCCTGTACTTCAATTTTGAGCTTAAAAGTGTCCACTGCACCACTGGACACCTAATGCCCTCTCTGTGGGTAGCTGATCATTGTCAAGGTTGAGATCTTTGACCTCTGAAGCTCTGTCTTCTTCTGGGATTGACATTAGCAATGCTCTTGAATTGCTCGTCATTTTGGTCAAACAAAATCCTCCACTGAGGCATAATGTTCTCAAGTCCTTAGCGAGAGCAACAGCATGCTGAGCTTAGACAGTCGTCAACATAAAAGTTGTGTTAGATTGTCTCAACAGCTTCAGGTGCAGCCCTCTCTTTTCCATCTTCAGCTGTTCTTCTTAGTGCGTAAGAAGCGCAACTGGGAGAAGAAGTTGCTCTGAACAAGTGTACACATATTCTGTAATCTGCTGGCGCTGCCTTCAGGTCGCCATCTGGCCACAATCGGAGCCACACCAAATCTGAATCCTCTTCAGGTAAAACATGGATTACATGTCTGCCATCATGCCTACCATTTCCTTCCTGAACCTTGTCAGCACTCCAGTAAGAGTGTTTATGAGGTTGGGGCCTTAAAGGAGCTTATTGTTTCGTGATACTACCTGATATGATGTGGTACAGTCAAAAACAATTCTTAATTTCTTCTTTTTGGGATCATATACTCCATGATCTTATTTCTGCAGTCTAGCCGCTCTTCAGGTACTCTGGTGTCATATCCCTTCTCTAGCAGCTCTCTCATGAACCCATTGTACTCCTCGTGAAAGTCAAGATTCCTGGGAAACTTCCTTTTTAGACTTGTAAGGTGCTGCTCAGCTCGAGGTCTGTTGTCAGGCGTTTTTATGTCCTTGTCTTTCAATGGTAGTCCTATGCAGTAGTGATCAACAACATTTTGTAAAGTGCTTTAATTCACTATATTTATAAAACTTACATTGTATGCTTTGTGTTAAGCTTGTCCTTTCATTGTAATGTGTGTACAGTCCTCTTATCTCTTGTAGGATTGGGAGGGGAATTGGTTTGGTACTCTGGTTGCCTTTTTTGTTTTTATTTATTTATTGTTCATTGTTTGTTTTCTTTTCCTCTCCCTTTTTTGCCCTGTGGTTATTTTGCTCTGATGGCAGAGTAAATGTAAATTTCACAGAGTCTGGAGCACTTTAATAAAAAAGATTAAAATACTCACAGGTGAACAATAACTTGAACACAAGGAGGAAGGAAATGATTTGACAGAATATTTGATCTCACTAATGTGATTTTCTATGTCTGTACTATGTTGACTCAGAAAAGCAGGTTTTTGATCCATTAAAATCATCAGAAAGTATTTTTAAATGTGATGAATAAGAGTGTATTTTGCTCTGAGGTTATGAGTGTGATTGTGTGTGCGAAGGCTGACTTGTTACTTAAGTTCTGTTTTGTCCAGAATATAAAAACTCCTTAAATACAATTTACTGATTTATTCACTCAGTTTTTTGTCCTACAGTGTAATAATAGAGAGTTTGTATCGCTCATGAACACATTTGTTCCACCTGTCTATCCATACCTTGATTTCTATGACTGGCTCATCCAACACAATGGTCTTCTCAGCCTTGTGGTAGTCAATGGTCTGCTTGTCAACGGTGATGGCTGACAGATGGATCAGCCTGTCAGAGGTGATCACTGATCCATAACTGTCATACATCAGTCTGAGGTACAGACGCCTCTCTGAAAAAACACACATATTATAAATCACATTAATTAGGTTATGACAACTATTTCAATGCAATTTCTGCATGAGAAAATGATTTTTGGAAGGTTGTGAACCAGGTTTCAACCAGCAAACATTGTAAGACAGTTGCATAACTAAATTTATAGAAATATTTCTCTGTTACATTTGAATGAACTTGAATTACTGACTTTGAATCTTTTGTAAGATGCAGATAAAAGTCTTGTTTCATAGAGGTACCTTCATGATTATTTCCACTTGCAAACAATGTGGGAGTAATTTCTGCGCAATCATGAAAAAAGCTCAGACACTGTGGTGTCTGTGAAAAGATCAGAGCTAACCTTCTCCAGAGGGCACCTCCACTTTGTCTGAAGCAAATCCACAGCTCCCTCCTAGTTTTCCGTTGTAGCCTACAGCTTTGGCAACAAACAGGAAAATGCAGGTCTTTGCCTCCATGCAGTTGTTAGTGAGGACAGCACAAACCTCAAAGTCTGAGCCCACAATCATGTTATCAGCAAGCTTGATCTGAAATGAGAATCATGAGATGATTCATTTAATTTAATTTATGGAGAATACAATAACAGAAATACATTATATTGTATTTCTAATAATGAGCATTTAGTTCTTAAGTTTGTTGAAAAGGATGATTCTGTGATTTTAGGAACAGTATATCTCAACTCTGTTGTAGAATTGAAAAAATTGGGCAAAAAACAATAATAATAATCAGAATATGCTCATAAAAGATTTTAGCTAATGCAACATATAAAGTGATAAAAGATTAATTGAGCCTCTGTCCATCCAACCATCTATGTAAAGGGGACATTTAATGAAACATTTATCTTCAACGTAAACAAAGAAAACATACCGTTATGTTACACACAACTTAGCAGTATTTGACAACCTTGTGTGTGCTGTATGTCTGTCATACCCATGATGGTTATTTCAACTTTTGTCTGTTTTGCATATGTTATGCATATGAATGATTTGATATATTAAATATTTGTTCTGTTTTTTTGACCAATGAACCTGCAAAATAGATGATTTCACCTCTTAGGAGCTGTGATGTTGTCTCATGTTGCTTTGAAAACGTAGATCATTTTGCTCATTGCCAGATCTGTTTAATATCTTTAACTGACCCAACTCTGCAGCAATGTTTTAATTAAGTTACTTCAGAGTTTTAGTTTCTTTCTATATATTTACATTATTTGCTGTATCCCCTGTATATCTATATATGAACAGAAAAACCTTGAGACGGAGCTCTGGCTCTTCTCCTTGCTGCTGTAGCTTGTTGTGGTGCTGAGCCTTCTCATACATCTGCCTCTCCTCCTTTGAACCTGAAAACCATCAGGATTACTGGTAAGTTCTTCAGTATTATAAACCTCCTGAGACAGACTCCTTCAAAACCATCATCATTTAGATTTAACAGACATGGAACTTGTGTGATTACATTTTTAAAATTGTGTTGGCTGAGGTCATCTCTCTATCTCTCTATATAAAGCAAGGAATCTCTGTCTGTCTGTATGTATGTAAGTTTGTCCTTCATATATCTCCAGAACCGTTCATCCAATCTACTTCATACCTGGCAGGTGGATTGCTGGGGAACTGAGAAAGTGCAATGTCAATGTGTGAAGTTGTTTGGATGAGTGGTTCTTGAGAAAAATATAAAAACACCTCATAAATAACATTGATTTGCTTCTTCTTCTGCCAGCGTAGTCAATGAATGGAAATATGGACAGCACCACACTGCCATTGCAACCCACATTGTGGTCAGAGGTGGGATTACATCCATAGTGTTAGAAAACGTTTCGGAGACTTAAGCTCTACTATTGAACTGTGTAATGTTACTGTGAAGGAAACTTGGCATGTACATTCAAAACTTAGTGCTCAATGTCTCAGGCACATTCAGAGATATTTAAAAATACCTCAAACAACGTTGCCCAAAGTGCTCTCCACCACAATCATCAAAACACCAAATGAGGGAATATCTTTTTGAAGAATAGTGTTCATTCCTCCAGTAGAGTTCAGTAACTTGTAGAATCAATGCCAAAGCTGAGGGACACCATTCTTCAAAAACACATTCCCTCATCTGGTGTTTTGATGATGGTGGTGGAGAGCACTGTTTAACATGTCAGTCCAAAACTCCCATAGGTGTTCAATTGGGTTGATATCTGGTGACAGTGAAGGCCATAGCATATGATTCACATCATTTTCATACTCATCAAACCATTCAGTGACCCCTCGTGCCCTGTGAATTGGGGCATTGTCATCCTGGAAGAGACCACTCCCATCAGGATAGAAATGTTTCATCATAGGATAAAGGTGATGACTCAGGACAACTTTGTACTGATTTGCAGTGACCCTTCCATCTAAGGGGACAAGTGGACCCAAACCATGCCAGCAAAATGCCCCCCACAGTATAAGAGAGCTACCAGATCCCCTCACTGTAGGGGTCAAGCATTCAGACCTGTACCAGTTTTTCCTTTAATTTGTCACCCATCTGTATATGTGGTTGCTTCTACGGTTCAACCTCAGTTTAGTCTTTAGTTTAGTTTCTACTTGGATTAAAACCATTTAATTTATTGAATCCTTATCGTGTTGGTTGATACATTTGTCAATTTATACACATATATGCAGTTCTCAAGAAATAATAAGCAATTGGCCTGTTCCGAACAGGCACATTTTGAAGGGGCACTGCACTAGTCTGTGTATGTTTACAGTGACATGTAACAGACTCTGCAGTACCTTCAGGATACTTGTACTGGTGTGTGATGTCATGCCTCTCATCTGAGCCCACAGCTTTAGTGCTGATGAACCGTCCGACAGACTTTGTTGATCCACCAATTTTGACCAATTGTCCATTTGACAGGCGCACCAAGTCCACAACATCTGCATTAACCTGAATCCACACACGACATGACATAACATCAGATAACACTAGACACATATATTATGACAACTATACCAATATATATGATAGAAATATTTTGTATACATACAGTACATGAACAAACACAGTATCTCTTAAATTATGTCTCAGATCACAAAATTGATCAGTCTCTGTGGATTAGCTTGGATCAGGTCTTGTCAATAAATGCAACTTCTATGGAGTTTATGAAGTCCAGCTTACATTTGTGCATTTTTTTTATAAAGTGTGACGCTAAAAGATCAAGCAAAAACCCACCTCAGCGAAAATAAAGGGAGCATCATACTTCTTGGTCAGCTCTCCTTCCCTGATAGCCCTCAGTGAGGCCGGTCCACAACAGAAAACACCTGACAGCATCACACACCCAGAAACAGTGAATTTCAGAGAGTTTCAGACACACAACATCTGGATTCAGGCCACAACTGAACTGAACTAAACTAAACTAAACTATTATTTTTGGTGTTTGGTATAACACTTTATGACACTTCAAGAGAGCATGCACAGGTCTAAGAGTTTGTAGTAAAAAATAAAACAGTTGCTTTATACTGTGTCATTGAATCGAGAAGAGTCATGTGAACATGCCAAACGTAAGATGTCACATGCATAACCATACACCAAACCTGTGACTACTGTCAGAAGTTGAATCTTACCGGTGTGGTTAAACACTGTGCCTTGGCATTAGAGTCGTGTTTCATGAGGTGTTTAGATTATTCTGTCTGGCTTCTGTAGGTGTTCTGCCTTGGCAGCGTGCAAAAAAAGTCAGCTCACAGACCTACATTTAGGACATACCCATTGAAAAAATAAAGGACAAACTACATTTAAATCAAAATTCACCTTCACTTTTCTCTTGCGGGGTTGGGTCACTGGTCTGCCAACCATCAAATTCCTCTCCTAAGTCTGGACGAGTCATCCAGCTATCCACCCAAACATGGAAGTTCCTGGAAAAAAATTAGTAAAATAAAGAACAATAACATGACTGTTTTGCTTCAATCTGTAAAATAATGTAAAAAAACAAACAAACAAACAATGTTCATTCAATCATGCAGCAATAATGGAAGATATATATGTATATGTATATATATATATATATATGTGTGTGTGTGTGTGTGTGTGTGTGTGTGTGTGTGTGTGTGTGTGTGTATGTAAAAATATATATGTAAAAAAACATGGATTATACTGTGTTTGCACTTTTCGACCAGATAATAATCCCTACCATACACTCACCATATTGAATCTTCAGAAATACTCTCACCATCTTCATCATACAGGTTTTCTATCACCAGGTTGGCATCAGTATCGTGAGCTGATCCAAAGTTAGTAACCACTCGACATGGGATACCCAGGGCACGGGACACTGGAGGAGGGAGGAGAGCAACTCTTCATCACACCAGCTTACTGAAGCACATGCTTGAGATAACGTCTGTCATCAAAGATAAACAATAAAGACACCACATAAAAATGTCACGAGGTGGCTAGGTAGATGGCTACAAAGCTGTGAGATTAAATTCTAAATTTAGAGTTTTGATAAAAAGGCTGGATTGTGTGACAGTGGAGGTGGGATGGAGGAAATGCAGCAGAAATCAGGACTGTTGGTATTGTATGGTACCAAAGGGGTGCATTTATTTAAGAAATTGCTTCTATGTTACCTCAGGAGTTGGTTTATTGAATCCTTTTAAAGTTTAACACACATTGTAATATGACAATATACCATGTGAATTCTATAAGACACAATAACTCACTGCACTCCAACATGTGCATCAAAACCCCTCAAAACGTATGGGTTGATAGATTAATCAATAATTTAAGAATCAAATGAAATTGCTGTCTGAATCAAAGCAAGACTCATACTGTGGTCCAACCTGTGCATGCAACAGCAGCAAAGACCCAACACTGGCCGTAGCGGACGGGGCCACTTTCTGCCCACTGACGCAGAATGTCCCCGCTGCCGATCCACTGGCCTGGATGAACTCCATCTGTAATCTCTCCCCAATTTCCCACCAGCACACCGCTGTCATCGTAACTGTTGATCTGAGGGCACAGACAGAGACCAGACAAGACAAGGCAAGTTTATTTGCATAGCACATTTCAACAAAAAGGCAATTCAAAGACAGAATATAAAAGCAACACAAGGCAATGTAAAAAGACATTTAAATACAATTAAAACGTGTTAAATTGGGAAATAAAAAGCTAAAATAGGATAAGACAGCTAAAACAGGAGAATAAAAGTCTTCAGCTATGATTTAAAAGAACTGAATATTGTAGCAGTCCTGCAGTTTTCTGGGAGTTTGTTCCAGATATGTGGAGCATACTGGAGCATACTGAAGCAACGCTGCTTCTTCATGTTTAGTTTTTACTCTGGGGACAGAAAACAGACCTGTCCCAGATGTCTAGATGGTTCATAACGTATCAGCAGATCAGAAATGTATTTTGGCCCTAAACCATTCAGTGCTTTATGAACCAACAGCAGTATTTTCATATCAATTCTTTGACAGACAGGAAGTCAGTGAAAATATCTGAGAACTGGGGTGATGTGATCCACTTTCTTGGTCTTAATGAGGACTCGAGCAGCAGCGCTCTGAATCAGCTGCAGCTGCCTCATCGATTTTTTTGGAAGACCAGTAAAGATTTTGTTACAGTAGTCAAGTCTACTAAAGATAAATGCATGGACGAGTTTTTCCAAATCCTTCTGAGACTTTGGTTTGTGGTTTTAACATTATCGATTGAAGCTGAGTGCTGACTTTTATTCATTTCTCCTTGTCTCCAAAAACAATTACTTCAGTTTTATCTTTGTTTAATTGAAGAAAATTCTGGCACATCCAATCATTGATTTGTCCAATGCACTTACTGAATGCCTGTATTGGACCATAGTCCCCTAGTGATATGGCTATGTAAATTTGTGTGTCATCTGCATAACTGCGGTAACATATTTTGTTGTTTTCCATAATCACATAAAAGACAAGGGAGAAAAAACACATAAACAGGGAAGTGGAGGATGTTCACTTTCATTTAGCCACAGACTGCTGGGTGGTATGCACATATCAAATCAATACGTACATGGTTTATTTTAAGTGTTTTTCATTAGCTTCTATTAAGGACTGTTCAGTCAAAAGTCTTCTAAATGATGCTGAAACTTTTAACACACTTATACCAAATAAACTGTATAAAGTCAGACCTCATTTTCATCAAGCTCACAGAGGTACAGGAAAAATTCAAGCACAAGATTTGGTTAGAAATATAATGGGGAAACACTGAGCTGTTGTTTTTGCTATTCTTCTATAATATATCTCAAGATCTCTTAATGGCTCATTATCCTTATTTTCCACATAAGATTTGCTTCAGACATCCATCAGCATTACAAGACAGAAGTCTAGCCAAGTCAGATTATGAATACGTAGAAGAAGAACTGAGTAGTTAACAGTATCAAGACCAGTAGTTGATGTCAGGAAAGTAAAAAATGTATTAAAGTTGTGACTATGAAAAGTGATATACAATAATATAAAAAAAGGATTATGGGAGAGAGAGACTGTAAAATTTCTTTAAAATGTGAACAATGAAAGAGTCCATCATGGGAAGAAAAGGTTTCCTTAAAGGATATTAATTAGTAATGATAGGTCAAAGTACCCTAGATGTTATCATTTATTATCAGTGTGTGAATTTAGTGATAGAACGTGAAGGAGGATAACATATTTGTAATGTTGGCTTTGTGTCAGTGTATTTTCAACTAGAAAATTCTGTAATTTCTGAAGAAGTTGCGTGTGAGAGCTGCAAGCTGCCAGCTGTTGCCGCTGCAAGTTCGTAGCACCACCTACAGGTGAAATTGTATAAACTACTACAAACTTGTTCAGCATCCCCATCTGTACAACTTGCTGAATTAGTTACCATGGAATATTATATTTAAGGGATATTATACTCAATAAACAGTATGATGGTGGTTCATGGAACACTTGTGTACCAAGTTTAATTTCATTAAAGACAACAGAATTATAGAAATATCATGTTATAATATTACAGTAGCATCCACTGTAGGTAGAATTGTATCAGAGGTTACACACTTGTGTAGTGTGGCTGTATGTACAACATTCCTAAATTTTGTGTCAATCCAATCAAGCATTGAAGAGTTATAGCCTGTTAAGTGCATCAGGCCACGCCTTCAAAAGTTTGGTAACCCATTGAAGACAAATGGTAAGTGATTCCAAAAAACAAACACATAAGCTTTATTCCGGGTCATCTAATTATGGTATGTACCAAGTTTGATTAAGATTGGATGAAATATATGCCAATAGAAGCAAAAAATTTGTTTACCAAAAAATCCAACGATGTGGAATTTTTTTTAAGTGGAAATGGGCGTGACCTGCATCAGTCTACTTGACATCATCTAAGGAACACACTGTGCAAATATTGTTTGTATATGCCTCATGGTTAATGAGTTATTAGCCAAAATGTAAAACATGTAATAACTGACCACATGGTGGTACTGTTGGTCCCATGTTTTAATATGTTAAGTATTTCCACATGGGACACCTGTTCATTAGGTGAATACTCAAGCACTTTCACTTTTTGAGATATGTACTTTCAAATATTCCTCCCATAGACTCTCCATTATACATTTTAATAATTTAAAAAAATTATATAAAGTCACTGAAAAATTTTACAGTAAAAGTAAAGTAATAGCATAGATCTCCTTAAGGTCATTTACATTTTGACGTATAAACAATGTTTGCTCGAAAAATCATACAGAAGTAGTTAGATGCAAAAAAAATGGTGAAATACTATATAATAAATATATAAAGAGCTTGCACACAACTATGTCAAATATCCCTAAACATAGTGCATGATCCTGTCCTTGTTATCAACATTGTCTGAGAACATACCTGGCTTTGATTTATTGTATAGTGGCACTGAATCATGACACCCAGTGGAAATAGCCCTGAATTTCTCTTTAAGCTATTTTTGACTTGCAGCAGGAATAACATGCTGACAGACTTTAAATTATTTGTTTATTACTCTGCTTATAGCTACATTTTAGCTTGGAATGAGGGCCACACATTAAGTTTTAAAAGAAGGAGAGAGGTTACCCTACAGGACAATAAAATACTCTGAATATAAATGAGCAAACAGTTTTCTGGGGCACCATAGTAATCTCTGCCTGCATTGCCAAAAAAGGGCTCATCACAGGGTGATTAAATGCACAGACCTACCATGGCACTCAGCACTCTGGTCACATAGATGGGATTTCTCCTGGCAGAGCAGTCCTGGTCAGCATCAGACACAAATTTGGGGTTGTCATCCAGGATCTTCAGACAGATATCCAATATTCCTACTTCAAACTTAAAACAGAAGGTCAATTATTAACTGAATTAACTTAATGGGTTGATAAATGTAACTGGATATTAAAATAGTGTCATGTTTATTGCTCTTTTCAGGTTACAGTGAAGAAGAGATTATACATTTTTCTGTCTACAGTTCACTGAACTTCATTGAATTGATGTTCTTTTTAAATTTGTGTACCTGTCCGAAGTTCCAGGGCGTCCCTTTGATTCGTTTATACGTTCCTCTGTAGACCTGCCCATGTTGTGCTAAGACATACTCCTGCCTCTTCATCTCACTGCGCATGTAAACAGCATCTCCTGTGAGTCAGTAGAGTCAAAGCAACAATGTGTTCAGACCAGTGTAATAGCATACTGCATTAATACCTCACATCTGACAGCATTTGGCAGATGTTTTAGATATTTAGTTTTGCAAATTAAACACAATGATCATGAAGAAGACAGGAATACAAGCTGCAGGCAGAGCACAACAAGTTTAACACAAAGTGAAATTCCAGTTCAACCCAAAACACAAATAAAACATAAAAAAACGATATATACTGTACTCACTGGGGCACCAAGCATTAAAAAGCAGGGTGAATTGTCCTAAACTGGTCCTCTGCCCCTCCTGGTCTACAGTCAGAGAATAGAGCCCTATTGGGGCATTGGGGGAGGAATTGATAGTCACAGACACTGTGTTTCCAGAGGGATCATTAGTGGCAGAGGCGCTCCACTCAGTGTCCACCGTGGAGTCATGGAGTCCAAAGCAAACCTTCGTGCCAGATTCTTTTCTGGGTAGCGGACCTGGAGAGACAAAGACGGGAACTGAATCTAAATGGAAACTAGGGAAACACAAGTCTTTGTGCTCACACTGGTGATTCACTCATGCATGCATGCTGCTGAAAAGATCTGCAGCATTTCTCTCTCAACCACATACATTGTGAACCTAATCACTGGTTAACAGGAAACATACCAGTTTCAACAGTGAGTGTGAAGCTTGTTTCACTTGGTTTGAACTCTTTGCTTTCAGCTTTTAGATGTAAACTGACGTTGAAGGGCTGTCCCCTTCTGACAATCAAACGCTCCTCTTTACACAGCTCCGTATGATGGCTGCTGTTGTTGCTCTTAATGTTCAGATCATAGCGCTCGATGTCCAAGACTGTAGAGATGGAAAGACAGATCAATTCTGACATGAATTAAAAAGTATAATGTGCAAACAAAGTTGAAAACTGTCAAAATTTGACCTGATAATTTGATGACTATTAAATTTGATCACCTGTTCAAAGTTTCCTCACAGATGATAAATCACAAGAAATCATCAGCAAGACATTGTTCAGTGTTGATATAGTGTTACTCCATGTTCTGGATCTGAGATATCTAATGTCATCCTGCTCATCACATTTCACACAATTCTCAATCTGCTACATAGTCAAAGCACTCTGACACTGTGAAGTAACACAGAGAAACTACATTTTCAGTTGTAGATAATTCAGTCCACTAATACCATCTGAACACCTTTCATACAAGGGAAATAGTTTTTTTTTTCCTTTCTCCTTACCTTGACTCATGTCTGCAGTGAAGTTCTTGTCCCTCGATGTCTGTGTGCAAAGTCTTCAAAGACACTTGAGTTGCAGCCTGTGCTCATTGGTCAATGACCCTGCAGTGTAACAGCTCCGGAGGGATATTTGTAGCCTGTGAAATCTGATCAGAACGCCCCCATCCGCCCACTCAACACATTAGTAATTCTGTTTTTAGCCAGCAAGGGCAGACAGACTTACTAAACTCCTTTTTAATTCTTCAGTGTGACCATGACCTTAAAGCTATTGTGAAATATCTTTACTGAAAACAAAAGCTTTCTATTCAAACAGCAACTCATTTTTCATACGTTAACAAAATCTTAGTCAATTCGTTTTGCGTCACAAATTATACCACAATGTAACGCAATACTAACACAATGTTTACATGCACCAGATGCTTTAAAGCAAATTTTCTTCTGTAAATATAAAAATAAAGCAGACAACAAAAAAGTTTTTTTAATAAATTATGTATGCCATTTTTTGTAGCTGCAGCATATATTACTGTATAATTCAACATAAACAAAATGTTATAATTCAAAATGAATTAAAAACTGATAAATTATCATTTATAATGCAAAACATGAACACACCATATACTTTCATTTTTATGTAACTTTTACTTCAGTAAAAACTGACATTTTTCTCAGGTCAGAATGATGAGACTTCCACCAATTTTCAATGTTACTAGAAGACATTGAGAAAAGGTTATGAAGCTGTGACCTAATTGCGCAGTTTTCCTTATTTGGTTTAAAGATCAAAGGAAGAAAACAATTCAGTATAAACTGAACAAAAAAAGAAATTCTAGTCTTAAAATTTGACTACAAAATGTATTAATGAAATATTCCAGCAAGAAGAGCAACTCTGAAACTTTGGGCAATAGTGTTATCCTGCTTACATTGGAAATGAAATGTTTTGCAATGAGTGTCTACGCCTTATGTGCAAACATTGTTTCTGTGAAATAAGGAAGTAAATTCTGTCTGGTCACTTTCCAGTTCAGCAGCAGGAAACCACACAAAATGAAACCGTCTCTCTCTAAAAAATAAAGAAATAAAATGACCGCACTGACCCCACATTCGAAAAACCAAGTCAGCAATAAAGAAAGTGATAGAAAGCAAAACATGTATCTGCCATATTGTAAAAAGTTAGTGGCTTTACAAGAAAACAAACAGAAATCAACATCATGGCCTCAGTTTTTCCAAGATCCAATTACAATCTGTTTACTGTAAATTTTGCACAAACATATAAAATCACAGAGCTTACAAAAATCACTTTTCATCAAATGTTTGTAAAGAAAACATAAAAAAATATATTAAGAAGGATTGTAAGATAATTAATATTATGTAATGGTCTTCAACATGAGGGTGAAGCTGATACACTGATCAGTTTGGAAACAATAATGGACTCTAAATAACAGTTAAGTGTTTTTTGGTGACTCGTATGTAGTCATATACTGTTTGTTAGTACGCAATTATAATTATATAGAAGTCCCTGAAGATTTTTGTATCCCTGGGTTAACTGCAACAATTACAGACTACTTCAAATCTCGATGTGATTTGCTTTGTTGGAGCCGTTTTTTGTTGTTTTTTTAGCATATTTTGGCCATAGTTGATTGGCTGAGACTGATATCAGCCAAGATGTAGTGTACGTGTGGTGAAGCATGAGGTTTATTGAACCAGGTGCGACAAAGTTAATTTGTGAAGCTAAATATCTGCAACAGCCCTAAAACATCTGCCAAATGGTGTCTGCTTTAAGTTCTGTGATTGGTGGTCCAGCTATAATTTTTACAGAGGGCTGAGTAATTCAAATAACAGTAACATTGACCAATCATAACCATATCTTATCTCTAAATGGGCGGGCTTTGTTGTCGCTACCTTATGACAAGTTCAGCCAGCTGTGCGCTGTGAATGGGTCTATCATTAGCATACTAGCCTACACATACACAAACAAGGGAGATTTATAAAACAGAGATCTGATGAATGTCGTTCAGGCTTACATAAAATCATATTGTGAACATTATTGTCCATGCTCGCAATCATTTGTCAGCTAGGAAAGCTACCATGGCTTTGGTCCTGTAGGAACACATTGTTGTTTGCTTTATCAGCTGACAGTCATGTGGTTGCTGCCGCTGGCTGACAGATTACACTCCATTTAAACAGTTTTCTGTTAGATGCTATTAGATGAGGCGGTGCACCGGCGCACTGACATAGAGAAGACACAATTACAAGCTAGTGAGAAAAACACAGATAAACAAGTTGGGAGTAACCATGGCTAGTGAGGATTATCCATGCCTTTTTCATGATTAATTTTAATGAAAAATTGGAGTTAATCTACAAAGGAAGACCTTCACCAGAGTTGATTTGGTGCAGAAAACCAAGGCTTTTTTCAACTCCAAGATTTTGTTTTCAAGTAACTTTTGTTAATGCGATCATCAAAGGGTAAGTTTTTAATATCTAATAACGGCCACTGTGCAAGCTGATATTATTCTGACTGCTCCTGCCACTGTTGTGTATGTTACAGTTTATTTTGGAAAACGGTCATTAATATGTACGTTACTGATGTTGACTGAGTCAGCTCTCGGGGGGCCCCCTCATGCCTCCGTCAACTATACAGGCACAGCGTCTCGGTAGGAACAAATGTGCTGGCCAAACACCCGGCCCACAGTAAGGTGTAAGCCAATGAGGTGGCAGAAATTTTCGGGTGACATCTGGGATGGCCAATCACATCGTAGAGGTGGCACTGGCTGCACCTAACACCCCTTTAAAACCGTGCATGACTGATACTTATTAAAACAGAATAGTCTGCTTAAAGTATTACTACAAATCAGTTATTTCCTACAACTTCTAAAGGGTATCAATAATTTTGTCCAGGCTATTTTCACAACTTTTTTGTTTTGTTCCACTGCAAACCAAACATAGACATGCACTGATAATAAAATACCTTTTAATTTAAACACTGTTCAGGGTGAATTGTGCATTATTTTTTTAAAAAAATGCAAGGGTACCAATAATTTCTGCCACATCTGTATACTTTGCCCTCATATCTCAAAGACACTACAGACTTTTTGAACAAGTTGAAGGACTATCATGTGGATTCTGATGATCTTTTATGTACTATGGATGTCTCCAGTTTGTACACCAGTATACCTTACAAAGATGGTCTTGAGCCTTTGAACTATTTTGAATCAAAGAACTTGCACCCCTCTACTGAGTTTTTGTTATCTTTAACCAAAGAAGTATTGACGAAGAATTATTTTAAGTTTCAAGATCAATATTATCTCCAAAATTTTTAGAGTTAGATTTGATTTACTATAATAATCCCAATTAAATGTTATTGGAGGTATATAGATGACTTATTTTTTATTTGGAGCGGCAATGCTAATGACGTAAAAGAATTTCATGCTTTCATGAATTCAAGAAAGGAATCCATCAAATTCACATTGTGTCATGATCTGGAACGTTTTTTTTGTGTGGATGTTTTGGTGAAAAAAGTGGGAACCTCTTTACACACTGAAGTATATAAAAAGAAAACTGACAGAAATATGTTTCTACAATTTAGCAGTTTTCATTGACCAGCATTAAAAAGAAGTCTTCCATACAGCCAGCTACTGAGGATTAGATGCATTTGTAACTCTGATGATTCTTTTGAGTCACATGTTTTGGGCCTTGGCTACAGGTTTGGCTATCAGAAATAATTAATGATTAGATAATTATTATTAAAATCAATAGAAATTATTAATAAGAATTCATAATAACGGGGTACCACCCTGGGGTCAGGGAAAAAGATGGCCAAATTCAGTCTTAAAATTTACTGAGCTATCAATTTGGAACTTTGATTAATAATTAACTTAATAACTATAAACAAAATCACCATATCAATAGCTAGTTATAGTTGAAGGATTTTGGAGTTCTTTGCAGAGCAGAGGTTGGCAAAATTCACTCTTGTGCAACATTACACAGACAGCATGTATATCCAAAAGCATTTATTAAAAAAGGGTAAAAGAGCAAAACACACAATATTATTAATCTAGCTAAACGTATATACAAGTGTGTGTGTGTGTGTGTGTGTGTGTGTGTGTGTGTGTGTGTGTGCATGCAAGGCCTGGTTACTGGATGCAACATGTGTGAAGCATAAACTAACCTTAGCTTAGCAATATGGCTATTCAATAGCTTAACAATGGAAATGCATCACAACAATAAAACTCAGTTGAAAACGTTAAACCAAAATCAGTACATATACATCAACAAGGTTAACAGTTTATGCTTAGCCATGCTATGCTATGATATATTCTGCTAGGCTATGACTAGTTGTTACCAAGTCCATGGATAAAGAGATGCTTTGTGGTGTTCTGCTTCTTAGCTGGTGAATCCATGGATGAGTCAGGCTAAGAGGAGTTTGGCTCCGAGGCTGAATAGCACAGGCTTTGCTGACTGTCGGTGACCCAACCATGCAGGCCGGAGGGCAGGCAGGCTAGTTAATGGCAGGCTAACTCTTCTTTGTGGCTCCTGTGCTTGTTAAATCAGCAAGCAGACTTGTGTGGTAGCTGCTGGCACTAGACTTAACTTAGTCACTGAGTCTTAGGCAGACCGCTGTGAGCAGGCCACACAAGAGAGCAGAGAGCTGAGCAGCAGAGCTGCTCCCGCAGCAGCCGTGAGAGGAAAGAGAACATGAAATGGAAAGTGACCCTCAAATTGCAAGTACATTTCAAACTCCACCTATATATTTTTATAAGAAGTCTTCCAACTTACATGATCTCCTAGTGAAGTCAAATTTGCCTAAGAGGCCAACTCACTTTCTGTTTCAGATCCCCAGTGGAAAATTTCCTTGTCATAGCTGTATACACTGTTATTCTATGATTAATTATGATTAATTAATCAAGTCACCCATCCAAAGTGTGGTGTTGACATTAAAGTTAGGTGCAGAATCACATGCAACACTAAATATGTGGTTTACCTGTTAAAATACTCATGTAATTTATACTATGTTGGGAAAACAGAACAAGAGTTAAAAACCAGTATCTGTGAACATAAGTGTTCCCTTCGCCATCATGAAGATAAATCATCAGCGGTTAGGCATTTTAACAGTCATAACCACATCTTGAGTGAACTACATTACATGGACATTAATGCAGTGAATATGTCATGGAGAGGTGGCAACAGGGGCAGAATCCTTCTTCAGACGGAGGTGCATTGGATACACTCCCTTAACACCGCACCTTAACATCCTCATTCCCAATGGGTTGAATGAGGAGATTTCATTTGCTTGTTTCTTAGGAACTGAACATAATTTGTGTTTTTTCCTTCTATTTATTATTCTCTCTAAATTGTTATATGTCAAGAACCTACATTATATGTTTGTAGCTCCCTCTGAGGGGATGGACCTTGTTGTGGAAATTGTCTGAAAACACTAAACACACATATGAAATAATACACAAAACACTGCTGGGTTGAAGATTAAAAAAATATTATTGTACAACAAGGAGACAGAACACACAAAGATTTGCATCAGTTCATCTCAACAAACAAAGAGCAAACTTAATCTATTATAGTTCCTGAAGGAACAAAGAAATGATCTGTGATTGGTCAATGTATATTATCTTAAAAACTTTCAACCAATTGGCATAAGGCCATGAGATGTTACATGATCTGGTCATGCATTCACCTCATGCATGTCACATATATGGAGTTGTACATTCTTAAGACATAGGAACCCAGAGAACCCCAAACCAGATGTGGCTCTGGACCCCTTGACGTATTCTGCAACAGGATGGAGAAGGCCAATGGAGACTCTCAATAATAACAAAAGAACATTTCTGTCCAAAGACAAACAGAGTCACAGAGAAAATGTAATGATCTCACCTCACATTTTTATATTAAAATGATAAACCAATCCTTTGGTCTTTCATTACTTTTACAAGCTATTGTGCCAGTTGTGGACATCTGTAATTAACTCCACCTGTGTTGGTTGATTATGGCATTTCAATTCTGCAATTTCTTGTTACTCATTGGCCATAGATGTCAATACTGATATATTTGCAATGAGAGAATTTGGCCTGGGCAGCTCTACACTCAAGGACTACTCTGTTCCACTTACAGATACATGCATTTGTAGACTACTATTTACATGGCAAGACCACACCTGCCCTACATGGCAGTGATGAACACACTGTTATTAAAATAAATAGAAATAAAAACAATGAATTTGATAAATAAAGTAACATAATAACATGGATTACATAAATTTGATACCCTCCTAATCAACATCATGGTGGTTGTTGTCCTCATCACTCACTCAGATCCTTTACTTAAGTAAAAGTATCAATACCACAATGTAATCCTACTAAGTACTCATTTAGCAGAAAATCAGGCTGTGACTGATGTGACATAACTTTAACAAAGTACATTGTTAATACTGATGAGTCAATGCATCAGCAGTAGTTTATTGTTATAGCTGCTGGAGGTAGAGCTAGTTTGAACTGCTTTGTAAGGGTCATGAGATAAATCTGGGGGGTCTTGAGATGATAGATTTGAAATATTTTTTCTTTCATATTTGCATTTTTGTGAAATATTGAAGAGTTTTACCTCTTTGGGTCTAAAACAGTTATTTATTTGAAACCATGTGAGGGGAAATGTGTCTTTGGTGGAACTGCATACAAATCATAGACATCTGAAAAATGACGAGATACAAATACACGAAGCTTCTTTGTAAAGGCTCCCAAGCCAACAAGTTTAGGAACCACTGGTTTATCTTAAACAATGCAGTGTAATTTATAAGCTTATCATTACTTCATTTAAAATTTTAATCTGAAATGTAGCGGAGTATAAGTATCGATTAGCATAACATGAAACTACTCAAGCAAAGTACAAGTACCTTAAAATTGTACTTAAGTACAGTAGTTGAGTAAATGTACTCAGTTACATTCCACCACTGTCTCTAATATCACTTAAAATCATAAACACAAATGTCAGTAATATCAGCTGCTAATGGGAGACACTGTACCAGCCATGATGTGATGTGACCAGTAGGTGTCAATATTCATCCACTGAGAGTTTATTCTGACTCTGGATCGCTCTTTGGCCCACAAGACAACAAATTAACACCCAGCCTTAAAATGTTTTCTCCAAAATTTTATTTTCAATTAGCACACTGGATTTTTTCTGCATCACCAACAACAAAGTGTTTCCTAAAAGGAGGCGAGGAAGCGCTGCTCCCTTAAACAATCTACTGGCAGCTTTAGTAGCAATGGCTTTATTGTCACATTTAGAATGAACCGAATTAAATGTGTTTATGACATTATCTTATTATATTGCAGCTATTACTCCTTTGGTAGCCTACTACAGAGGCAGTATAAAAATAGTAAGCGCATTTAAAAGAAATTCAGTGCCTGCTAGTCCAAAGAACAACAATGTAAAAAAGCTTTCAGTGCTATTAGATTTCTGTACTGGCTCATTCGTTCACCATAACATTGATGAAGCTCTTGATGTTCCTCAGTTTGTTGCTATCAAAGTTCACCAGGAGCACGCTGGGGCCAGTAACGCTGGGACTGAGCTCAACACTGGCCTTGGCCTCCCGTTTTGGGCCCACTGTTCCAATCCTGCAAAAATGATACTCAACAGTCAGAGAGGTGGTTTCTGTTTTATGCTTATCTCTATTCTTATGTATACAGATATAAAATGTTTCAGTTTGTGCACATGTGCTGGTATCATTGTTAAAGACATTCTTAGTTGTGATTTTGGGTATATCACCACAAATCACCACTGTAAAGAACAGTTCACTGTGAATTAATGTGTACATAAAAGAAGACAGACAAAACAGA
Source organism: Thunnus maccoyii (assembly GCF_910596095.1). Classification (NCBI taxonomy): domain Eukaryota; kingdom Metazoa; phylum Chordata; class Actinopteri; order Scombriformes; family Scombridae; genus Thunnus; species Thunnus maccoyii. The sequence goes on along the minus strand of NC_056536.1, from coordinate 12,355,574 downwards.
TGGGACAGGGTTGACATACCTCAGTATTATGGGCTTTCTGTCAGTGAGGCCGACCCCATCTATGGTGAAGCTGCAGTCCTGCAGTGGCTCTGGTAAAGGGTTCAACAAGCTCAGCTCTGCCATCCCAGACTGGTTTACTTTGGCTTCTCTCACCAGCTGCAGAGAGGGGGTCAAGTAAACAGGTTTCATCATGTAAGAGCCATAGACTGTATAAAAATATGGATGTAGTTACCGTGACGTCACCCAATGGTCTCTGAAGAGCGGTTTTGAAGCTCAAAGTGAGCCGCTCCGGCCGTCGCCATCTTGGCAGTACGTGACGCTGCCTAACTCCCAGCCAATCAAAAATGGACAAAGAGGCGGGCCGAATGGCTGAAACAAGCCACCTAGCGGCTGGCAGACCTGTCACTCAAAGCAGCCATGTCCTTCATTATGCATAACTTTACGGCTTAATAAAATTTAAATGGGTGAGTTATAAAAAAATTCACCCCCCCCCCGTACAGTTGTCATGAAAGGGGAAATTAACTTTAGAGACCAAAACCATTTTTTGTACCAGGCTGTAAATGTGTTTATTTCTGCTGTAAAGTTGGGCATTTTAACATTGGGGTCTATGGGGATTGACTTGCTTTTGGACCCAACCTCAAGTGGCCATTCAAGGAACTGCAGTTTTTGGCACTTCCGCATTGGCTTAATTTTTCAGCCCCGGAGGTTGCCTCTTGGTAAGAGCTGGTATAATATGATTATTGATTGATTATGTCCTGTACAAACTTATAATGGGCTACAATGATCAAATAATGCAAACATTACAAGTACTTAACACAGTTTGTTTTAACCTAATATATATATATATGCCTGAGTGAGCAATAAAAAGTTCTGCGATGCTACCTCACTCGTGGTTCAAGGTTCAGTATATTCATCCATTAATTCTGGACATTAAAGGCTCTAGATGACTCTATAGGAATACACTTAAGAGATCAACATTTATTTAAGAACTGAGGAATAGGCCCGAAAAGAGAAAGAAATAAGATGATTTACGGACCCACCCCTGGCTATTGCTACTTATTGTTATTGTTATTGTTATGATTGTTGTTATTCTGCCTCCCCCCCTTTCTCCCCCTTTCCCTCTTTCTTTCTCTCTCTCAACCCAACCAGTCAAAGCAGATGGCCACCCACCAAGAGCCGGGTTCTGCTTGAGGTTTCTACCTGTTAAAGTGGAGTTTTTCCTAACCCCTGGGCCACACTGGATGCGTGAGCAGCGCGTGTCCATCGCGTAACCTCTTGCTTTTCATTTCGGGGCCCATGTTAACAGGTTAGAGCGGCCTCACGCGAGGCTGCTGCGTCGCTTCATCTAGAGATTTGAGGTCTCACCTATTTTCTCCACGTGACGCGCGCGGTTTTCAGCAGAAATAGACAGGGAAAACGAGAAAGATAGGGCTGCCAGTGGCAGAAGCACCGCAGCAGACACGCTTCCAGTGTGGACGCTGCAACCTGTTAACATGGGAGCCGAAATGAAAAGCAAGAGGTTCCGCGACGCACACGCGCTGCTCACGCATCCAGTGTGGCCAAGGCGTTACTGCTGTCGCTAAGTGCTTGCTCATGGGGGAATTGTTGCGTCTCTGTAAATTAAAGAGTACGGTCTTGACCTGCTCTATGTGAAAAGTGCCCTGAGATGACTTTTGTTGTGATTTGGCGCTATATAAATAAAAATTGATTGATTGATTGACAAGGATTCTGATACCAGATTTACAAAGATGAGTCTACAGCACCGGTTAAACAAGCTTCTATTTTATTTTTCTACGGACTTTACCTTAAAGTGACCAATGCATTTCAGCCAAATTATGTTCTTCAGGGGAAGTGAAAGAACCTAATAGACATGATAACAGTCATACTTAAAGCACTGGTGGAAGTAACTACTCTACCATGTGATGACTTGTGAGCACAGTAGATCTCAAACCACAATGTGTTGGTTTCCTGTCACTCACAGCTGAACCTCAATGGTTGAAGGAATCCAATTTTTGGGGGAAAGACCAGACTGCCTAATATGATTTAACAGTCTTTTATACAACACTTAGAAAAGACTGAAGATACAATGTGATCTAACATTTTGTGAAGTGCTTTAATTCACTATATTTATAAAACTTACATTGTTGTTTTTCCAAGACTGACCTGGACGTCTGCATTAAATGCCCATTAAGACTATCTTGACTGTGTGTTAAAGATGTGATTATGTATGCTTTGTGTCAAGCTTGTCCTTTCATTGTAATGTGTGTACAGTCCTCTTATCTCTTGTAGGATTGGGAGGGGAATTGGTTTGGTACTCTGGTTGCCTTTTTTGTTTTTATTTATTTATTGTTCATTGTTTGTTTTCTTTTCCTCTCCCTTTTTTGCCCTGTGGTTATTTTGCTCAGATGGCAGAGTAAATGTAAATTTCACAGAGTCTGGAGCACTTTAATAAAAAAGATTAAAATACTCACAGGTGAACAATAACTTGAACACAAGGAGGAAGGAAATGATTTGACAGAATATTTGATCACACTAATGTGATTTGGTATGTCTGTACTATGTTGACTCAGAAAAGCAGGTTTATGATCCATTAAAGTCATCAGAAAGTATTTTTAAATATGATGAATAAGAGTGTATTTTGCTCTGAGGTTATGAGTGTGATTGTGTGTGCGAAGGCTGACTTGTTACTTAAGTTCTGTTTTGTCCAGAATATAAAAACTCCTTAAATACAATTTACTGATTTATTCACTCAGTTTGTTGTCCTACAGTGTAATAAGACAGAGTTTTCATTGCTCATGAACACATTTGTTCCGTCCATACCTTGATTTCTATGACTGGCTCATCCAACACAATGGTCTTTTCAGCCTTGTGGTAGTCATTGCTCTGCTTGTCGACAGTGATGGCTGACAGATGGATCAGCCTGTCAGAGGTGATCACTGATCCATAACTGTCATACTTCAGTCTGAGGCACAGACGCCTCTCTGAAAAAACACACATATTATAAATCACATTAATTAGGTTATGACAACTATTTCAATTCAATTTCTGCATGAGAAAATGATTTTTGGAAGGTTGTGAACCAGGTTTCAACCAGCAAACATTGTAAGACAGTTGTATAACTAAATTTATAGAAATATTTCTGTGTTACATTTGAATGAACTTGAGTCACTGACTTTGAATCTTTTGTAAGATGCAGATAAAAGTCTTGTTTCATAGAGGTACCTTCATGATTATTTCCACTTGCAAACAATGTGGGGGTAATTTCTGTGCGAGCATCAAATTCAAAGCTCAGACACTGTGTTGTCTGTGATAAGATCAGAGCTAACCTTCTCCAGGGGGCACCTTCACTTTGTCTGAAGCGGATCCACATTTCTCTCCTAGTTTTCCGTTGTAGTCGACAGCTTTGGCAACAAACAGGAAGTTGCAGGTCTTTGTCTGCTTGCTGCTGTTTGTGAGGACAGCACAAACCTCAAAGTCTGAGCCCACAATCATGTTATCAGCAAGCTTGATCTGAAATGAGAATCATGAGATGATTCATTTAATTTATGGAGAATACAATAACAGAAATTCATTGTATTGTATTTCTAATAATGAGCATTTAGTTCTTAAGTTTGTTGAAAAGGATGATTCTGTGATTTTAGGAACAGTATATCTCAACTCTGTTGTAGAATTGGCAAAATTTGGCAAAAAATAATAATAATCAGAATATGCTCATAAAAGATTTTAGCTAATGCAACATATAAAGTGATAAAAGATTAATTGAGCTTCTGTCCATCCAACCATCTATGTAAAGGGGACATTTAATGAAACATTTATCCTCAACATAAACAAAGAAAACATACCGTTATGTTACACACAACTTAGCAGTATTTGACAACCTTGTGTGTGCTGTATGTCTGTCATACCCATGATGGTTATTTCAGCTTGTGACAGTTGTTTGTCTTTCTTTTGTCTGTTTTGCATATGTTGGAATTATTTGATATATTAAATATTTGTTCTGTTTTTTTTGACCAGTGAACCTGCAAAATAGATGATTTCACCTCTTAGGAGCTGTGATGTTGTCTCATGTTGCTTTGAAAACTTAGATCATTTTGCTCATTGCCAGATCTGTTTAATATCTTTAACTGACCCAACTCTGCAGCAATGTTTTAATTAAGTTACTTCAGAGTTTTAGTTTCTTTCTATATATTTACATTATTTGCTGTATCCCCTGTATATCTATATATGAACAGAAAAACCTTGAGATGGAGCTCTGGCTCTTCTCCTCGCTGCTGTAGCTTGTTGTGGTGCTGAGCCTTCTCATACACCTGCCTCTCCTCCTTTGAACCTGAAAACCATCAGGATTACTGGTAAGTTCTTCAGCATTATAAACCTCCTGAGACAGACTCCTTCAAAACCATCATCATTTAGATTTAACAGACATGGAACTTGTGTGATTACATTTTAAAAATTGTGTTAGCTGAGGTCATCTGTGTATTATGTTTACAGTGATGTGTAACAGACAGTGTATGTGTGTGTGTGTGTGTGTGCGCATCGCAGTACCTTCAGGGTACTTGTACTCGTGTGTGATGTCGAGCCTCTCATTTGAGCCCACAGCTTTGGTGCTGATGAACTGTCCGACAGACTTTGGTGATCCACCGATTTTGACCAGTTGTCCATTTGACTTGCGCACCAAGTCCACAACATCTGCGTTAACCTGAATCCACACACAACATGACATAACATCAGATAACACTAGACACAAGTATTTTTATATACATATAGTACATGAACAAACGCAGTATCTCTTAAATTATATCTCAGATCACAAAATTGATCAGTCTCTGTGGATTAGCTTGGATCAGGTCTTGTCAATAAATGCAACTTCTATGGAGTTTATGAAGTCCAGCTTACATTTGTGCATTTTTTCACACTAAAAGGTCAAGCAAAAACCCACCTCAGCGAAAATAAAGGGAGCATCGTACTTCTTGGTCAGCTCCCCTTCCTTGATAGCCCTCAGTGAGGCCGGTCCACAACAGAAAACACCTGACAGCATCACACACCCAGAAACACAGTGAATTTCAGAGAGTTTCAGACACACAACATCTGGATTCAGGCCACAACTGAACTGAACTTAACTAAACTAAACTAAACTAAACTAAACTATTATTTTTGGTGTTTGGTATAACACTTTATGACACTTGAAGAGAGCATGCACAGGTCTAAGAGTTTGTAGTAAAAAATAAAACAGTTGCTTAATACTGTGTCATGGAATCGAGAAGAGTCATGTGAACATGCCAAACGTAAGATGTCACATGCATAACCATACACCAAACTTGTGACTACTGTCAGAAGTTGAAACTAACCAGTGCGGTTAAACACTGTGCCTTGGCATTAGAGTCGTGTTTCATGAGGTGTTTAGATTATTCTGTCTGGCTTCTGTAGGTGTTCTGCCTTGGCAGCGTGCAAAGAAAGTCAGCTCACAGACCTACATTTAGGACATACCCATTGAAAAAATAAAGGACAAACTACATTAAAATCAAAGTTCACCTTCACTTTTCTCTTGTGGGGTTGGGTCACTGGTCTGCCAACCATCAAATTCCTCTCCTAAGTCTGGACGAGTCATCCAGCTATCCACCCAAACATGGAAGTTCCTGGAAAAAAAATGAGTAAAATAAATAATAAATAATAATAAACAATAAAATGACCATTTTGCTTCAATCTGCAAATTAATGTAAAAAAAACAATGTTCAATCGATCATGCATCAATAGTGGAAGATATAGTGAGAGAGAATGTAAAAAAACATGTATTGTACTGTGTTTGCACATGTATCTACCAGATAATAATCCCTACCATACACTCACCATATCGAATCACCATCAGGAATTCTCTCACCATCTTCATCATACAGGTTTTCTATCATCAGGTTGGCGTTAGAATCGTGAGCTGATCCAAAGTTAGTAACCACTCGACACGGGATGCCCAGGGCACGGGACACTGGAGGAGGGAGGAGAGCAACTCTTCAGCACACCAGCTTACTGAAGCATATGTTTGAGATAACGTCTTTCATCAAAGATAAACAATAAAGACAGCACATAAAAATGTCACGAGGTGGCTAGGTAGATGGCTACAAAGCTGTGAGATTAAATTCTAAATTGAGAATTTTGATAAAAAGGCTGGATTGTGTAACAGTGGAGGTGGGATGGAGGAAATGCAGCAGAAATCAGGACTGTTGGTATTGTATGGTACCAAAGGGGTGCATTTATTTAAGAAATTGCTTCTATGTTACCTCAGGAGCTGGTTTATTGAATCCTTTTAAAGTTTAACAAACACATTGTAATATGACAATATACCATGTGAATTCTATAAGACACAACAACTCACAGCACTCCAACATGTGCATCAAAACCCCTCAAAATGTATGGATTGATAATTTAGTCAATAATTTAAGAACCAAATGAAATTGCTGTCTGAATCAAAGCAAGACTCATACTGTGGTCCAACCTGTGCATGCAACAGCAGCAAAGACCCAACACTGGCCGTAGCGGACGGGGCCACTTTCTGCCCACTGACGCAGAATGTCCCCGCTGCCGATCCACTGGCCTGGATGAACCCCGTCTGTAACCTCTCTCCAATTTCCCACCAGCACGCCGTGGTCATCATTACTGTTGACCTGAGGGCACAGACAGAGACCAGACAAGAGAGAAAGACGGCATAAACAGGGAAGCGGATGATGTTCATTTTCATTTTGCCACAGTCTGCTGAGTGATATGCACATATCAAATCAATATGTGCATGGTTTGTGTTAAGTGTTTTTCATTAGCTTCTATTAAGGACTGTTCAGTCAAAAGTCTTCTAAATGATGCTGAAACTTTTAAGACACTTATACCAAATAAACTGTATAAAGTCAGACCTCACTTTCATCAAGCTCTCGGAGGTACAGCAAAAATGAAAGAACAAGATTTGGTTAGAAATATAATGGGGAAACACTGAGCTGTTGTTTTTGCTATTCTTCTATAATATACCTCAACATCTCTTAATGGCTCATTATCCTTATTTTCCAAATCAGATTTGCTCTAGACATCCATCAGTATTACAAGACACAAGCCTAGCCATGTCAGATTATGAATACGTAGAAGAAGAACTGAGTAGTTAACAGTATCAAGACCAGCAGTTGATGTCAGGAAAGTAAAAAAAGGTACTAAAGTTGTGACTATGAAAAGTCCATGTGTAGAAATATACAGTAATATAAAACAGGGATTATGCTATAGTTTTCAGTGTGTGTATTTGTGATAGAAAGTGAAGGAAGATAACATGTTTGTCATGTTGGCTTTGTATGAGTGCTTTTCCAAATATGTCGAATATCCCTAAACATAAACATAGTGCATGATCCTGTTCTTGTTATCAACATTGTCTGGGAACATACCTGGCTTTGATTTATTGTATAGTGGCACTGAATCATGACACCCAGTGGAAATAGCCCTGAATTTCTCTTTAAGCTATTTTTGACTTGCAGCAGGAATAACATGCTGACAAACTTTAAATTATTTGTTTATTACTCTGCTTATAGCTACATTTTAGCTTGGAATGAGGGCCACACATTAAGTTTTAAAAGAAGGAGAGACATTACCCTGCAGGACAATAAAATACTGAACATAAATGAGCAAACAGTTTTCTGGGGCACCATAGTAATCTCTGCCTGCATTGCCAAAAAAGGGCTCATCACAGGGTGATTAAATGCACAGACCTACCATGGCACTCAGCACTCTGGTCACATAGATGGGATTTCTCCTGGCAGAGCAGTCCTGGTCAGCATCAGACACAAATTTGGGGTTTTTATCCAGGATCTTCAGACAGATATCCAATATTCCTGGTCCAAACTTCAAACAGAAGGTCAATTATTAACTGAATTAACTTAATGGGTTGATAAATGTAACTGGATATTAAAATAGTGTCATGTTTATTGCCCTTTTCAGGTTACAGTGAAGAACCTTTTAGAGATTATGTCTACAGTTCACTGAACTTTATTGAATTAATGTACTTTTTAAAATTTGTGTACCTGTCCGAAGTTCCAGGGTGTCCCTTTGATTCGTTTATACGTTCCTCTGTAGACCTGCCCATGTTGTGCTAAGACATACTCCTGCCTCTTCATCTCACTGCGCATGTAAACAGCATCTCCTGTGAGTCAGTAGAGTCAAAGCAACAATGTGTTCAGACCAGTGTAATAGCATACTGCATTAATACCTCACATCTGACAGCATTTGGCAGATGTTTTAGGGCTGTTGTAGGTATTTAGTTTTGCAAATTAAACACAAGGATCATGAAGAAGACAGGAATACAAGCTGCAGGCAGAGCACAACAAGTTTAACACAAAGTATAATTCCAGTTCAACCCAAAACACAAATAAAACATCATAAAAACGATATACAGTTGTGCTCATAAGTTTACATACCCTGGTAGAATTTGTGAAATATCGGTCATATTTTGACATATTTTGGTCATTTTCCGCTTCTTTATCAGAGCTTAAACACTACTGATTGGCATTTTCAAATCTTTGGATATCTTTTTATATCCTTTTACTGGTTTATAAAGTTCAACTCCCTTTTCTCGTAGGTCCTTTGACAGTTCTTTTGCTTTCCTCATGGCTCAGTATCCAGTAAAGTCAGAGCAGCCCTGGATGAAATGTGCAGGGGCCTCTCAAGAGCTGAGAAACTCATTGACTATTTATACACAGATACTAATTACAATCAAACAAGTCACAGGTGTGGAAACTAACCCTTCATAGCCATTTAAACCTGTGTGTGTCAACTTGTGTGTATATTATCAGGTCAAACATTCAAGGGTATGTAAACTTTTGATCAGGGCCATTTTGGTGATTTCAGTTATAATTATGATGTAAAAAGGGCAAACATACTTATGTGAAAATAAATGGCTTCACTTGACCACTATCATTAAATAAAACAAAAGTTTACAGCATGATCATTCTTTTTTCCCAAAATATGGCCGATATTTCACAAATTCTACCAGAGTATGTAAACTTATGAGCACAACTGTATACTGTACTCACTGGGGCACCAAGCATTAAAAAGCAGGGTGAATCGTCCTAAAGTGGTCTTCTGCCCCTCCTGGTCCACAGTCAGAGAATAGAGCCCTATTGGGGCATTGGGGGAGGAATTGATAGTCACAGACACTGTGTTTCCAGAGGGATCATTAGTGGCAGAGGCGCTCCACTCAGTGTCCACCGTGGAGTCATGGAGTCCAAAGCAAACCTTCGTGCCAGATTCTTTTCTGGGTCGTGGACCTGGAGAGAGAAAGACATGTATGAGCACTGAATCTAAATCAAAACTAGAGAAACACAAGTCTTTGTGCACACACTGGTGATTTAGTCATGCATCCATGCTGCTGGAAAGATCTTATCTCTCAACCACATACTGTACATATTTGTGAACCTAATCACTGGTTAACAGGAAACATACCAGTTTCAACAGTGAGTGTGAAGCTTGTTTCACTTGGTTTGAACTTTTTGCTTCCAGCTTTCAGATGTAAACTGATGTTGAAGGGCTGTCCCCTTCTGACAATCAAACGCTCCTCTTTACACAGCTCCGTATGATGGCTGCTGTTGTTGCTCTTAATGTTCAGATCATAGCGCTCGATGTCCAAGACTGTGTAGAGATGGAAAGACAGATTGATGACCTGATAATTTGATGACTAATAGATTTGATCACCTGTTCGAAGTTTCCTCACAGATGATAAATCACAAGAAATCATCAGCAAGACATTGTTCAGTGTTGATATAGTGTTACTCCATGTTCTGGATCTGAGATATCTAATGTCATCCTGCTCATCACATTTCACACGATTCTCAATCTGCTACATAGTCAAAGCACTCTGACACTGTGAAGTAACACAGAGAAACTACATCTTCAGTTGTAGATAATTCAGTCCACTAATACCATCTGAACACCTTTCATACAAGGGAAATAGTTTTTTTTCTTTCTCCTTACCTTGACTCATGTCTGCAGTGAAGTTCTTGTCCCTCGATGTCTGTGTGCAAAGTCTTCAAAGACACTTGAGTTGCAGCCTGTGCTCATTGATCAATGACCCTGCAGTGTAACAGCTCCGGAGGGATATTTGTAGCCTGTGTATCCTCATCAGAACGCCCCCATCCGCCCACTCAACACATTAGTAATTCTGTTTTTGGCTAGCAAGGGCAGACAGATTTACTAAACTCCTTTTTAATTCTTCAGTGTGACCATGACCTTAAAGCTATTGTGAAATATCTTTACTGAAAACAAAAGCTTTCTATTCAAACAGCAACTCATTTGTCATGCATTAACAAAACTGGTCCTTAGTCAGCAAATCACATTTCCCTGTTGAATTCGTTTTGTGTCACAAATTACACCACAATGTAACACAATACTAACACAATGTTTACATGCACCAGATGCTTTAAAGCAAATTTTCTTCTGCCATTTTTTGTAGCTGCAGCATATATTACTGTATAATTCAACATAAACAAAATGTTATAATTCAAAATGAATTAAAAACTGATAAATTATCATTTATAATGCAAAACAGGAACACACCATATACTTTCGTTTTTATGTAACTTTTACTTCAGTAAAAACTTCTGACATTTTTCTCAGGTCAGAATGATGAGACTTCCACCAATTTTCAATGTTACTAGAAGACATTGAGAAAAGATTATAAACCTAATTGCGCAGTTTTTCTTATTTGGTTTAAAGATCAAAGGAACAAAATAATTCAGTATAGATACATACATTGGAAATTAAAGGTTTTACAGTAAATATCTTGACTGTACGTATGTGGAAACATTGTTTCTGTGAAATAAGAAGGTAAATTCTGTCTGGTCACTTTCCAGTTCAGCAGCAGAAACCACACAAAATGAAAGCGTCTCTCTCTAAAAAATAAAGAAATAAAATGACCGCACTGACCCCACATTCGAAAAACCGAGTCAGCAATAAAGAAAGTGATAGAAAACAAAACATGTATCTGCCATATTGTAAAAAGTTAGTGGCTTTACAAGAAAACAAACAGAAATCAACATCATGGCCTCAGTTTTTCCAAGATCCAATTACAATCTGTTTACTGTAAATTTTGCACACACACACATAAAATCACAGAGCTTACAAAAATCACTTTTCATCAAATGTTTGTAAAGAAAACATAAAAAAATACATTAAGAAGGATTATAAGATACTTCATTTTATGTAATGGTCTTTTTCATAAGGGTGAAGCTGATACATTGATCAGTTTGGAAACAATAATGGACCCTAAATAACAGTTAAGTGTTTTTTGACTGCTAGTATGTAGTCATATACTGTTTGTTAGTACACAATTGCTATATAGAAGTAGATTTTATAATAAGTACTTCAAATCCAGATGTGAAAACAATTTTCTTTTTGCTTTTTTTAGACATGTAAATTGGTTTTGGAGTTCGCAAGTGGTCTGTCCCTTCTGATAAATTATTAAATACAAGATGTAGATGTAAATGTTCTTGCAGCAGAAGTATAAAAATGGCCAGAGAGAAATAAACAAAAACACATTAAAAGTATACTATATATTAATCACTACACTATCAAATTTCTGTATCTGTACACATGTACATGTTTGTTTCCATTTATGGTCATCAACATTAAGTCATGGTCTTCTGCTAGTCCTGGGCTTATGGCCAGTGGATGCCTGCTGGAGATATTTGAACTTCATCCTGGACTCCATGAAGTTTTCCTTGTTATTTTGTAACCAATACAATGTAATTCAGCTGTCAAGAGGATGATGATACATTATCACTTCTCAAGCTTTGCCTGCTAGCATGAGACACAAAAAGAGACACTTTACTTCCATCTCTGGACTGATGCGGTCTCCCACAAATTCAGATTCTGGTCCTTTGTGTTTGTTCTAAACAAGCTGTTTGTTTCCACGACAAGATGAAATACAACATTGATCCCTGCATATCAGTAACTGTATTGCACAGCACAGAGAATCCCTAAAAATATATCCCCAGACCACATGATCCTGTGTTGTTGTGGAGTGGCACAAACACATGCTGCTCATTACTAAATTTCTATATAAATAAACATACTATACGCCAATAAACAATATAGTCATTTAGTCACTCACAATATGTAGGTGAATTTGACAGGAGAGAGAGTTCTTTGAGGGGCTGTTAGGGACATTATTCAGAATTACCATGCATAAACATATACTTTTCCTCTCACATACACATATGAAACCAAAGTCATTCACATACTATACTGAAAACCTCACACACATACAAGTGAAAAGTTTTTACATACACAACTGAAACATTCTCACACAAACAACTGAAAAATTATATGCATACATACACAACTGAAAAGCTCTCATTGTCAGGATGAGTAGCAGGAATGGACGCAAATGCAGAGACTGGCATGCAGAGATTGCAGGGTAGACGAAAACCTTCTTTAATCTTGCGCTGATCAGGACAGAACAGGGCAGGGCAAGACAGAACCGAACAGAACAGAACAGAGCAGAGCAAACCAGAAAAAATGATCCAACAAAGACTGAACAAAAAGCCAGGACTTAAATAGTAACTGAACTAACGAGAAGATGAGGTGCAGGTGGGGAGATGGGTGGAGAACACAAGAACACAAAGAGACCAAAAAACACACGTTCACACAAGTTCAGGCAGGATGTGAAACTCATAAAAAACACTGAGAAGCTTTCACACATACGAGTAAAATGTGCTAACCACACTCACATACAAATGAAATGCCTTTACGTACACGACTGAAACATTTTCACACAAACAACTGAAAAATTATACGCTTACATACACAACTGAAATGCTCTCATAAAAACCACAGAAAAGCTTTCACACATACTAGTAAAACGTGCTCATATACACAATTAAAATGCTCTCACATGTGTTGTCAAATTCTTTTACATAAACTATTGAAAAGCGTTCACAGTTACTGTTGAAAAAATATAATTTTGTATGATGGCATTTCAGTATGTTGTATGAGAGGATTTCAGTATGTTGCAGTGTTGTAGTACTCGAGTCCAGGACTGGGTGTTGAACACTTGGACTCGAGACTTAGTGACTCGACTACAACATTGGTATGTTGTATGAGAAGATGTCAGTTAAAACGGAAGGCATTTGTGGTGAACAGGAAGCCATTTCAGTTTAACCAGAAGGTGACTGAGAAAAGAGAACATATGTTCGTTTGTTATCGACACTGATGTCTACTCAACAGCGTGCAAGTAGCCTAATAGTAGTAGTGGTGGTACTTAACAATACATATATTACTCATTTTGTTTGTCTGCTTGACCGCTGTGTTTCCACGGTGCTGCCGCAGCAGTAACAGGAGCTGCACCAGATAATTGTAGATTAGAGGTGGCAGCACAGTCCTTGAATGATGCTAACAGGAACAGGATTTTAGGATAATACCCCCTCTGACCACAATGTAGTTGCAATAGCAACAGTGTGGTGCTGTCTGTATTTCTGTTAAAGCACCATTTTACTTAATACAGAGGCCACTGATGATGATGCTAGTGATGGTCAAGAAAGTAGATCATAAAATATATTTTTACAATAAAAGTTTATCACTAACTTTTTCATCTTGTCCCATTACAGTTACTGGCAGAGATCTTTGATTATGATATTCTAAAATTTACAAACACAAATCACTCCTGAATCAGTGTTGCTGTTCTGAAACAAAATGGAGAGAAATTCTTTGTAAAATAGGAACTCTGATGTACTTTTTAAAATGAAGAGGGTTGCTTGATGGCAAGAATTATGAATTTGTTTAATTTTATCTAAACCTTTCTAAGCAAAGTAAGTGTTTTATTTAACTAACTGCTTGTAACTGATTTGTCTGCAGTTGTGTTGACTCTTATACCTCCACTTTACCTGTATGTTTTCTTCTTCTTTGCATTTTGAACTTTGAATAACATTTAAAAAATGATAATTTCCTTAAGCAAAAAAAATTGGAACGATTTTTTCTGACAGCAACAAGTAATAAATGGCCAATTGGCTAAAGCAACACAACAATAAAAGAGCCATGCACAGTTTAAAACGGGTGGCCAGTGCCACCCCTACAATCTGACTGACCAACCCAAAATTTCTACCACCTCATTGGCTTCCACCTTGCTTTGGGGCAGGTGTTTGGTCAGCACATTTGTTCCTACCAAGACCTGGGATAGTTCTAGGAATTGTTAACTGGATTAGCCCAGGGGTAGCAAAGGGATGTCTAGAGGTGGCTGCAATGTGTTAATGTGTGCACACAACGGGCAGAATTTTTCTATGCATTAATATTCTACTAATAATAGGCTAATAATAGGCTAAAACATAAATTAATAGGCTACATGCATACGCATAACTCCTGATGGTCAGTCTCCTATTTTGCAGAACCTTTATGGTCAAGTAGGCTAACATTAACAATGACAAATAAATAGGACCTTTTTCTGACCTCATTTACAAACTCTAAGTAAACCATCAAACAAAAATGCATTAAGTAAACCCTGGGTTCTGTCTTCCTGTAAATTAACTCAAAATGACTAGTCTGAATTATACAGTACACCATACATTATAGCATATACTAATGTAATGAGACAATTAGCCTGGATATTTTTTGGATAAAGAATATAAAACAGATTCTGACCATTTTAATGTCATTAAAGTCATAGACTTTGTTCTGCAGAACAAACTGCAAGGTGTTAATGTCACACCCTGCCTGGACTTTGTGTGTTTTTTGGTCTTTTTATGTTCTTGTGTTCTTTGGGGTCTCCTGGTTTGCACTTCTGTTTAGTCCTTGGGGTCATATGGGTTTTCTTGTTATATTTGGGTGGTGGGTTTGGACTGCCTTTTGTTGTTTAGCCTGGTGTGTTGTGTACGTTAGTTTGGGTTCATGATGGTTCTTGGACAGGTTGGAGTGGGTTGTATTTAGAGTATTGTGTTTTTTGGGTTTTGGTTTTGTTACTGTGTTTCCCTTGTGTGTTCATGTACTCCTCCTCACCTGCCCTGCTTCACCCTCGTTAGCCCTGCTCTGCTCTGTGTCTTCCCCACACCTGCCCTGCTTCCTGTGTTTCCCTCAGCCAATCACTCCCAGCCTGCCGTTGTGTCTCGTCACCTGTTCCCCATTCCCTGATTAGTTTAGTCTGTATTTAAGGTCTGGTTTTGAGTAGAGTCTTTGTTGGATCATTTGTGTTATCTTGTCTACCAGTTCTGTTCAGCTCTGTTTGCCTGTACTTGACCATCCATGATTAAAGGAGATTGTTGTCAAATCTGCATTCTGGCCTCTGCATTTGGGTCCACTCCTGCTTCCCCGCCTGACAGTTAAGACAATCCCTGCCAACATAACACCAATAGGCTTGTTCTAATCTGAGGAGACTAGCATGAAGTGACTGGATAAGTAACATGTATCATTACAGCGTTACTGTGAATGTGATTTTTGGACAAACCAACAATGTGTATTACCATCTTCAGGTTATTTTATTATAATAAATAATGCTCTGACCTGTAACTAAACCTGTGCAAGTATTTGTGGTCATGGATATATAAAAAGCCATTCAAAGAGCTGATGATGCATTTTACCAAAAGGTAGGGTACTTTGAAATAAAAATAGTAAGCTGAATTCATGACAGCTCTACCTCTGCTATAATGAAATAAGCTTGCAAGAAAAGTGTGGTACACATTATTGTACAGATTAAATAAGAACAGGAAAAATAATTATGATTATTATGATAAGTCAATGTACAGTATGATTTGGGGATGATATCAAGTTCTATGACTGATGCAGTAAGGAAATGATGCCTTGTTAATGTGTAATCAGAGATTACAGAAAAATAGATGAAAGAGCAGTGCAATGTCTACAATAGCACAAGCAGCACTTCTACGTAGAGGCAATAGGTATCTGATAAACAAGGGCAGATATTGTATAGTTATTGTATAGTATTCAGGGCTTGACATTAAGGCTTGTCCGCATGTCCAGGATAAGTGGATTTTTAATAGGACGTGGAAGAGAAAGTGGAAGAGAAATTAATTTGACCCACCGGACAAATTAAGTCATTAAAAAAAACGTGGCTTCACGTTATGTGCAATGTTTTTCCTACCACTACCTGACCTCCTGCCCCTCCTGAAAGAAACAAATAAAAAACAAATGTAACTTATACTAGCAGGACAGCAGGAGCACTAAACGCACATAAAACAAACAAATTCTCTGCGCTGAAGCTAGCAGGCAGACTGGAGCCGCTTTCATGAGACAGTTAAATGAATCAGAGCTTAGAGGATCATATATGACGTTAACAAAAGACAACAGAGTAAGTAGCTAGAAAAGCTCTTCAATGAAGCTTAAGTTTTTAAAATTGACATTAATGTTTCAACCGTCCAGTTTATCAGGTGCTGCCGCTTCACCATAGCAACGGTCGCTGAGGATCATGGGTAGGCTAATGTAGTCGCTTCTGCTACCGTACAAAACTGACAAAAATACTTGATTTCTGGATTTTTGTTGGGAAGCAAAAAAGGAATAGATCACGTTTTTGGTTTAAAATGAAAAAAAGGAAAAAATCACGTGACTTCCGTGTTTGGTTTCAAACGCAAAAATGAATTGGCTTGATGTCCGCAGACCTGCTCGATATTCAATCCAAAAAGGAATAACGATAAAACGAATCGGCAAAAACCAAAAACGCGCCAGGTTTGATTTGTTTTTTATTATTTGTTTCTGACACCAAAAACGTTTTTTTTGTTTTGAAACAGACTGATTTACCGTTTTTGGGTTTTTGAATTACAAATGAATTACGAATTATCCGAGCATACCTGGACCTTAAAATCTGCTATAAAAGGATTTACAGATCTTTGAATACAGGCACTTACACTACACAACAACTCTATTAACATGATGTTTTCTTCAGCTCTTAGAAGGTTGTTGACCTCAGTAATTTGTAAACTCAGCACTAAAACAGACAGTTTCAGTTATTAGGAAACACAAAATGCTGATTCATTATTCATCTGATTCAGCTAAGTCAAACTGTTGTCTTGATTGTCTTGATTTGGTTTTAGCAAATTACTTCCTCATAAGTCAGTTTTGTTATTTTGTTATATTACAAACATTGATCTATATTAAGGACCATATAGATGGTGTGAGAATCCAGATTTGTTTTTAAGATGGAGACTCACTGGTCCATCTGTCATCCATAAGGCCTACGTTCATTTATGTACACTTGTTTCATTTCAGCTCACTGTAGAGAAATACAGTGATACAGACAACTGCCTTACTGTGCACGTCTATGACGACACTGTCGACACCTACTAAGTACTCATTTAGCAGAAAATCAGGCTGTGACTGATGTGACATAACTTTAACAAAGTACATTGTTAATACTGATGAGTCAATGCATCAGCAGCAGTTTATTGTTATAGCTGCTCAAGGTAGAGCTAGTTTGAACTGCTTTGTAAGGGTCATGAGATAAATCTGGGGGGTCTTGAGATGATAGATTTGAAATAATTTTTCTTTCATATTTGCATTTTTGTGAAATATTGAAGAGTTTTACCTCTTTGGGTCTAAAACAGTTATTTATTTGAAACCATGTGAGGGGAAATGTGTCTTTGGTGGAACTGCATACAAATCATAGACATCTGAAAAATGACGAGATACAAATACACGAAGCTTCTTTGTAAAGGCTCACAAGCCAACAAGTTTAGAAACCACTGGTTTATCTTAAACAATGCAGTGTAATTTATAAGCTTATCATTACTTCATTTAAAATTTTAATCTGAAATGTAGCGGAGTCTAAGTATCGATTAGCATAACATGAAACTACTCAAGCAAAGTACAAGTACCTTAAAATTGTACTTAAGTACAGTAGTTGAGTAAATGTACTTAGTTACATTCCACCACTGTCTCTAATATCACTTAAAATCATAAACACAAATGTCAGTAATATCAGCTGCTAATGGGAGACACTGTACCAGCCATGATGTGATGTGACCAGTAGGTGTCAATATTCATCCACTGAGTTTATTCTGACTCTGCATCGCTCTTTGGCCCACAAGACAACAAATTAACACCCAGCCTTAAAATGTTTTCTCCAAAATTTTATTTTCAATTAGCACACTGGATTTTTTCTGCATCACCAACAACAAAATGTTTCCTAAAAGGAGGCGAGGAAGCGCTGCTCCCTTAAACAATCTACTGGCAGCTTTAGTAGCAATGGCTTTATTGTCACATTTAGAATGAACCAAATTAAATGTGTTTATGACATTATCTTATTATATTGCAGCTATTACTCCTTTTGTAGCCTACTACAGAGGCAGTATAAAAATAGTAAGCGCATTTAAAAGAAATTCAGTACCTGCTAGTCCAAAGAACAACAATGTAAAAAAGCTTTCAGTGCTATTAGATTTCTGTACTGGCTCATTCGTTCACCATAACATTGACGAAGCTCTGGACGTCCCTCAGTTTGTCGCTATCAAAGTTCACCAGGAGCATGCTGGGGCCAGTAATGCTGGGACTGAGCTCAGCAGTGGCCTTGGCCTCCTGTTTTGGGCCCACTGTTCCAATCCTGCAAAAATGATACTCAACAGTCAGAGAGGAGGTTTCTGTTTTATGCTTATCTCTATTCTTACGTATACAGATATACAGTGGAAACCGCTTATATTGATCACTTTTGTCTGGGTCAAATTGATCACTATAAGCGGATGATTTTGTAATCGATTTTGTTTCTTTTTCTTAATTTCTCATGCAGATTACCATCTAATTGACGTTTTTATATTTATTACATGAATATAAAGTAATGAACCGGACAGCTTCGCTATTTATTGAATTTTATTGACTGTTTCAGAATACAGTACAGCTGTTTCAAATGCTCGTTTCGCTGCTGCATCTCGCTGACTCGTTTTTGACAGTTTGTCATAAGTTTCAAGTAGACTACGATTTTTATTGAGAGAAAACAACTTTTTCTCCCGTTGTGATGAAGGACTTGTTTGTTTGTGTATAATAGCAGTTTAGTCAATCAGTTGGGTAGTAGGATCAGCCAATCAACTCCCTTGTTGTAGTGGGTAGCAGGGATCGGCCACTCAGCGCCCTTGTTATAAGCAATGCAAACATTGCCGGTTGCTATGTTTTTTTTTTGGTCATAGTTGCCATGGAGAGCGGACTATTTATATTTATATTGTAAATAGTGGCCACTCACGAGCTATCCTCGAATGTGTGCGATCAGAAACATGTGGACAAAAAGTGGATCGTGTAACGTAACTTTCTGTGCCTTTGAGTTTATATTAGCGATGTAAAGATGTTCCGTTCAGATCAAAGCTATTAGCATAAAGTCCGCTAGCCACATGCTAACACTTGCTATAGTGATTGTAATCAGTGGCTGTTACTGCCATGGTGGAAATGTAATTGCTCACATGTTCAGATATTCGTACTCTGGCTGTACTGCTGTGCATGTTAGGATTAACAGTGATGTCATGATTATTATTGAAGCGCCTTATGACGGCGGTGGTCTCATGCTAAAGTGTACGTGGCTTTGTAATACAAGTGACTTACTAATCAGCAGTTTACCTCTAGGTTAAGTAGAGTTATGAGAGGTGCTGTTAGGATTTATTAGCATTAGCACTGCTTAATGATTCCTCTCTGCAGTGTTGCTGCCTGTGAGCTAATGTTGTTCGTTTATTCTTGTTTGTGGAACCACACACACCTGTATATACCTACCTGTTGGTATTAATAAACCATTGAAGAGAGCATCCTAGCATCCCTGCATTCTTGCCGATGCACCCCAGTGGTCACCTTCCCCCTAACTAGCTACAGTTACAGTTTGAGCTATCATCCTCCATTACACCCGTCATGATTTCACTGTGCACGCACAAACAGCCTCAGGTCACCAGTTGGCAGGTTGGCGGGTTGTGCGTTGTGCATTTAGGCTGCGGGAGAGGGGGCTGCAGGGGCGCCTCAGCGAAAAAGTTGAACCAGAATAAACTTTTGAAGAAAAGCAACCTGTAACGCTGTAAAACCCTGCCATGAGGGAAGACAAAAACAATGCTAAGAAAAGGGGAGGACATCTTTCTTCGTTTGATAACGTTAAAAGTAATGTTAGGCTTTGCTGACGGCTTCCTGACTTATTTTAAAAAAGTCAAGAGAGAGAGAGAGAGGCACTGGCCGAGCGAGCTAGAGAGTGCACGAGGAGAGCGAGTGGTGGTGGCGAGAAAGCTGGTGAATGAGAGGAATAAAACGTTATTTTCTGGTTGTTTCATGGCGGTTACAAATAAATATGCCCACAATCACGTCACTGAACCTTCACACACCTGCAGAGTTGCGCTGCAACGACTGATAATGGTGCCGCAGCCGCTAAATACACATCATATGTGTATTATGGGAGTAAGGAAAATATAATCACCGTAGTTTTATTTTTTCCCCCATATGTTTTCATGTATGAAAAGACCCAAAATGAACACTGTAAGCGGACTACTTGATTACCATAAGCAAATTATTTAAACAACATCTGTATAGGAATGATTATGTCCCGAGCTTTTTGATCCATATAAGCTGTTGATCACTGTAACTGTGATCTCTATAAGTGGTTTCCACTGTAAAATGTTTCAGTTTGTGCACATGTGCTGACATTATTGTATAAATGCCATTTTTAAGACATTCTTTACTGTGATTTTGGGTTTAGCAGTGAGTAACATTTTTTATTTGAAAAACAGAAATCATGAGCGACAGCTGTAAGGGACAGTTCACCATGAATTAATGTGTATATAAAAGAAGACAGACAAAACACGGTCATGTATAAAAGCTAAAACACATAATACACTTGTCCACTCATATCTCCTGCATCAACAGAGTTGACATACCTCAGTATTATGGGCTCCCAGTCAGTGAAGCCGTCCCCCTCCATGGTGAAGCTGCAGTCCTGCAGTGGCTCTGGTAAAGGGTTCAACAAGCTCAGCTCTGCCGTCATAGACTCATATAGTGTGGCTTCTCCCACCAGCTGCAGAGAGGGGGTCAGGTAGACAGGTTTCATGTAAGAGGTGGTATCATATGATTATTGATTGATTATGTCCTGGACAATTTAATAAATAATAATAAATAATAGATTACAATAATCAAATAATGTGAACATTACAAATACTAACACAGTTTGTTTTAACATAATATATATGCCTGAGTGAGCAATAAAAAATAGAGGAAAATTCAATGATTTCTAGTTGAATCCAAACTTTTCTGCGATGCTACCTCACTCGTGGTTCAAGGTTCAATATATTCATCCATTAACGCTGGACATTAAAGGCTCTAGATGACTCTATAGGAATACACTGAAGAGATCAACATTTATTTAAGAACTGAGGAATAGGCCTGAAAAGAGAAAGAAATAAGATGATTTATGGACCCGCAAGGATTCTGATACCAGATTTACAAAGATGAGTCTACAGCACCGGTTAAACAAGCTTCTATTTTATTTTAGTCTATGGACTTTACCTTAAAGTGACCAATGCATTTCAGCCAAATTATGTTCTTCAGGGGAAGTGAAAGAACCTAATAGACACGATAACAGTCATACTTAAAGCGCTGGTGGAAGTAATTACTGAATTACCATGCGATGACTTGTGAGCACAGTAGATCTCAAACCACAATGTGTTGGTTTCCTGTCACTCATAGCTGACATCTGGATTAAATGCCCATTAAGACTATCTTGACTGTGTGTTAAAGATGTGATTATGTATACTTTGTGTTAAGCTTGTCCTTTCATTGTAATGTGTGTACAGTCCTCTTATCTCTTGTAGGATTGGGAGGGGAATTGGTTTGGTACTCTGGTTGCCCTTTTTGTTTTTATTTATTTATTGTTCATTGTTTTTTTTCTTTTTTCCTCTCCCTTTTTTGCCCTGTGGTTATTTTGCTCTGATGGCGGAGTAAATGTAAATTTCACAGAGTCTGGAGCACTTTAATAAAAAAGATTAAAATACTCACAGGTGAACAATAACTTGAACACAAGGAGGAAGGAAATGATTTGACAGAATATTTGATCTCACTAATGTGATTTTGTATGTCTGTACTATGTTGATACAGAAAAGCAGGTTTTTGATCCATTAAAGTCATCAGAAAGTATTTTTAAATGTGATGAATAAGAGTGTATTTTGCTCTGAGGTTATGAGTGTGATTGTGTGTGCGAAGGCTGACTTGTTACTTAAGTTCTGTTTTGCACAGAATGTAAAAACTCCTTAAATACAATTTACTGATTTATTCACTCAGTTTGTTGTCCTACAGTGTAATAATAGAGAGTTTTTATCGCTCATGAACACATTTGTTCCACCTCTCCGTCCATACCTTGATTTTTATGACTGGCTCATCCAACACAATGGTCTTCTCAGCCTTGTGGTATTCATTGCTCTGCTTGTCGACGGTGATGGCTGACAGATGGATCAGCCTGTCAGAGGTGATCACTGACATATAACTGTCATACTTCAGTCTGAGGCACAGACGCCTCTCTGAAAAAACACACATATTATAAATCACATTAATTAGGTTATGACAACTATTTCAATGCAATTTCTGCATGAGAAAATGATTTTTGGAAGGTTGTGAACCAGGTTTCAACCAGCAAACATTGTAAGACAGTTGCATAACTAAATTTATAGAAATATTTCTGTGTTACAGTTGAATGAACTTGAGTCACTGACTTTGAATCTTTTGTAAGATGCAGATAAAAGTCTTGTTTCATAGAGGTACCTTCATGATTATATCCACTTGCAAACAATGTGGGGGTAATTTCTGTGCGAGCATCAAATTCAAAGCTAAGACACTGTGGTGTCTGTGATAAGATCAGAGCTAACCTTCTCCAGGGGGCACCTTCACTTTGTCTGAAGCGGATCCACATTTCTCTCCTAGTCTTCCGTTGTAGCTTACAGCTTTGGCAACAAACAGGAAGTTGCAGGTCTTTGTCTGCTTGCTGCTGTTTGTGAGGACAGCACAAACCTCAAAGTCTGAGCCCACAATCATGTTATCAGCAAGCTTGATCTGAAATGAGAATCATGAGATGATTCATTTAATTTATGGAGAATACAATAACAGAAATTCATTGTATTGTATTTCTAATAATGAGCATTTAGTTCTTAAGTTTGTTGAAAAGGATGATTCTGTGATTTTAGGAACAGTATATCTCAACTCTGTTGTAGAATTGGCAAAATTTGGCAAAAAATAATAATAATCAGAATATGCTCATAAAAGATTTTAGCTAATTCAACATATAAAGTGATAAAAGATTAATTGAGCCTCTGTCCATCCAACCATCTATGTAAAGGGGACATTTAATGAAACATTTATCCTCAACATAAACAAAGAAAACATACCGTTATGTTACACACAACTTAGCAGTATTTGACAACCTTGTGTGTGCTGTATGTCTGTCATACCCATGATGGTTATTTCAGCTTGTGACAGTTGTTTGTCTTTCTTTTGTCTGTTTTGCATATGTTGGAATTATTTGATATATTAAATATTTGTTCTGTTTTTTTGACCAGTGAACCTGCAAAATAGATGATTTCACCTCTTAGGAGCTGTGATGTTGTCTCATGTTGCTTTGAAAACTTAGATCATTTTGCTCATTGCCAGATCTGTTTAATATCTTTAACTGACCCAACTCTGCAGCAATGTTTTAATTAAGTTACTTCAGAGTTTTAGTTTCTTTCTATATATTTACATTATTTGCTGTATCCCCTGTATATCTATATATGAACAGAAAAACCTTGAGATGGAGCTCTGGCTCTTCTCCTTGCGGGCGTAGCTTGTTGTGGTGCTGAGCCTTCTCATACACCTGCCTCTCCTCCTTTGAACCTGAAAACCATCAGGATTACTGGTAAGTTCTTCAGCATTATAAACCTCCTGAGACAGACTCCTTCAAAACCATCATCATTTAGATTTAACAGACATGGAACTTGTGTGATTACATTTTAAAAATTGTGTTAGCTGAGGTCATCTGTGTATAATGTTTACAGTGATGTGTAACAGACAGTGTATGTGTGTGTGTGTGTGTGCATGGCAGTACCTTCAGGGTACTTGTACTCGTGTGTGATGTCGTGCCTCTCATTTGAGCCCACAGCTTTGGTGCTGATGAACTGTCCGACAGACTTTGTTGATCCTCTGATTTTGACCAATTGTCCATTTGACTTGCGCACAAAGTCCACAACATCTGCATTAACCTGAATCCACACACGACATGACATAACATCAGATAACACTAGACACATATATTATTACAACTATACAAATACATATGACAGAAATATTTTGTACACATACAGTACATGAACAAACACAGTATCTCTTAAATTACGTCTCAGAACACAAAATTGATCAGTCTCTGTGGATTAGCTTGGATCAGGTCTTGTCAATAAATGCAACTTCTATGGAGTTTATGAAGTCCAGCTTACATTTGTGCATTTTTTCACACTAAAAAATCAAGCAAAAACCCACCTCAGCGAAAATAAAGGGAGCATCGTACTTCTTGGTCAGCTCCCCTTCCTTGATAGCCCTCAGTGAGGCCGGTCCACAACAGTAAACACCTGACAGCATCACACACCCAGAAACAGTGAATTTCATTGAGTTTCAGACACACAACATCTGGATTCAGGCCACAACTGAACTGAACTTAACTAAACCGCCCCTTCCAATTATTTTTGGTGTTTGGTATAACACTTTATAACACTTCAAGAGAGCATGGACAGGACTAAGTTTGTAGTAAAAATAAAACTGTTGCTTTATACTGTGTCATGGAATCAAGAGGAGTCATGAATATACCAAACGCAAGATGTCACATGCATAACCATACACCAAACCTGTGACTACTGTCAGAAGTTGAAACTAACCCCTGGGTAAAGAACCAGTCAAAGTCCCCTGGAGACCACCAGGAACCAGGGGCACTGCTGGAGCCTTGGTACACAGAAATGAGCACCCCATCCCTGGGTGAAGAACCAGACCAAGGTCCCTTGGAGACCTCCAGGAACCAGGGGCTGGGAGCCTAAGTCCCACTGGAGGCCTCCAGGAACCCACTGAAGCCTTGGTACCCCAGACTTAAGAACTCCGCCCTGGGTAAAAAAACAGACCAAGGTCCCCTGAGAGCTCCAGGAGCACCAGACAAACCTTGGGAGCCCTCCTGGAGCTCCAGGGAACCAGGGGCTGGGATCCTAAGTCCTACCTGGAGACCTCCAAGAACCAGGGACACTACTGGAGGTTTTGTACCCAGGAATGAGCACCCTTTCCTTGGTAAATTTACAGAGCTCCAGTCAGAAGCATTACTGCAAAGAGCAATCAGCTAACTCATCCTGTGTCTGACTCAAATCTGGACTTTCTCTGTCTGACTGAAACATGGTTGAAACAAACAACTCCGGCAAGTGTGTTCACGGTGCCCGGACACCAATGTTTCAGAAGAGATAGACCTGATGAAAGAGGAGGAGGGGTGCTTCTTTATGTGAGAGACATCAAATGTGAACGTGTGGTCTATAATGCAAGTAACACGTTAGAATATGTTGGGATAAAGATAATATTATCCCAACAAATGTCTTTTAACATCATAGGTATCTATAGGCTCCCTTCTGCAGATGACACTTTCTATGATCAACTCACAGAAGTCTTGAAAGAGTGCAATCTCAACAAAGAATTATTGTTTATGGGTGATTTTAATGTGAACTGGGAGGATAAAACTAAGAGGAAAAAACTAAAAATGATCACAGAGAAATTCCAACTAGAACAACTAGTAAAAGGCCCAACTAGGACTGCAAAATGCTCTAGTACACAAATAGATCTGATATTTACTAACAAACCAGAAAGAATAATTAAAAGTTATAATTGAATCACTGGCTTATCAGATCATAACCTTACCCTGTGTGCAAGAAAACTGACTAAAAGTAGATTTAAGACCACCGCAACTAAGACAATGATCCTTCAATCCATACCCAGAGCTAAGCAAGAAGAATTTACCAATGAAATTAACAGCTTGAACTGGGATGATGTACTTTCCTCTGATGATCAAGACTATGGCTATGATACTTTTACTCACAGAATCAACTCTGTGAGGGAAAGATTTACTGTGAGGATACAGATGAAATCTAAAAATAAAAACAATTTACTGTGGTTTAATGAAAATTTGTGGAAACTAATGAAATCTAGAGATGCTGCACTAAGGAAGGCAATTAAAACTAGAAGAGACACCGACATGCTGATTTATAAAGGTTTAAGGAACAAAGTTATCCATGAGCTAAGAGAAGCTAAATCTCGTTTTTATCTCAATATTTTGAATGAGGCAGAAGGCAACAGTAAATTGATCTGGAAAAATATCAATAATCTCACAAGGAGGGACCCAAAATTTTTAGGAGATTTTAAACTCAAAGTACAGGGAAAGTTAATTGAAGATCATCTTACTGTTGCTTCTGTCTTTTAATATTTTTTTTTCTTGAGTCTGTAAATGAGTTAGGAAAAAAATTTACGAAAAGGAAACTGGATATTGTTCCTTTGGATGCTACACGCCAGGTTTTCGAGCTGGTAGAAACTAATGAGTTACAAGTAAATAAAATCATCAGCTCCTTAAAAAGCTCCAAAAGTAGAGATGCTCTCCAATTTGACACGTTTGTCAAATCACACAAAGATATTTTAACTCCCCCTATTGCTCATTTAATTAACTTGTCTTTTAAACACAGCTCCTTTCCTGATGACTGGAAACGTGTCATTGTCACGCCTATTTTTAAATCTGGAGACCGCCTTGAAGCCAGTAACTACAGACCAATAAGTATACTGCCAGTACTCTCAAAGGTTGCTGAGAAAGTTGTCATTAAACAACTGACAACATTTCTTAATACAAGCAATTTTGGTCTACATTGTATGCAATTTGGCTTTATTCCACTGAAACAGCTACCTTGCACTTAATAGAGAAAATCAAATCAAGACTTGATAAAGGAGGAGTAGTTGGTGCTGTATTTTTAGATCTGCGCAAAGCATTCGACACAGTCAATCATGATCTTTTAATATCAAAACTCCCTAAATTTAACTTCTCATCTAGAGCACTGGCATGGATGTCTTCATATTTATCTAATAGGATACAATGTGTTAGAGTTGGTGACACAATGTCCAGTAACATGAAGTGCACAATGGGTATTCCACAAGGGTCAGTGTTAGGTCCCCTATTATTTAACCTATATATTAATGATCTCCCTCAACAGTGTCATGATGCAGAGCTACAAATGTATGCAGATGACACCGTTGTGTACACACATGCAAAAACAACTGAGTTAGCTGCATCACATGTTGGGGGCAGGCTGGAGAAACAACCATAAAACCTCTTGAGTCCTTATTAAAACAAACTCTAAAAACTCTGGACAAAAAGCCAATGCATTCCCACCACTGTAGGGTACTTGAGAAATACAATTTACTGAGCTTTGACAATTTTAGATTATTCTCAAATTTGTGCCTAGTTTATAAAATTAAATGGTTTGGCCCCTCCTCCACTATATATTTTTGTGTACACTCGTTCAGTAACTTCTATTAGATCCTCCAGAATATCCTCTATACAAGATTGTATCATACCATTTCATCGCACTGCATTTGGGCAGTCAGCTTTCAGCGTAAAAGCCACCACTCAGTGGAATGCCCTGCCTGATTATATGAAGAACTGTAGTTCTATCAATGCATTCAAGGCCAAATTAAAAAATCAACTAAAGATGAATCAGCTGTGTGACTTCTGAGCCTAGTTTACATTATTAATTTTTAATTGACATTGTGGGTGTATGTGATGTGCTGTTGTGTGTAGCTTTGTATTTTGTATGGTGTGTTCTTTGGGGTTTTGTTTTTTTTTTTTTTTTTGCTTTGTACTGTTTGTCGTTGTGCTGTTGTATGTTTTGATTATAATGGACTACGGATGCAAATTAGCTTCAAGCTAACTCCGGTGCAGTGCATCATTTATGCTTAATACTGCACACTGTCCTGTTCAATAAATCAAACCTATGTACATAAGTACTAGTGGTCAGTATGTCATTACAAGGTTGAGGGGTTAGGCGCAAAATACACCAGATGGGACAGTACCAGTTTTAAGCGGTGGCACAAGTACTATTGGTCAGTACAAAGTTACAAGGTTAAGGTTAGGTAAAAACTCACCAGACGGAATGGTTAGGTTTAGGGTTAAGGTTGCTGGGAACGGATGTCTTAAGTCATAATTAACATAGGCATAAACTATCAAAGCTGAAATTACAAGATTTACCCTAAGCCAAAACTCACTGGACAGAATGGAAAGGTCCCAGCCAAAGGATGACAGAAAAGTAAGAATTAAAAATCTTGTAGGAACGTAATTACAAGATTTCTCACTTTTGCACAATAGCGCCACCGGGGCTTCAAATGGGGGTACTGCGCCCTTCCCGGGCCCTAACCTATACATTTTCGTAAGGTCAGCTAGTAATTGGTCATTACTAGCTGACCTTTCAAACTCCCATTCAAAGTCAATGGGAGTGGTACGTATTGTCAAGGACTGCGTACCCTTTGCAGCTGGCGACTTTCACATTTTTCCCCATTTTCCTAAGACCGGACACATTTAGAAATTTTAATGTAGGATTTGCTCTCTTGTGCTTACAGCTTTACCCTCCATAGAATCTAACCAGTGTGGTTAAACAGTGTGCCTTGGCATTAGAGTTGTGTTTCATGAGGTGTTTAGATTATTTTGTCTGGCTTCTGTAGCTGTTCTGCCTTGGCAGCATGAAAAAACTCATCTCACAGACCATTTAGGACATACCCACTGAAAGAATAAAGGACAAACTACATTAAAATCAAAGTTCACCTTCACTTTTCTCTTGTGGGGTTGGGTCATTGGTCTGCCAACCATCAAATTCCTTTCCTAAGTCTGGACGAGTCATCCAGCTATCCAACCAAACATGGAAGTTCCTGGAAAAATATGAGTAAAATAAATAATAATGACAATAATAATAATAATAATAATAATAATAATAATAATAATAATAAACAACATGACCATTTTGCTTCAATCTGCAAATTAATGTAAAAAAAAAACAATGTTCATTCGATCATGCATCAATAGTGGAAGATATAGTGAGAGAGAATGTAAAAAAAACATGTGTTGTACTGTGTTTGCACATGTATCTACCAGATAATAATCCCTACCATACACTCACCATATCGAATCACCTCCAGGAATTCTCTCACCATCTTCATCATACAGGTTTTCTATCATCAGGTTGGCGTTAGAATCGTGAGCTGATTCAAAGTTACTAACCACTCGACACGGGATGCCCAGGGCACGGGACACTGGAGGAGGGAGGAGAGCAACTCTTCAGCACACCAGCTTACTAAAGCATATGTTTGAGATAACGTCTTTCATCAAAGATAAACAATAAAGACAGCACATAAAAATGTCACGAGGTGGCTAGGTAGATGGCTACAAAGCTGTGAGATTAAATTCTAAATTGAGAATTTTGATAAAAAGGCTGGATTGTGTAACAGTGGAGGTGGGATGGAGGAAATGCAGCAGAAATCAGGACTGTTGGTATTGTATGGTACCAAAGGGGTGCATTTATTTAAGAAATTGCTTCTATGTTACCTCAGGAGTTGGTTTATTGAATCCTTTTAAAGTTTAACAAACACATTGTAATATGACAATATACCATGTGAATTCTATAAGACACAATAACTCACTGCACTCCAACATGTGCATCAAAAAAAACCCTCAAAATGTATGGATTGATAATTTAGTCAATAATTTAAGAATAAAATGAAATTGCTGTCTGAATCAAAGCAAGACTCTCTCATACTGTGGTCCAACCTGTGCACCCAACAGCAGCAAAGACCCAACACTGGCCGTAGCGGACGGGGCCACTTTCTGCCCACTGGCGCAGAATGTCCCTGCTGCCGATCCACTGGCCTGGACGAACCCCGTCTGTAACCTCTCCCCAATTTCCAACCACCACACCGTGGTCATCATTACTGTTGATCTGAGGGCACAGACAGAGACCAGACAAGAGAGAAAGACGGCATAAACAGGGAAGCGGATGATGTTCATTTTCATTTTGCCACAGTCTGCTGAGTGATATGCACATATCAAATCAATATGTGCATGGTTTGTGTTAAGTGTTTTTTCATTGAATGTTCTAAACTCCACAGGGCTGTTAAGTCAAAAGTCTTCTAAATGATGCTGACATTTTAAACACATTTATATTGAATAAACTGTATAAAGTCAGACCTCACTTTCATCAAGCTCTCGGAGGTACAGGAAAAATGAAAGAACAAGATTTGGTTAGAAATATAATGGGGAAACACTGAGCTGTTGTTTTTGCTATTCTTCTATAATATACCTCAACATCTCTTAATGGCTCATTATCCTTATTTTCCAAATCAGATTTGCTCCAGACATCCATCAGTATTACAAGACACAAGCCTAGCCATGTCAGATTATGAATACGTAGAAGAAGAACTGAGTAGTTAACAGTATCAAGACCAGCAGTTGATGTCAGGAAAGTAAAAAAAGGTACTAAAGTTGTGACTATGAAAAGTGCATGTGGAGAAATATACAGTAATATAAAACAGGGATTGAGAAGATTACGGGAGACAGAGACTGTAAAATTTCCCTGATGAACTACATATATTTCTTCAAATGGAGGGGAAACTAAAAAGAAGTACTGTTTCAAACAGTTTTCTTTAAAATGTGAACAATGAAAGAGTCTATCATGGATAGAATAGGTTTCCTTAAAGGATATTAATTAGTAAAGATAGGTCAAAGCACCTTAGATGTTATAGTTTATAATCAGTGTGTTAAATTGTGAGAGAAAGTGAAGGAAGATAACATGTTTGTCATGTTGGCTTTGTGTGAGTGCTTTTCCAAATATGTCGAATATCCCTTAACATAGACCTAGTGCATGATCCTGTCCTTGTTATCAACATTGTCTGGGAACATACCTGGCTTTGATTTATTGTATAGTGGCACTGAATCATGACACCCAGTGGAAATAGCCCTGAATTTCTCTTTAAGCTATTTTTGACTTGCAGCAGGAATAACATGCTGACAAACTTTAAATTATTTGTTTATTAGTCTGCTTATAGGGTCATAATAACTAAAGCTAATAACTAGATACAACATAGTTTGTAGATTACCTTGTTTAAAGGCAAAATACTATAGAAAACCTTTACAAATACTTATTTCAGACACATCCTTTGTATTTTTGGGCGTGAATGCATTTGGTACAAGGCTGGTACAATACAAGACTCTCAGATGGTCTAACAATTCATTTATTACTACGTCTAATGACACTCACGGGAAATTTAATCATGACAATAACTTATGTGGTGTTGGTGTTGAATAGAAATATTTGCATAACTGGTCAAGTTTTAGCTTGGAATGAGGGCCACACAATTAGTTTTAAAAAAAGGAGAGAGGTTACCCTGCAGGACAATAAAATACTCTGAATATAAACTAGAAAATGCAATTTCTGTAGAAATTCTCATTGGAAAAAGACAGACATGCTATGTACTGAGCTAACATGTCACACAGCAATGCCAGGCCAGATTCTGGTGTTTACTCTGTCAATTGCATGAAATTGACAAAAAAGCAGTTCAGTTCAGCTCAGCAAACAGATTGACATCATTGCATCCTTCAACTCTACTGAGCTCTGCCCTAAGCGGGACTCAAACTCAGTCTTTGGATCTAAAAGGACTTGAGTGGTGACATGAACTTAAACCACTGGACTACTCACACATGATCTGTAGAAATGGAAAAGATGTATTTAATAAGAATAGCAATCCACATTTTAGGTAATAATGTTAATGTAAGCTAAAGAGGAATTGACTTATGTAATGCAACTTTGTACATGAGAGCAATATTATGTGGAGCACTGCAGTGAGCAGGTATCAAACACACAACCTTGTCATCTAAGGTGAAGCTGATCAGAGAACAGTGTTCTAAACCACTGAGCCAACAGACATTCACAAAAATTTGAGGAAAAAATCTCCATTTTGATGATGAAAATGTATTTGTCTCAAACTAGAGCTTGAGGCCCAGAGATTTGTACATCATTAGTGAAAGCAAGACTAGTTTAACATGAGGATGAATAATATGTGTAAAAAGTGTTTGAAGGAAGAGAGAATCTGTAAGTTTAAGAAATCGGAGTGAGAGGAGACACACATCCTGCAGACTGTATTGCAGTCAATGAGAACATGACAGGGACTCTCTATCAATTAAGGTTCGGATCTCAAAAACTATAAGTCCTATGTGAAATGTATTTACATTGTGAGAGAGAGGAAGCTTGTGGCAACATACTGAGGCAAGATATGTGCGTGAGGAGTTAAAATTGTGGGAGTGACAGCAGTTTAGAAAAACATTTCTGGCCTAAAAATATCTGTGCTCTCCACTGTGCCTGATCACATGACACACTGGTGAGACCTGAAAAAGTCTGCAAAACCCCTGACTTTGGGCTTAAATTGCTGAAAAACTACAAAAGATATCACTAAACAATCTGATAACTTTGAAAGTTCAAAGTTTTGTGAACATTTTACAGTTTGAATGGCGTCTGTACAATAAGAGACTTGTAGTTGAGTGTCAAAGTGACCAAGGTTCCAACTCAGTTGGACAGTTCATCCCATAGACTGCCATTATAAATTTTAATGTTTTAAAAAATTATATAAAATCGCTGGAACATGTTACATTTCAGAAAAATACAAGCACACATCTGCTGAATGAGTTGCACAGATTGACAGTTGAATGGTTTTTAGCACAAAGTATGAAGCAGTTGAAACGACGGAATAAGAATAAAGAGTGAGAAGAACAATGTGTGATTGTTGAAAGCAATCACACATTGAGCAAACAGATTTCTGGGGCACCATAGTAATTTCTGCCTGAATTGCCAAAAAAGGGCTCATCACAGGGTGATTAAATGCACAGACCTACCATGGCACTCAGCACTCTGGTCACATAGATGGGATTTCTCCTGGCAGAGCAGTCCTGGTCAGCATCAGACACAAATTTAGGGTTTTTATCCAGGATCTTCAGACAGATATCCAATATTCCTGGTCCAAACTTAAAACAGAAGGTCAATTATTAACTGAATTAACTTAATGGGTTAATAAATGTAACTGGATATTAAAATAGTGTCATGTTTATTGCTCTTTTCAGGTTACAGTGAAGAACCTTTTAGAGATTATGTCTACAGTTCACTGAACTTTATTGAATTAATGTACTTTTTAAATTTGTGTACCTGTCCGAAGTTCCAGGGTGTCCCTTTGATGTTTTTATACGTTCCTCTGAAGACCTGCCCATGTTGTGCTAAGACATACTCCGTCCTCTCTTTCTCATTGCGCATGTAAACAGCATCTCCTGTGAGTCAGTAGAGTCAAAGCAACAATGTGTTCAGACCAGTGTAATAGCATACTGCATTAATACCTCACATCTGACAGCATTTGGCAGATGTTTTAGATATTTAGTTTTGCAAATTAAAAACAATGATCATGAAGAAGACAGGAATACAAGCTGCAGGCAGAGCACAACAAGTTTAACACAAAGTGAAATTCCAGTTCAACCCAAAACACAAATAAAACATAAAAAAAACGATATATTCTGTACTCACTGGGGCACCAAGCATTAAAAAGCAGGGTGAATTGTCCTAAACTGGTCTTCTGCCCCTCCTGGTCCACAGTCAGAGAATAGAGCCCTATTGGGGCATTGGGGGAGGAATTGATAGTCACAGACACTGTGTTTCCAGAGGGATCATTAGTGGCAGAGGCGCTCCACTCAGTGTCCACCGTGGAGTCATGGAGTCCAAAGCAAACCTTCGTGCCAGATTCTTTTCTGGGTCGTGGACCTGGAGAGAGAAAGACATGTATGAGCACTGAATCTCTGAGCACTGAAAAGTAATTAAGTACATTTACTCAAGTACTGTACTTAAGTACAATTTTGAGGTACTTGTACTTTACTTGAATATTTGACAGCTTTAGTTATTCTTCATATTAGTTTTTCATATCCTTCCTGTCCAGTGAAAACCATGTATATCCAAATTTGGTGATTCTGAATTAGAATTTTTCTGATAAACTAAAGGATTAAATGTTCATTTATTGGTTGAGAAAATTATCCTACTTCTTCAGCTAAATAAACTATTTTAAACCCCACTTGGATTAGCTGGAAAACAGTTGTTTTTCTGAGCTTGTTGACTTTTTAGAGATACGTGGTTATCATAGGACAGCAACATTACAAACATATGATTGTCTTATAGAATATGATGCATTACTGTAGATTAAACTAACCAACAGTATATAAAGTAGCTACAATTAGCACAATCTTAGATAACTATAGCAGTAATATGTACATGAATGCAAAAACATCATATATAATAGTAAAACACTGACGGAGCAATTTCTGCATAGTGTCTACTTTTACTTTTGATACTTTAGTAAATTTTGTCGATAATACTTAAATACTTTTACTTAAGTAAGGTTTTGAATACAGGACGTTTATTTGTAGTGGAGTATTTTCACAGTGTGGTATTAGTACTTTTACTTAAGGACCTGCATACTTCGTCCACCTCTGTCGAAACTAGAGAAACTAATCTTTGTGCACACACTGGTGATTTACTCATGCATGCATGCTGCTGGAAAGATCTTCTCTCTCAACCACATACTGTACATATTTGTGAACCTAATCACTGGTTAACAGGAAACATACCAGTTTCAACAATCAGCGTGAAGCTTGTTTCACTTGGTTTGAACTTTTTGCTTCCAGCTTTCAGATGTAAACTGATGTTGAAGGGCTGTCCCCTTCTGACAATCAAACGCTCCTCTTTACACAGCTCCGTATGATGGCTGCTGTTGTTGCTCTTAATGTTCAGATCATAGCGCTCGATGTCCAAGACTGTGTAGAGATGGAAAGACAGATTGATGACCTGATAATTTGATGACTAATAAATTTGATCACCTGTTCAAAGTTTCCTCACAGATGATAAATCACAAGAAATCATCAGCAAGACATTGTTCAGTGTTGATATAGTGTTACTCCATGTTCTGGATCTGAGATATCTAATGTCATCCTGCTCATCACATTTCACACGACTCTCAATCTGCTACATAGTCAAAGCACTCTGACACTGTGAAGTACCACAGAGAAACTACATCTTCAGTTGTAGATAATACCTTGACTCATGTCTGCAGTGAAGTTCTTGTCCCTCGATGTCTGTGTGCAAAGTCTTCAAAGACACTTGAGTTGCAGCCTGTGCTCATTGATCAATGACCCTGCAGTGTAACAGCTCCGGAGGAATTTGTAGCCTGTGAAATCTGATCAGAACGCCCCCATCCTACGATTTCTTCCTTTAAATTCTTCAATTTCACCATGACCTGAAAGCTATTGTGAAATATCTCTACTGAAAACAAAAGCTTTCTATACAAAAAGCAAGTCATTTTTCATACGTTAACAAAATCTTAGTCATTTTTCTGTTGAATTCGTTTTGCGTCACAAATTACACCACAATGTAACGCAATACTAACACAATGTTTACATGCACCAGATGCTTTAAAGCAAATTTTCTTCTGCAAATATAAAATAAAGCAGACAACAAAAAAGTTTTTTTAATAAATTATTTATGCCATTTTTTGTAGCTGCAGCATATATTACTGTATGATTCAACATAAACAAAATGTTATAATTCAAAATTAATTAAAAACTGATAAATTATCATTTATAATGCAAAACATGAACACACCATAAACTTTCGTTTTTATGTAACTTTTACTTCAGTAAAAACTTCTGACATTTTTCTCAGGTCAGAATGATGAGACTTCCATTTTTAGTTTTCAATGTTACTAGAAGACATTGAGAAAAGGTTATGAAGCTGTGACCTAATTGCGCAGTTTTTCTTATTTGGTTTAAAGATCAAAGGAAGAAAACAATTCAGTATAGACTGAACAAAAAAAGAAATTCTAATTTCTTAAAATTTGAATACAAAATGTATTAATGAAATATCCCAGCAAGAAGAACAACTCTGAAACATAAAATAAGGAACCTCTAATTTCTACTTTGGGCAATAGTGTTATCACTAAACTAAACCTGCTTACACTGGAAATGAAATGTTTTGCAATGAGTGTCTACGCCTTATGTGGAAACACTGTTTCTGTGAAATAAGGGAGTAAATTCTGTCTGGTCACTTTCCAACGTCAGCAGCAGAAAACACACAAAATTAAACCATCTCTCTCTAAAAAATAAAGAAATAAAATGACCGCACTGACCCCACATTCGAAAAACCAAGTCAGCAATAAAGAAAGTGATAGAAAACAAAACATGTATCTGCCATATTGTAAAAAGTTAGTGGCTTTACAAGAAAACAAACAGAAATCAACATCATGGCCTCAGTTTTTCCAAGATCCAATTACAATCTGTTTACTGTAAATTTTGCACACACACATAAAATCACAGAGCTTACAAAAATCACTTTTCATCAAATGTTTGTAAAGAAAACATAAAAAAATACATTAAGAAGGATTATAAGATACTTCATTTTATGTAATGGTCTTTTTCATGAGGGTGAAGCTGATACATTGATCAGTTTGGAAACAATAATGGACCCTAAATAACAGTTAAGTGTTTTTTGACTGCTAGTATGTAGTCATATACTGTTTGTTAGTACACAATTATAATTATATAGAAGTCTCTGAAGATTTTTTTATCCCTGCAATAACTGTAATAATTACAGAGTACTTCAAATCCCAATGTGATGTGCTGTTTTAGACATGTAAATGGGTTTTGCAGTTAGAAAGTGGTCTATCCCTTCTGATAAATTATTAAATACAAGATGTAGATGTAAATGTTCTTGCAGCAGAGGTAAAAAAAAAAAAAATTGGCCAGAAAGAAATAAACAAAAACACATTAAAAGGTAGGAGAAATAAAAATACTTTTATCTATGAATGACTATATATTAATCACTACACTATCAAATTTCTGTATCTGTACACATGTACATGTTTGTTTCCATTTATGGTCATCAACATTAAGTCATGGTCTTCTGCTAGTCCTGGGCTTATGGCCAGTGGATGCCTGCTGGAGATATTTGAACTTCATCCTGGACTCCGTTAAGTTTTCCTTGTTATTTTGTAACCAATACAATGTAATCCAGCTGTCAAGAGGATGATGATACATTATCACTTCTCAAGCTTTGCCTGCTAGCATGAGACACAAAAAGAGACACTTTACTTCCATCTCTGGACTGATGTGGTCTCCCACAAATTCAGATTCTGGACCTTTGTGTTTGTTCTAAACAAGCTGTTTGTTTCCACGACAAGATGAAATACAACATTGATCCCTGCATATCAGTAACTGTATTGCACAGCACAGAGAATCCCCAAAAATATATCCCCAGACCTCATGATCCTGTGTTGTTGTGGAGTGGCACAAACACATGCTGCTCATTACTAAATTTCTATATAAATAAACATACTATACGCCAATAAACAATATAGTCATTTAGTCACTCACAATATGTAGGTGAACTTGACAGGAAACAGAGTTCCCCATATGAAAACACATATAGTTTACTGAAAACAATCAGAAAAACAGATTCTTTTTTTTTCTTAAAGTTTTTTGTGTGTTTTGTACATAAGTTCATTTCCATGCATTTTGAACTGTTGGTGGTCTGGGCCATGACGAATCTGTCCCCCATATCACTGATCCATCTTTCCATGTAGCAGTCTCTGACTGAGGTGCACACAGAGCCTTGTGACTGTGTAGCTGCAAAAAGTAACTTTTTTCACTCCTCCGTCTGCAGGATTACCAGAAGACCTCCGACAGGACTGAACAGCTTCAGTGCAACGATAATCTGCAATAATATTTAAGGCACCAGAGGCCATTGATGATGATACTGATGCTGAAGAAAGTAGATCCTAGAATAAATTATCATCTTGTCCCATTACAGCTACTGGTAGAGATCTTTAATTATGATATTCTAAAAAAAACACAAATCATTGCTGAATCAATGTTGCTGTTCTGAATTCCCGGTGTTTGTCAGTGATGGATCAAAGCTTCCTGAAGCTGTGAACAGTAGCAACAAAAAGACTGATCCTCATGAACTAGAGATCCTCCCATCCTTCCATCAACACAAGATAAGCTGAGTTTGCTGCTACTTTACAAAATTGAGAGAAATTCTTTGTAAAATAGGAACTCTGATGTATTTTTTAAAATGAAGAGGGTTGCTTGATGGCAAGAATTGTGAATTTGTTTAATTTTATCTAAACCTTTCTAAGCAAAGTAACTGTTTTATTTAACTAACTACCTGTAACTGTTTTGTCTTCGGTTGTGTTGACTCTTATACCTCCACTTTACCTGTATGTTTTCTTCTTTGCATTTCAACTTTGAATAATATTTAAAAAATGATAATTTCCTCAAGCAAAAAAATATTGGAGCGATTTTTGTCTGATAGCAACAAGTAGTAAATGGCAACAATAAAAGAACATGACATGCTTACCTCCTCCAGAGAATCCAGGGTCAAACTTCTGTTGATTTTCCGATTATAATTTCATCACCCTGCAATTAACAAAATGTTTTCATTATACTTCAGTAAAATGGTCCAGAACAACCCAATAGCATAGGCTTGTAGCTTGTAGTAAATAATGCTAATTCATCTGTTTTGGGAAATGAAAAATGTCTTCAGTGTGCTATAAGAAAAGTTTTCTTTTTCAGGAACAGAACGTACTATTTAGGCTTTCTTCTTGGCACTAACACACATTCAAACCTTTAAAGCTGCTAGACAAACAACATCTGATTGACAACATTTTGAATCCTGACCCATTGCGTAAAGTTCATACATACAGTAAATCACCAGGTTACATCGTTACACCCTCACCTGTACCTGAGCATCAGCCTGATGTGGAGGTTTGGGGGCAACACCTAGTTTCTTTCTGGTAACCACTGGTGAGCCGTTTCTCCTCAAGCTGGGGGTCCGACGAAGTGGCGGGCAGGGCTTTGAACTCTGGGATTTGAACGAAGAGGAGTCGTCCACTACCTCTCCACCAAGGGCAGACAGACAGCTATGGTCTGAGCTGCTGAAAGGGTTGATGCATTCTCCAGATGATTCAGAGCTGTCAACTAAAGCAGAAACACATTTGAGAGACCTTGAAAGTTGAGATTTGTATATTACTTTACACATTAAGAATATCTGTAATGCTTTAGATTACAGCCTGTAATGTACAGTGTAATTACTACAATACATATATGTAGGTACAGGGGAACAAGATGTGAAGTTATGGAATAAGGGGGTAACAGATCAGGAACTTACACAGAACGTATACTGTAGTTATTGTGTAACAACCATGTACCTTTTCTTTTATTACAAAGTATGTACAATCTACTCAGCAATAATCTGGAGGTTTGGGAAGAATTTATACTGTAGTTATATTTTATACTATGGGGTACCATGATCATAAAACTGAGCAAATATCTTGACGTTTCAGGGAAGATGGAGTGATGATTTCTGCAGTAACAGGCAAACTACAAAGTATAAATCAAATAAGTGACAAAGATTTGGATAGGAAAAAAATTAAATGCCATAAAGACAATAATAATGCAAGAGTACTGTTATTTTTTATCACAGTTGAGATCTGTAACCTTTTACATTAGTGTCATCAAAGTTCATTGTGATTTGAATGGATACGCTTCATTCACATCAGATCACAGCAGGGAGCGACGGAGTGTTTTCTATAAAGAAATGGAAAAGGTTCTCCGCTCACCCACCCTTCACCCTTCACCCTTCAGGCGTATGCTGGTGAGATGAAGGAACACACCCAATCTGTTCCCTGCTAACCTACTTTACAGCAAACATACCGTGAGTAATAATCTGAATATATAGTGCTGTTGGACTGTTAGCTTGACAATTATTTGTTAGCTACCAGACGTTCACATCCAAGCTAATGCTGTGCGCTCCGCCAAAGGAACAAAGTGCTACCCTGCAGTTTTTACAAGCTAATACTAATAATTCCTCTAAAAGTAATGTCATTACATTCAATACAATACATCACTTGTGGGTTTGTGTTTTACAGAAGCTAAAACATGTTCGGGTGATTTTATTCACACAGCAACCTACACTAAGCTAATCTGCTACTGCACTGGCTAAACTTTCAACACATACTCATTGGAGTTTATATTAATTTGAGATTACTTTGCTGGCAATTATCAACATATCAAACATGTCCTATGCTGCATTTAGGCTTTGTCAAATAAAATAAAAGGGAAAACTGCCCATGCTTCTGATTTTATGCTTTATTGCCAGATGACTACTGTTGTCACAAGCATGTCCCACCAGATAGTTGGAAATGAGCTTAAACTTTTCCATTATTATTGTCCCACATATTTGTAATGTTTTGTTGGCTAACTGGAGACAACACTCTGATTTTAGTTAGTTATATTTATTGTATAGCCTTACATAGCCCATTAATATTGTTATAATATTTATTCAAATCTAGAATGGTAGCCATGATGGCTTTCTGGCTGTGTGGCCAACAGTTTGATTCTTATGGCTTCTCACCAAGTCAGAGAGATCATAACTGTCAAAAAATCAGATATCTAACACTATAAATCACGGTCAAGAGACTGACACTAACATTTTTTCTCTCTAAGGTCAACATATGGCCACAGTGCACCAGCTTCTTTCCCATCAACCTCAACCCTGTCATCTTCATCACAAGTAGGAAGGAAGATGAAAAAGAAGAACAAAATGACAAAGCAATGCAAGAACACTAACAGTGCTTTAGATTACAGTCCACATACCCTGCGCTTTATCTGTAACTACATGTAACAAGGGGTGAATCACCACCACATATATATAATTTACTCTGTAACTACAGAGAACAATGTGAGAACATGGAAGAACAAACTAAATTAACTCCAGTTTGCTGTCAGAAGAGCATATTACAAATATATATGTTGTGATTCATACCTAATGTTTTATCTTGCTATATTTGTATTTATTTACCAGGGAGAAGACTTTCAACATTTTAAGGACCTCAAAATTGTCAACATGTGTTTACACCAAAACACAAGTCAGTGACATCTAGGGTGGGTGAATTCGATGGCAGGCAGAACCACCAGGCCATAAACCAGCATCCAGTAGTGAAGTTTAATGGTGAGGTGAACAACAGTTGAGACAGTCTTCAGAGTCCAACAGTATGCATAACAAGACACTGTACCCTGGACCTTTGTTCTGAAGTAAATGCACAGATGTACCCTGTAGTTATTTTAAGTACCCCAAAATTATAAAGGAACAATGTGGTTTGCCTATTTGTTGGTAATATGTTGGTACTAAGGTCATTTTGAAATAAAATCATATAGTATTTATTACGTGCTGCAGAAGTCATCATTCCATTCCCTGAAACGTCCAGATGTTTCTCAGTTTCATGGTCATACTGTTCCCTGTAATAATAGAATAGGTACCAAGTAGTTAAATAATAACTACAGTATAAATTCTCGCTAAATTGTTCCTAAACTTCCAGATTATTGCTCAATAGGTCATACATACGCTGTAATAAAAGAATAGCTACTTGGTAATTAAAAATAACCACAGTATAAGTTCTTTGTAAGTTCTCAAATTGTTACCTCATTCCATAATTTCTTGTTCCCCTGTACCTACATATACATACTGCACTGTTACACCGTAAGTACAAAAGATTAGACTGTAACTACGGAGTAATTACTTATTTAAATTTATAAGTCAGTTTAAGTCCACAAATCCAAAATGGCAGCAAAAACGAATAGTTCATTGAGGAAAAAATGTTAAGATATGGTGCGAATCTGTCACAGTGTCATTCTTAATGCTACCACCAGATGTTGGTATTTATTTAAGATCTGATCCATTGAGCTAAGGAGTCAACTTCAAAAATGTGATTTACACCTAAAATACACTGACTCAGAGGGTGATGGATTGTTTTCCAGCGTTCACAGTCATGGTGAAGATGATGCTGATGAAGGTGATGGTTGTTGAGTTCATTGTCAGTGACAGCCTCAGGGGAGGAGCAGACAGCAGGACTGGTCTCCACTCCCTGTGACTGGTTCCCAGGATAACCAGCAGGAGGCAGTGAGCCCCGGCCCGAGGAGGAAGATGATTGGCTGAGGGTGGTGGAGGTGGTGCTGCCAGAACCAATAGAGTGTGGTCGTGTATATTCTAAGCCTCTGTGTGAACAACACGCCACAGGGACTGACAACACACATAAATAGATTATTAGCTGGATCAGTGAGCAATGAGCGCACGAGCATGACTGTTGGAGTTATTTCTGGACTACAGTTTAGTTTTGTCACATTTAGTCACTTTGTTAGCTAACTTGTTTAGTTAAAAGTAACAACAAAATGCAAAAGATATTAAAAATAGTAAAATATCTTTTTAAAAAGTAAAATCTATGTAACAATGTCAAGGACACAATAAGTCTACAGCCACACTAGTGCCCCAGAGAGGCTATATTTAGGCACAGCAGTGCTTCAAGCTAAATGCCAACGTCAGCATGCTAACAAGCTTACAATGCTAACATGCTGATGTTTAGCCGGTATGATGTTTACCATGTTCACCATTTTAGTATAGCATGTTAGCATGCTAACATTTGCTGATTTGCTCTAAACACAAAATACAGCTGAAGCTGATGTGAATGTCATTAGTTTTGCAGGTATTTGGTCAAAAACTGAGGTATTGGACAAATTAAAATTTTGACCTGATGATGTCACTAGATGAAAAGTCAGAGGATCACCAGTTTTTTCAATTCATCCTGAGGGGGACATGAATGTGTGTATAATTTGTTTCATGGCAATCATTCCAGTAGTTGTTTAGATGTTTCACTCAATCTGAAAATGTCAACCTTATGGTGATGCTATAGAAAAAGTCAGCATATCAGCAGTCAATAAGATTCATCCTTTTGGGGACCATGAATGTTCAGAATTTCATGGCAATCCATCCATCCCAGGAGCCACTCTGCTAGCGTGACTTAAAGCACTTTTTTCAAATTAATATCGTAATTTACCAGAGACATTTCAACAAAGATCTGAAGCCCTGTTGGGTAATGATAAATGTGATGTGTGCGGTTCCTTACTTCTCCCAGGCAAGGCACAGCTGATGGCTCGGTCACAGATGGCAGCATCACTGGGCTGAATGTCCATGAAAGGTTTGCGGCCCATTCCCATGAACACCCTCTCCTGCATACGCAGCTCTGGAGCATAAAGTGTATTCACAATATATATTTTAAACCTGTAAAGCACTGTGGGATCTCTTAAGTATTATATAAAAAAGTTATGTTGTTGTGTTGTTGCTACCTCTACTGTGAGTGGCCTGATCCCACAGAATCCTCTCCAGGTCGGTGGTCCACGCTTTCTTCAGCTCCATGCTGGAGGCCTTCAGAGTGTAGGTGTCCTCACTCTTCCTCCTGCGGAACCAGATCTCAAAACACAGACCACTCACACCAGAGTTATGGGTCATCCCAATGTCGCTCGTCTGCAAGAAAACACAAAGAGACACCAGTAGAAATTATTATATATGGTTAGGAGGCACACATTTATAAGCTTCACTAGGCAACTTTGTATGCTGTGATGGGTAGCCCTAAACTAAAACACCTGTGAAGTTGCTTGTAGAACATGTACTTTAAAAAGCAAAATTAAAGGTTGCATATTAAGGTTCAAACAGCCTTTTGAAAAACAGGGGTGTAAGCAGACCTTGAATGACTGCTTGTAGACATAAACATCGTTTCCAATTTCTGTCCTCTTGGTCTTGCTGAAGAGGATGAGATCTTCAAAGAGAAAGATGCGGCGGACACATTTCTTCTTTCTAAAGAAAACTGTGAACTCGTCCTGGCGAATCAGCTGGCCCTGCTCTTTCAAATTCACCTGAGAGCAGAGAAAAGTTCAGCAGAGCAGGAAAGAAAAGAAGACTTTTAACTTCATCAAATTATTGCTTAAAGTTAATCTTATCTACCATTTAAAAAGCTTACATCACAGTCCTGGATGGCATCCATGGTG
This sequence comes from Thunnus maccoyii, assembly GCF_910596095.1. Classification (NCBI taxonomy): domain Eukaryota; kingdom Metazoa; phylum Chordata; class Actinopteri; order Scombriformes; family Scombridae; genus Thunnus; species Thunnus maccoyii. Next base: position 12,311,608 of record NC_056536.1, on the reverse strand, counting down.
AGCAAATCATTACCGTGCCGCATCTGAAACCGAACCAGCTCTGCAGCAGCCTGGATCTCAGCCCTCTCCCGTTCCCTCTCGCTGCTAGTCAGATCAGGCACATACACACTGGGGCCACATACAGTTTGTGCGCACACATTAGATGTGTGCAGTGGATCCTGGATCATGTCTTTTGGCCTGTATGAGCCAGCCAGAGCCAGCATGTCCTGCAGCAGGAGGCTGTACTTGCTGATCCTCTGGATGGGCCTCAGCAGATACGATGAAAGGTCCATCATGTCCCCGAGCTCCTGCTGCTTTTTCTGTGAGGGGATGAGGAGTGGGATGACCACTGCAGCCAGAGCTGAAAATATATGTCCTTGTGCAACGCTGTGTCAACTGTACACCAAACAGGTTAATGTGTAAAAACCTATTTCAAACACCACAGAACTTCATTTTAAATAGAACTCAGGACTCCAAAAGTCTCAGGGGCATCACATATGCCAGGTAGAATTATAGGCACAAATATGACATGCAACATTTGTAAACTATTTGTTTTGTGCAGCCATTCTATACTGTAGTTTCAAATACAGTAGCTTCAGTGTAATTCTGAAAAAACAAAACTATGAAAATGTTGAACTGTATAAAATCAACACAACAAAAAATGAGGAGAATGTTAAGGTTCAAGTGTTCAGGTAATAACAAATCAAGACTAGAAACTGTTAAAGATATAATAGAAAATATGAGTTGCTCTCCCTGTGTTGACTGCACAGATCAGATGGTTGTGTTTTTCTTGTGTTGTATGAGTTACTGTTTTACCTGAAAGGCAAATGTTTTCAAGGGGATGGTTTGATGACGAGAACTGAATCTGTCAGCAGGTGTACAGATACTATTTGCTAAGGAAGGTGGAGCTTACTGCAACAACAAAAACATGTACAGTGGGAAAACTCTACCACTGATATGTTTCAGTTGAGAGAGAGACAGGACATACAAACGGACCTTGAAGATGTCATGGCGACGGTGTAGGATCAGGGCGTCTGACTGAGGTTTGTTCTTGCTGTACAGAGCATAAAGGCCAAAACTCTCGCTCTGTGGAAAGAAGCCAAATTAAACCATTATTAGAAAATGTATGTTATGAATGATTACTTAAACTTGTTGCTTTTATATTTATCTGCCATTATCATCCTGTCACTGTGCACGTCTGCATAGAAGGATGCGATTATTTAAAGTTCTGTTCAGTTTAGTGTATCACAATTAGATATTTTTCCACCAGTTTACTAAATAACTTTTTCATTTACTTCAATTACACAATAATAATCTAAATAAAGTGAACATTATCTGATTAAAACTAAGCTACGGCAACAAAAGAGAGCTCTATAAATAAATCTAAGGCATTGTATAAAAACATTTATTAAGTTATTCAGTTATTACTCACATGTCTGAGAAAGCAGCGGGCCACCATGGCGGGCTCCCTTTGGCAGGCCTCCAGCTCTGGTAGAAAGTAGTGGCTGTGGAAGTCGTAGAGCTTCTCCAGGTTACCAAAAATGACGCCTCGCTTGCCCCTGAGGTCCTGGGGGATGTCTGGTGTGTCCAGCAGAGGGAGGTAGTGGGTGAGGATGTAGCCCAGCGAGCGGACGTACTCCCTCTCTGTGAACACCAGCTCCTCCAGGACACGCTGCAGCCTCCTGGAAACACAAAGAGACAAATACCTGCTAATTTCAAACATAGACTAACAGAATGACAATCAGCATACTGCAGCACATAAACACAGTTTAACAATGTATTTATTGACACATCTATTTTAATAGTATTTACAAATAACTAATTTAATCTCTTCATCCTTTGAATACCCAATGATGGTTTTTCTGCATCAACACAATCCAGTGAATATTAGGAAAGTTTTTGGAGGGATTTTTAAGTCTAAGGTTTTTACAACATCTCTTTTGTGTTGTTACTTTGTGTTTGTTTTCAAGCACTTTGTTTTATTTTCTCACAATGCATTATTTTATTTTCTTCTGTACTGTAATTGATTATTGATTAGTTATATTTTGATAAATTAACTTAATCATTTTAGAATTATTCATTATTTCACTGCCATCTGTTCCCTAAATGAGCAAAATGAAAACTGTACATTCTTCATAAATACAATTTCACCCTGATGATATTTACTTATTTTAAGTTATGCATTATTATCACCAATTTTCTTTTAAATTGCAGCTGGTGACACAGCGACATGCTTTGATTTTACTCTTTCTAAATGCACTGTGATAGTAAAGAAGCATGCCAGGCATGGACAGATTATCAGAAAGGGCATCGAGCTGGACATGGACACATGACATGACTCCTAACCCTCTGTATGTAGCAGCTCCTCTTCTACCAATATTTACATTGCTTACTTTCCTGTAGGTTTACCATAGTGTAAGCATAGGCTGGGCAGCTGTATTAGTGACATACGATGAACAAAATCATAAAAACAAAAATGAGACAGTATTCACAACCAAAAAGGACTCAGGTCACTAAAAGGAGCCAAAAGATGTGATTTGGATATTCCTACTTTTGACTTAGGCCACTGACTTTAGATCAGTGGTTCACAACTAGGGATCAGGACCCCCGGCAAGGGGTTGCTGAATTAATCTAAGGGGTCACAAGGTGACAGAACAGGACAGGACAAAGAAAAAAAAACATATTTCTGACGCACAAAAATTGTCTTTTTTTCAAGCTTTCCTTGTGAATTACTGTATTTTATCTCCTCTAAGCCCCTAAAAGGTCAAATTTATTCAAATAATTCATTCAAATAAAACAAAATAAGTCCTCTTTTGTTCAACTGGTTTACAATGCAATGTGTGACAAGGGATCCCAGGTAGACTTCGCTTTATTTAAAAGGGTCACAGGCCAAAAAGGTTGAGAACTGCAGTCACTTAAAATTGAGGGTTTGTGCCCATAGGCCCGTTCAGTAATCCATCCATGATACCAAATAAACAAGAGGAGAATCAGAAGAAACAATACCTGTAGTACTTCAGTGTAAGCTTAGAGACAGAAAAGAGCGCATGAAATCTCATTAAGACTCACAAAACTACATTAGTACAATTAAAAACATGACACTTGATTCACAGAATGTTACACTGCAAAGCAAATGTCTGATAAGATCAGATCTTTTTTTATCAGTAATACAATTTCACCCACATATGGTAACTTACAGGGCATTGCTGGCACTCTCCTTTGGACTTGCCAAACTAAATGCCCCTTCATATCTCCCAATAGGCAGGCTGGAGTGTTTGCAGGATAAAGTCCCATTACCCCCAGCGGCGCCCCGGTCGCTCATACAAGAGTCCTCTGAGCAGAAGCTGCCATGGCGGGAGATCTGAAACTTCTGAGCCTCCTGGAGGATCCGACAAGATGGCTGACCATGGTGGGAGCAGGATGACGGGGATCGAACACGCTGCTCTGGAGGAGTGGACGACCCCACTGTCGCTACTCCTGTGGCGCACGAGTCTTGGCTCACCGACCTCGCTCCAAGACCTCGTCCCCATGGAAACCACTGGCAGCCAACAGTGTGGGACTGAGACAGAGCAGCGGCATCTCTCTCACTCCTCGCTCTGCTCGTTTGTCTCCTCCTCGTCTCTCTTTCTGTTCTCTTTGATGACCTATTAGAAAATGACACAGAAGCACTAATACTGAGTCCAGACCTAATGAGCTTTCCTCCATCGGGGCCCTTTAGTGTGTTTCAAGAATTAGATGTAAGATAATGAAGCTCAAGGCTGCTGCTAGGGCCCTTAACCTCTTCAACACCACTGACGCACAGTCAGTACATAATTTGTAAGGATACCAAATATGTCAAGCTGAATTTTGTATAAAAGTGTCTATAAAATGAAGGTCAAAACATTTCTATTTGATGAAATGGTGTAGCCATAAAAAACAGACTTGAAACTATCAATGAAGAGCTGGATAAAGTTGATACAGAAAATATCTGATACTGTCATATCAGACAATGTGGAATAGGACTGATTGACTGACTTGAATTTATTTTTGTAATAGTTTGGATTGTTGTATTTGTTTTTGTTTATTGTAAATCACTTGGTGATATTATGTGCCACATCATTAAAAATGAATAAAACTGGGTTTTGTGTGACTGGGAACAATGCATCTATATTACAATACTCAGTTACTCAAAATAAGAATAAATGGCACTGCGTTACATCCAATATCTAAAAAAAAAATGCAGAAATAAAATTGTAGATTTATTTTGTTCTAATCACAAATTCATCAGCATCATCATCAAAGCACTACTCTCCAACAGCAATATTTCAGCACTTTTTAGAAATCACAGTGAATGAACTTCTCAGGTTAGATCACAGTCTAATGAAATGAACGGACCAACAAAGCAGTTGAGTTACCTGTGAGGTGACTGTGGAGTGACCTTTGACCCCTGGCTGGTCCCGGCATCACTGTGATCCTCAGGTTTGACGCTGATAGAGGCCATAGTTGTTGAGTTAGTGCTGTTGTTGCCCAGCATCGGCTTTCTCTTCCCTAAATCCACTGCCCCTGACACGATGCCCTCCCACTGCGGGTGCCGTGGCCCAGGAGTCGATTGTACCACCAGACTCTGACCACCGGGTGACGCTGTCTGAACATTAGTGCTCATCACATCAACATAGTGACGTTCACACCAGCTGCTAGAATGTGGTTGTTGGCGGGAGACCTCATCTATTTCCTGTATCCTCTCCTGAAGCTGCTGCCGGGCCTCCTGGCATCTCAGCCAGGCTACGTTCCAGACCCGCATACCCCTGGAGCCCTGCAGGGCGCTGGCCTGGGCCTTCATCTCCTGGAATCTCTCTGGGCTGAACTGGAGGAACTTGTCTTGGAAAGTCTGGAGAATGAAGCTGTCATTGCCTGGCTGGAACACACTGGTGGTGGTTGTGCCAGAGCAAAGGGAGATACTGCTTGGTCCTGGATCTTGGTTTTGGTGTTGTACTGGCTGACTGTTTGTTTGATTGATAGATGTTGCACTTTGATCATGGTCTTGAATTGTGTGGATTCTGGATTGACTCTCTTCCAGGTACTCAATGCATTCACTGGCCAGAGCTGTAGCCTGTTCGGAGATTAAGATGATTTTATTTTTAATAAAAGAACAAAGCTGAATATTCTTTTTAAAAATCAAGCTTAATTTCTCAGGCAGATGTTCTGTTACTTGACTGAAATGTTACTTGTGTATGCTATACTTAGCTGAAACTACTCAAGTATAAAAGTAGCACAGGTGAAATTGTTTTTCTGCTGTTTAAAAAGAAAAATCATTAATTCCATATACTGTTTGACACCAGAATCATCAGCAGATGTGTCAGTTCTTTACTTGTACAGTAAATAAAATGATTAGCAAATAATTAAGACGTGAGCTGACTTTTGATTACTGCTGGAGTGATGCCTTTTTTACTAAATTACATAAAAGAAACACATACAAAAGTAACTCTTTTAAAACATGACAGACAGTTACTTCCATGGTCTCAGTAAAAGCAAGAGCAAAAGTGACATCACTACGGTGTTTGTTTCAATGGGAACACACCTTACCAATTAATCTCTGTCTAAAGTGATGACCATTAAAAAATTGTATCAAAGCAATTTTAAATGCTAAATCTTCCTGATTGTTCCATAACAACATAACTGTGGTCTGCTATGCTATGGTGCTCAGTTACATTAGTGTGTGATTTGTCAATTACAACCCTGCATCATTTTACATTACGGCTATATATTTGAATATATACCTATATACTGTAGCTATATAGTATATAGCTATATAACTGCTTTCCTTCCTAAAACTATATATGCAAAAGAGAAACATGAATTATCACATAAATTAAAACAAACAAAGTCAGACTGGGCCAGATGTCTGTTTCTACAGAGTAAAAGTACTACATGTGTACTGAACTTGAACTTGAATCTTGAATTCTTATCTGACACCAACCTGCTCACAAAAATCACACACGTTGACCATGATCTGCAGCTCCCTGCCGCACGCCTCTGCCCTGCACAGGAAGTCCTCCAGGCCTGCTTTGAAGGTGCAGACTAGAGTCCTGAACGCCTCCGTCTCTGGATAGGACATCCCACTCTGCTGGAGCCGCTCTGCGTCTGATGCTAACGACATGGCATGGTGTCTACGGTCCTGCAGAAAGGAGACAGAGAGATAGAGAGTAAGACAAGTGAACAGACAGTGACACGATGACAGCCATGAGCAAACTTAGACTCACATTAGCTTCAATAAGGAAACCAGTGAAGCTGTTGAGAATCTGCTCCATTCTGTCTCCAGAGTCGTCGACTGATTCAGCTTCCAGCAGGTGGCGCTCTCCCTCTGCATTAAACCACTGTTGCATCTGTAGGGAATGAAGATGCAACACAATACAACAATATTGGGTTCAGTAAGAACATGTACATACACAAGGATATTTCTTTTTAAAGTGCTTTATCTAAAGTGACTTATTTTGGTTACTATTTTACATACAGGTCCACTACCCTTGATATTTTATAGAGGGTGTGTGAACATGTACAGGTGTGCTTGCACTTATAAGTTTGAATGTATATCTTAATTTTGTATACTCTATACTTGAGCACATGACATGTATTTTAGTGACTGTAGCTGTCCAGATTGGGGTGGGTACATTTGTTATTATTGTTGTTTTCCTTCAGTTTTGAATGTGTTTATCTCTTCTTGGTTGATCCATTACGGGTCCATTACCACAATGACCAAACCTAACATACTGTATTTTGAAAGTAAGTTGCATCCATCTGAAGATCAGTCGGCAGATTTGATGATCTGGAATAATGTACCTGTGTGAAGTGTCCCTCCATCTCTCTGAGTTGCAGCAGATACTCCAGGTGCTCCAGAGATATGTTGGACCTGTGCACGAGGACGTGAGCCTGCTCTTCCACATGGTTGTAAAGGCTGGTCACCGAGTCCACTGCATCACTGGACGTAGGAAAAAGAAATACTTCAGTAGTGGTTTCATTGAGTCCTAATGCATATTATTGTTTTTCTGTGTCTCATCTTTAAATTGCGGACTTTTTCATAATGTTTGCTGGTGTAGTGTCTTCCGCTGGCAGAAATACTCTATTTTTTTAGTCTTGTGGTTTAATTCATAGCAGCATGAATATTCAATCACAGGATATCACAGGCCATGAAAACAGCTAAACCCGAATCACACTGCAGAGTAAACACAAAACTCAAACAGAGGTGCTCTGTACATTTAAATATAGTGAGTAAGAGCAGGACATTTACATTTACAACGTTTACCTGAGGTCCTCGCAGTGGGGGTATTTGAGGTCACTCTCCTTCCTCAGCCTAGCCAGGATGGCCCCACCCTCCCTCTGCAGGCTGACCAATCGGCTGTCCTCCAGTACATCGCTCATCAGAGTCCTCTGGTCCATCATACATTGCTGCACAGTCTGTTAAACAAAAAACATATCGAGGTCAGCAAATGATAACCCCAACACATATACTGCATTATCAATGAGACAGAGTTAATTAACTCAGGATAATCTCAGTTTTCGAGGAAGCATACTGACTGTATTGTGGCACAAATAACATCAGAAAGCACTATATGACGCTTTGAAGTACCTGTGCAGTGTCTGTCCTCCGGGGCTCCTCTAATGTACTGATGGCTCTCAGCAGCAGACTCGACGCCTCATGAAGATCAGATACAAATGGGAAGAGTTTCTAGAGCATAAAAGATGTGGACAAGAGCGATCATGAGCAGTGAAGACCCAACTAGTGCACCACATGATTAGACAGAGCAGAGGGAGAGAAAGAGAGAGAGAGAGATACATATAGTTTATTGAGGTGACTGACTCACCTGATGCAGCTCCATCCAGTCACAGTAGCTGTGAGACAGAGTCCCATCCAGGCGGGAGCTCAGGTGATTCACCTCCACCAGCTTGAACAAAGCTTTCATCGATGTCACCACTTCAGTCTGCTTTGAGGTAAAATGGAAAAAATGGAGAAGTAACATCAACAGGTTATTATAGCTACAGCGATAAATGAATAAGAGGAAGACTCCAGACCATCATCATTCATTATTATTTTAGTTGACCGAGCCCAAAGGGTCACTTTAATGTTGAGATATTTTGTTTGATACGTGAAAACTTTGACCTGCTGCTGGCACTACATAAGAAGTTTTATGACAAACTTTATAGTAATCCATCCAATATATACAGTATATTTCATATTTCACTCAAAATATCATGAAGATGAATGTCACAAAAATTCAGGGCAATCCAAGCTCATAGATTATTCAGATTAATTATCCTTTATAGGAAAACAAACAGCGGTAATTTGTGCAGTGTCTTCCACTAAATTATAATAAATTAAAAATCTGACCTGGATGCCGGGACACCTCTCTGGCCGGAGGCTACTCTCTTTGTCCACCAGTATCACCAAACTGTTCACCACCTGAGGGGTCTGCTCCTGCAACAGTTAAACATTCAATCTTACTTAACTACAGTCATGCATCTTGATTTTGCGTAACACCCTTTAATTGATATTGTTGAATACATTAGAGTGCATTTTAAAAGTCAAAAATATGTGGATATCAATGGATAGATTATTTCTCTTTCTGTTTTATGAAGTAAATGGAGCTGATATGAATGCAGGAATACTGTGTAACTCTTGTAATTATGAAGTGAGTCATCACGTGTTTCACAATGCAATGAATTGTAATGTTGATAAAAGAGCCGGAAAAAATATTTTGTCTCATCTCTCATAACTATTTAATAAACTGAAGGAAGTCTGGATATGTTGTCTCGGCTCAGGAGCTGATACATTATTCAGCACTGACATTTCACTCAGAACTCATTGTGCCTGTAAACAACAGCACTTCAGCCAGGCTTTAACATCCAAACAACAATAAACTCTGACCTGCTGTAGTCAGCTGTGACACAGAGGTTTGTGTGCTTCTTACCTGAAGTGTCATCAAGGCTTTATAAAGCTGTGGTTGAGGATTTGTCTTCCTCGCATCAAAAATGAGAGTAATCCCAGCTTCTCTGATCTCTCTCCTTTAGATACAGAGATAAAAAGGTAAATTAGTACACAATAAAACAGATGGTACCACAGAGATGCCAAAACTGCCTTCCAGTATGACTTTAAATGTACAATTGATGTGTTTCAACTTTTTGGTAGATTGATTGGTTAATTGATTTGTTTATTCATTGATTTACTGGCACAGGAATATTACATCTTACCTGATGATAGAGTGGAAGTAGAGCAGCATATGAAAGAGCTCCTGACTTGTTACATTTGATCTCCATCCCTGGTGGTCTCCATAGAGCTCAACTATTGCCCTTCCTGTCCTGTCTCTGCCGCCTGAAGGGGTGGGAGAGAGTAAAGATCAGGGTATGCTGCAGAGAAATTACCTGATGCATCTCCACAAGTTTTTTCACAAGATCTCGACATCATGAGATCACACGAGCATTCATCTTGTCAGGTTTCAAGTTATGTGCTTGTGTCCGAACCACCGGTGGTTTGGACCAATCAGTGTCCTTTAAGGATTCTCGTGTGATCTTGTGATCTCACTAATCCAGCTGCCTCGCAAGGTAAGACAGTGAGAGACAGATAGTTCATCCAATCACCTGCCAAGTATTTTTTGAAAGTGCCTGCCCTTTTTCAAACAGTTTCCAAGACGACCTCTCAGATGGTTCTGTGTAACAAGCAATCTGGCATGTCAGGTTATCAGTTCTGTGATCATATTGATTGAGAGACGAGAGAGACTTCTTTCTATTTCAATAGTGAAGGTAGTAACTTTGCATGTGGAGGTAACTGTGACACCTTCTACTCCCCAGTGAAAGTACCGAGGGTTCAGTTACAATATTAAATAATAAAAAAAGTTACTCTGTATATTGAGAATTAGATTAGTTTTGATGGAAGAAGAGCAAAAGGCTCATAAAATCAAAAGTGCAAAAGCAGCAAAGGCCTGATAGACAAAGACAGAGCAGGCACACTAACTGATACTAGCACATGAAAGGAAATCATTCAGGACAAAAGAGCTAAAAGAAAGACAGAGAGAGTCAGAACAATTGTTGGTACATAGGTGAGTTTTACTACCCTTTCAGAAAAAAAGAAATACCAAAGATATTAGAGAAGACAATTAAATAGCCACAAAAGTGATTCCTCCATGTCTCAACATCACTTAATTTTATGATGACCCTGTAAAAACCTTCTTCTTGCTCTTTTTATGTATAACTGACAAATGTTATATTATCTCTATCTGCTCTTACGTAGGCAATAAAGGATTCATTTAATGCAGAATTTTTATGCAATCTTATTTTTACATGTTGTACCTCTCTGTACTGTGAAGAACTTTATAACTCATTTTAAAAGCCGCCAAACAACGTATGTGGATTATTTTGATTATTGTGGTTGTCAATGTTACTAACTTACCTGTGAGAGATGCTACTCCTAAATAGAGGGGGTGGGCTCTGGGGTCCGGGGATCCCAGGGGGAGGTGGTCAGGTCTAGGACGAGCAGAGGAAGGCTGGGGTTTCTTCTGTGTCTCTGCTGCTGGAGGTAGAACTATCTGTGACATGTTCTCCATCTGAAGACCATTTCTACTGGTTATGGATCCACTGACAGGCTGAACACCATCTATAGAAAGTGAAAACATCTTGTTGTAGGGAAGCTGATGAAGACTCATTTTCATTTTGTAATAAAAGAATACAACACGTAACATGACTCTGTACCTGGAATGACCATCTTCCTCCTGTTGATCTTGGGTGAAACCAGTCCAAAGGCTGTGCTTTTTTTACACTTGACCACATGTAGCTGGGGAATCTCTGCACAGGAGCCAGCATTTTCTCTTCTCCTGACATTTTGACCTTCAACAATGACCACCTCGCACTTCTCTGAGGTGTCCACCACTGCTGTGGAGAGGGAGGAACATCTTCCATCTAACAGTGATTCTCGTCTGTTCAGTGGTGCTGTAAGACATTTAGAAAAGTTTGGACTCCCTCCCATGGAATCGGTTCTGTTTTGCAGCCTTTGACGAGGCTTGAGGGTGCTCGTGTTCATCGCTTGAATTTCACTGGAATTAAATGGTGATCCATGATGTCTAGTGGAGGTCACATCTGCCTCTTTAGGATCATTTGAGCTTGACAAAGTTCTAGTGTTTATCCTTGTTCCTGCTGATAAGTTTGTTCCATTCACATTTTGTAAATTGCCATAAGGTTTGGCAGAGAGAACATCCCTTGGTTCCCTGAATGGCACAGTGGTCCTTTCAGTTGTCTGCTCCAGCTGTCCACCAAATTTTGAAAAATTTGTGCCTCTGTAATCCATACATGGGGCAGTGTTTGTATCTCCTGGTTTCCAATATGGAACAGTGTTCTTGTCTCCTGACTCCTTATAGATGGCTCCACTGACAGAGCAAGGGGACTGGTTTTGCATCCCAGGATCACACCACATTCCTTGGGCATTACACCATGGATCCACTGTTTCAGTCTCTGGTGGCCTCTGTCTGTCATCACACTGTGAGAAATCCCCATCCTCCTCCACCACAGCTAACATATTCCCGCTCTCTCTCTCCTGTCCAAAGGCGACAGGGTTTTGTATTGCAGCCTGGTAGGATTCCCTGTAGCGACACCTCAGCTCCTGAGCTCTGGAAACCTGTCCGCCTTGTCTCCTCCTCATACACGGGGTACAGGGTTTCTCTGAGAAGCAGACAGTGCGGACACATTGAGAGGGTTCAAAGGAGCCAGGGTGAGGCTGATGGGGTTGGGAATGGTGGAGAGTGGATGAGGGTCCAGTTTCCCCAGACATGTTAGGCCTTAATGATATAGCAGCCTCTGATCTAGAATGATTGTGCGTTTGTGGTTTTGTAGGTAATTGCACATGTGCATGTGCTTGAGGTGATATCTGTGTCTTTGGCTGTCTTTGTATTTGCATATATGACTCCATTTGTGCACGTGGTTGCATTTGTGCTTGTCTGTGTGGATATCTTTGCATTTGTGCTTCGATTTGTGTGTGTGGTTGCATCTGCACCTCTGAATCCTGTTGTTCCTCTCCTGCTGACTGAGCTCTGCCAAAAAGCTTAGTTGCCTGCAGAACATCAATATATTCCCCTTCTGTAGAAGCTTGGCCTGCTGGCTCACTTCTGTTCATATCTTGTAGAGTTGTGTCTTTATGTTTATCTTGTGCTATATTTTCAAGAACAATCACACCCTTATCTGCACTCTTGCATGTATTTGTGTTTTTACAAGTGCTTGCAGGGGTGCATGTACCTGAGACAGTGCTTGTTTTTGATTCTGTATTCGGATCTGTCCCAGTAACACGGCTGTCCCATGTGTTTGGGGACACCCAGCCTATAGGCTTTGGCTCTGATTCAGTCTCTTTCACTTTGACCAGCCTGGATGAAGAAGCACTGCTAGTATCTACGAGGCGGAGTGACACAGCAATGCCGTGCTTCGCTGGACATATTCTGGTCTCCACGGAGAAAGCAGAGGGATGTGAAGAAGATGTTAAAATTGAATTCTGAATGGTTACAGGACACTGTTCTGGAGCAGTTTCCTTTGAAGGAGAAAGAAGAAATGAAGTATTTGATGTAGAATTCTCAGGAAAATGAGGAGGAGGTGGAGGAAGAGGAAGCGGAGGTGGTAAAGGAAGATACGAAGGAGGAACAGAGGCCATACTACTCCCAGCACACTGTGGTACATCCACAAAATCAGGCACGGCCACCCGTTCCCATGGTAACCTCACCACGCCATGCTCAGTGGCAAGCAGGCATCGGCTGAGAGGCGTTCCATGGCGGCCCTGGTTGATCTCCTCTAACCAGTCACGGCTGAATATACACAGATAGGAAGTTTCAGGGACCGGGGTCTCCTCGACTAGTTCCACTCTAAGCCCCTCCTCTTCCAGTAAGCTGCACACCACAATGCGAGCTGATTGGTCACAGAACGGCGTCACTTGGAGGTAAAAGTCGCCAGGCTGAAGAAGCAGGGGGTCGATGGGAGCAAGTTGGATGACAACTTGGTCACGCAAACACAGAGGCCAGCCCTCACAGAGGAAGAGTGCATCCGTGTACTGAGCCTAAAGCAGACAGGGACATGGACTGTAAAGAATTTCAACAGAAATTAACCTACTTTTATCTCTAAATTAACATTATGTTAAGTGTTATAGAAAGACCTCAGGGTAATTCTGTTCCATAATTAACAAATGTTTTGAACATATGTGTCTTCAGATGCTCACACAAGCGTAGTCCAACACCGCTGTAGTGTATAAGACAGCGACTTACACATGCAGCCTGCTGCACGGTGTCTAAGATGTGCTTGGCCGGGACCAGAAAGTCCAGGAGACACCGCAGAGCGTCTCCCTGATAACGACTGTCGATGATTTGGAAGAGCTGGCTGAGAACAGTGGGGGCGGTGGCCTCAAAGGGCGGATACAGCGCCGACAGCAGGTTCTGGATGGACCCCTCCAGAGAATCAAGGTTCTGAAAACACAAGAGAGAAAAAATTGAGGCTAAAGAAAAAACATTGCTTTGTGTCCTACTGGTTCATGATGGATCCCATAACATCAAGTACAACGTAGGCAGGTCACGTTCTGTGGATGATATGTGGACGTGCACTACTTGGACGACAGCTTAGTCCACATGGATACAGTCAATAACTGTAATTTCAGGAATCCTTTGCCACATGCTGTAAAACATATTCTCTGCTGTCCTCCCACATATTCACAAGGTCAACTGCTCAACAATGGAAGACAATGATATAAACAAGCTGTTTCAGTCATATATCTCATCCTCAGTTAAAAAAAAAGCACATGATGAAGCACCACTATTACTAAAGTAGTTTGCTTTTAGAATTAAATTCTCACGTGAAATTACACAGGTCTGTCCTCAACCTCATGACCTTCTGAGAAAATAGCTCAACAAACACAAACACTCATCATTAAACATATAGTCAGCCAGCCTGACAGCAAACATCCAAGTAAACAGAGTGTGTGATGGCTGGTCTCAAGGCTAGCTAGCCTCTTGGTTTATGGTTTCACATTCTCTTTGACCTGAACTCATGGCCCGCTACCCACTTTTAGGACCTGCTTTATTTAGCTCGGCAAAGGCCACAGCAGCAGACCTCGGGGGTTAATGTATGTACATGCATGGCTGAGGCTCTGCGGGGAGATGATGTGTGAATTTCGACGCATAGCATGAATGTTGCTGCATTTTTTCCCTTCAGGTACGTGTTCCATGTCATTTACTGTATAAGATTACATCAAAGTACATGTGGGAGTAAGAAACAGCAAAGGGACACAAAAATTCTTCTTCACTTTTAAAAATCTTCGTCCTCGGTTGAATTAATCATTTTAGATTCATTTAGATAAAAACAACAACCAGGTCAGTCGCTGTCATCATAACATTTTCAACATCAAACTTTGCTCCAGTCATGTTTTTTATCTTCTCATTGAGAATTTGTTTTGGATAAATCATCCCACAGAATTAAAGGGTTTCCAGCTGTAGTTATGAAGAGAGGCAGACCTGGATGTACTATAGGGAGATGAAACAGAGGAGGGTGTGTTAGGGTGTGATGAAATCTGTCCCCTAAGACAATATTGGCTCAATACTTGTCCAACTCAAAGTTATACTTGACTCGCACCATCTGCTCTGCATAACAAGCAGACTTTCTCATTGAATTCTGTCCTACTCTGTCCATTCTGTATATCCCTGTATCTTTGCTGTTTCTTATGTTTCTGTTTTTTCTCTCTCATGCAACGCTTGCTCATCCCCAGCCTCACGGTCTCATCCCCTTACATTATCATCTAAAAACGCTGAACTCTCAGCCAGTTCACAACCCCCACAGCTCCAGAGACAGCACTGTGACTCACTGTGGGTCAGTCCTGCCACACCCCGCTGTGAAAAAAAAACACGGCGATATCATCATGATAACATGGAGAAGGAGGAGGAGGAGGAGGAGGAGGTGAAGGATTGCAATGGTGGTGGTTGACAGATGAGGATGAGGATGGTGGCTGGCTCAGAAGCACATTATGTACTGTAAGCAAATTCAGTTCACAGCTCATGAATTTTAAATTAAATGTTTTCCCATCTTGAGGACAATGAGCACCTGCTTCATCAACTCTTAAATAATGTCAGTGAGGGAGGTCTGGGATCGGTCCACAGATTCTTGGCAAAAGGCAGCTTGGAAATTGCAGACATTTTAATGAATGTGACCTTAACAAGGGAACTAACCAGTGGTGTTGGGTTGGGGCCCCCTGGCCCGGAAGCCTTTGGAGTGCTTACAAAATGAGAACTTGGAGTGTATTAACACTGCTGGTAATATGAGTCAGCTGTGAGAAGCAATCACCATGTTACTGTACGTCTGCTTACAAGGATACACACTGACACTGTAACACCATTTAGAGTATAAATGCATTGTCGAGTGTGTGTTTTTTAGTTAAAGTGTGTATTTGAGTGTCTGTGTCCAGTATGTGGTGTATGAACAGGCTGTTTGGACCTGTCTATCTGCCCTGGCCAGCATTCTGTTGCTGGAGATTCACACGGCTCTATATAAACACCCAGATCTCTCTCACTCGGCCACTGAAATAAATGATGGCGCTCACATTACTGTGGATAGCATGTCCCAGTGTGGGGGCTGAGGACAGTCTGAATATCTTTGTCCAGTATCATTATGAAACAGAAATAGTCTTTGCACATTCCAGATGTCAAGCAGGTTGCTGCCTGGACAAGAACAAAATATTTAACAATGAAAAAAGAAAAGCATTTATGGTGACTTAATACATTCCTGTGGGATGTTTATCCCTTTATACAGTATGTTTTTAACAGTGACATTACTTTTAGGGGAATTTTGACTATTTAATTTGATTGTATCTAGTAGAGAGTGACAGGTAATGTAGGGAGAGGGGAAAGAAATGACATGCATCAAACTTCAAAAGAGAGAAATTAATCCTGAATTCAGTGTTTTTAAAACCTTAGAAATGGAAACTGGAAAATATTGAAAGTATTTGGCTCCAGAAATGGTAGTTTTCACGACTGCTATTGTCCTTGACTTCAATGGCTAATCTATGTTGTGTTTACTTCTTATTATTTATACTATTATATTAACTACTGTAACTCCCCTCAGTTTATGAGTCAAATGAAGTATCCTCTAAAATATTCAGTTTGTGTAATTTGTATACAAAATGCCTGAGAAATATGTGAAGCACAATAAGCACAAATGATGTGATTTGGCCAAACTTCAGAGCCTCTACAGACACTGATAGAGCCTCTAAATAAGCATGAAAAGAATCCATTTCCTGTGTTTACGTCTGTGGTTTTTCATCTTTAAGAAAAACGAGCTGATGTACACAGATTCCCTACTGGATTACACAAACTATTTAAAATGTTTTTTCTTCCTGCTGCCCACTCATAGAGGAGCCGAGGGACCGATGTGGTTCTGTGTCAGCTCTCTTACAGGAGGGACTTCTTCCATCCCAATTCATTATTACAGCTTCTGCCATCATTAGTTCCTTAAACATTAGACTTTTCAAGGGCTTAATCACTCTTGTTTTTAGCTTGATGATAAAATATTTTATTCAAAGGAGTTTTAAAATGGCTACTCAGGTGATTGTGTACATGTGATGTCCATCTGGTCATAAAAATATTGGAAATCACATGTACACATATGTACGTGAGTGTTCCCTGGTTTATTTTAGTGATGAAATTTTATGGTTATAAAATTGTCTCTCGGCTGCATCTCCGATCATGAGAAATGCAAAATATTTAATGTTTCACATCACAGATCATCAGATGTATGATGATGTGACATAATAGTGTTATATTAATTAAGAAACATTACAGATTTCAGCTGTAAGCAGTGATGGTGTAAGATATCTCTGACATTATGCTGGCAAAGAACACAGAAGCATTTCTGTCAGCATTTCATTGTGTCTGTGTCTCTTAAAAGTGAAGATTTATCAACTGACAGGTCTCATTTTAATCACATTCAAGAGCTTTACAGCTCAGTTAATCATGAATACAGTGACAACGTTAATTAACACACAACTCAAACAGAGTTATCAACACAGGCATGTTTCCCATCCTGTAGAACTTAATTAAAAATCATTAAAATCTCATTAGGTCTACTCTTTTGGGCTACTCACAACCTCAGACTTGAATTTATGACTGTATAGAGACAAGGTCAGAGATCTTGATGGGGGTTTCTGCAGTGTGCACACCTGCTGTGGCTCATTATAAGACAAAGGTGAGGAAGTATAAAAGTTCCTTAATGTGACTTATAACAACATTTTTAAATGATGGTGGATGATTTTTAGATGCTGAGTTCAGTGAGGAGTCAAGTTTGGAGGAAGGAGGATGAATTTTGGCTGAATGAAATGCATCGGCAAAGGTCCTTCATGCTCCAGGCGTACTGTTCTGTATGTAACCTCTGACCTGTAGAGAACAACATCTTTGTCAGAACTAATTATATTGTACTATTGATCAGAAGATCAGAAGACTTTGTCACTATGAACCATCCAGTGATTGCATCTCTCCAAAACACAGGTTAACATTTTTGCACTCAAACTGTTAGTGGAAATGTTAAATAAGTATATCTTCTTTTGACCAAACTATTACAAAACTTAAAAATCAAATCTCTACTACACTAAAAGTTGTTTGCTACTGCTCCACATTCCCCACTAGATTAAAACTTTATACTTGGCAATCAGTTAAATATGATTATTTCTTACAATATGCAGCCATTTAACTAAAGGATACAGGTTTTTAGCAAAAGACACTGAGGACATCGTATCGGTACAGATAGCTTCTCTATTAAGTAATAAGTATTTTCAGAATATTGTGAATCTGAGGCTAAAATTCATCTATTTTGACAACTGACTAATGCAAAAGAAAACTATATAGAAAGAGCGAAAAAAACAGCACTGTTTGTTTAGAGGAAGTTGTTATTTGCTTCGCTATTGGTAGGATTTTAACACTGTGCAAAACAAACAAAACATTTTCATCATAGAGAGACTTTTTGAATCCAGGCTCCTCTTTTCAGCAGGAAGGGCTTCTCTACTCGCACATGCGTGCTCTGGTGAGCTAGGTGTGTTTTCAGCCTGCTGCTCTGTTGAGCCATTCACTGAAAATGACAACTTTCTGAATGACAGCAACACGTGTCCTGACCAGGGAACACCGATAGTGACAGACTATCTGAATTATTTGGTAATTTGGAGGAAAATTCAATTGTGCAGTAAACGGATTAGCCCTGAAGCAGAACACATAGAACAATCAGTCGAACACAGATGTGCTTCGCAACAGACATTACACATGATCTGTCGTGATGAAGAGTCTCCCTGTTTAAACACATGCCTATAAATATTGAAATTCTTTAAAGGTGAGGAAGCAGCATGTCAAAACTATGCATCACATTTTCCAAAATTTTTCCTTCAGCAATGAAACACATCCACAAATCTGTGATATCCAACCCTCAATAATTATTATTAGCAATGACAAACTAACTTAAATAACTAATGAGCATCATTACTCAGTTTTGTTTGTTGTTCATGCTACTCTATTGGCTTCCTGGAGGATGTTCTGCTTTATACAACAGCTCAAGTTGAGATTTAAGATCAAGATACACACCATATTAGATCTTTTCAGGCTGCCCAAAAACATCTGATATCTTTTTTGGGCATTTTGTGTGTAAATAATTTACCATTCCCTGCTATTCACAGCTTTGAAACGAAAGGGATTACTCGCAGTAAAGGGTTGTGTCAGAGGGGCTTTTTTGGAGTAAATGGATGTACCTAATAGATATGGCGTTGTACCTTTTAGCCCTAAAAGCTGCACTCTGGACTAAAAGTTACAAAGAGAATCACAAAAGTTTTCTTTTTCTGAGTGCAACATCTCATGGCACTCTACCTCAACACACCCAGTGACACCCGAGCACAGGCACAAGCCAAATTACACTGGGGTTGGACGTAAACACAGGCTGAGTAGAACTACTGTACATGACCACTCAGGCACCGAGTCGGCCAGACGGTATATTTAGTAGCTTCACAGGGATCAGCAAATCTGAGCTTGCGGAAGGCAAACACTAATCATGACAGCCTTGATCAGCAGGACGGTTTGAAGGTGGCTGTAAAGTAGCAGTCAGGAGGCAGAGAGGCATGTGTTTAAGTCATTAAAAACACGTCAGGGAGTTATGAATGAGCCGAGACCTTAAGCACGTCTTTAAAGTCATCATGAGTGAGTTGACGTGTCTACGCTGTGTGTGAGAGGCGTGTTATTATATCAAAGTGTAGCTTAGCTTTCACTGACATACTCATCTCATCTGTAATTAGCCCACAGCTGTGCTTAAACCTGCAGTGCGGAACTTTAGTTTCCCCCTTCTGGCAGTGAGAGTAATTATACAAACACTGTTGATGTCATCGCTGCAGAGCGTTATTTTTTTTTCCCATCTGCATTCTGTGAAGACCCGCCCCTACTCTGCCTCTGATTGGTTCTGACCCTGATATTCTTACCCTAACCATCTCACTCCCCTTGCCTAAACCTAACCAACCTAACTAACAAAGGCAACAAGTACTAGCCAATCAGAGGCAGAGTAGGGCGGGTCTTTGCGGAATGTGGGTGGGAAAAAACGAGGCCGCCACAGACCCCTGACGCTTCTTACATGAGCCGGTCCTAGCCCTGGCGATACAACGCAGTTGGGGCGCACTGCAAGTTGGTCTGTCTGCAAACTCACAGTATCTACACAACACACCCCCTTGATTAGTTTTAGGTATGACGATGGGGATGGTTAGGGTCAGGGGTCAGGGGGGTGTGTCATGTAGTAAAGTGGTTGTGTCATGTAGGTCTGACTGTAGATAGACCCTTCTTGAACAATGAGGACAGTCCACCCTGGTTGACAGTTGCAAACCAATCATTGCTGGTCAATGTACAACACATCACTACTGGAAAGTTGCCACAGACACCATTAAAAAACTCCATATACTGCAAAATACAGAGAGATTTATCTGGTGGCGATTGGCTTAATCAGCATTGTGTGAACTCGTTTGGCGAGGGCTTGAATGTACCAGACTTTCATTTATAAAAGTAAAAGTGCTGCACTTCAGCTTTAATGTAACTCACATCAGCAGATTTCATAACAAACAACCAGAAATGATTAAACAATTAAAACACAGATGAACTTCACTCAGTCCTGACATTAAAATACATGAGATCAAATCTTGTCACACTGAATCCTAAAATAGCACAGAGACATACAGACTAATTGAGACTTATGAATCACACAAGGCTTCATCTGATGTTTGAATGTATTCATTTGATGTGCAGCTCTGCGAACATCTTTTGATGCTCTGAATCTCAAAGCTAGAGGGAAATGATCAGTATATGTTTTGCTTGGAGTGTAAAAATGATCACTTTGCAGTTGTCCACACCCATCAGAGTTTAACGCTGAACAGCTGCCTCAGAGCCGTATCAGCTCAGTCTACATGTCAACTCAAAGTTACTGTCACTGAAAAGATCTTTTAGTATCATCAGAAGTGTCGCTGTGTACTCTCCGCCAAAGCAACATAAACGAGTGGCTCCAGGTAAAGGCGATGTGATGGTTTGTAGTTTGGCAAACAGAGCTGTTGAGCTGACTGTTGTGTGTTTCCATTGAATCACCAGGACGGGACAAGACGTCTTTCTGCTGAGAGAAAAAAGATGCTCTGTGTAACCTGGTCAACACAGAAACAAATTCCCAAACATTGAGGTCACTCCCAAAACAGGAATAGTCGGGTTAATGGATTCTGGTTTCAAAGACATGGCAAATATGCAGGAAATAGGGCGGGAAAATCACAGCAGCACACACACACACACACACATATACACCCAACGTCCTGCCAAATCAAACCTACAGGAGAGCTGGGCGGGCATTTTAAAATTCACATCCTCCCAGTCAGTCAGTGCCAAACAAAATCAACTTTATGTACAGGCCGGGCACACCCTCTCTGCAACCGAGGTAGGTGTAACAACATAGAAAATACATTCATTCACGAATTTCCTCGCCAGCATGTGCAGGCTGAGAATCTCAACAGTCCGAAATAAAAGAAAACGAAGAAAATGTTTGACTTTCCAAATGTCAGACCAATACATTACACGGCATTGATTTCCAACATCAACTCAACCGAGATGCTCAGGGATGGTTTCTTCACAGCAGACCTGTTCTAGCTCTTGTATGACTCACATGCCAGTAAGTGGGGATCCAGGAAGGGGGCAGATACAGTGGCTGGTTTGTGAAATCTGCCTTAATGCTTGGTAACCTGAAACCTTTACCTTGAGTCAAAACACTCCAGCAGAGAGCAGCAGCCAGAGCGAGCTATGGGAGCTATGCTGCGTAGTGCACAGTCAGTGTACATACATGTTTCAACATAAAAGGCTACTTGTCAAGACGCAATAAATAAATGACTCTGCAGTACTGTTTCAAAGGAGACAGCGCTGTAACTGTCATGACTTATGTGTTGTGGGGAAATTCTACACGAATGGATAATTTCAGACGTTAAAAAGGGAACAGTGTGTATAATAAGATGAAGAAAATAGTAAAACATGCCCATTACATTTCTTACGAGTGCAAAGTGACGTCTTCAAATGATTTGTTCTGTCTTAACAGTTCAAAACCTCAAGATATTCAATTTAGTGTGACACAAAGCAGAGAGAAGCTGCGACTCCTCACATTTGAGAATCTTGAACTCGCAAATGTTCATTTATCAATATGATTGATCGACTAACCCATTAATCAACTCGTTTCACCACTTAAGATTCTTACTGTAGGTCGGAGAAGCATAAAACACCTCACCCTGCCCTGTTATCTCAGAGAAATGACATCAAAATCAGGAAGCTGAAACTCTACAGGACATCCAACTCCCTCTCACAGGTTTGTCTTCATATAGGATTTGACAGATGTATGCCAAAACTTTATATTAGCAAATTAAATCAATACCAAGTGTCTAACAGGTCTAAGCCTGTTAGTAACGTGAGTAGAGAAAAGGAAACATATCATGTAAGATTCAGTTCTGTTACTTTACTTGATAAATGCACATTTTCGTTTGGTAAACGGTAAACTTGAAGGTCACTTTAAAGTTTAAATATATTCTAATAACCGCTACAGACCTGTGTTCAGAACGAACAAGATGGAAGTCAAAGTGTCTCACAGTGAACAGAGCAGATTGTCACATTACCATCTTCCTTTCTGCGTGTTTCCATTCCCATTCATCACAACAGTGTCGGTTTCTGAAATAATCCAAAAGGAGCGATAATCGTCTGCAGAGCTGCTTCTCCTGTGTGGTGGCTGCTGGACTAAAATGAAATCCATTCTGCTCAGACACTCGCTCACAGCTGAGTGAGCGAGGACAACCTTAAGCCAGCTGGATGAGCATTCGTCAGGTCCTCAGCCTCACTTAGCCTGTAATTTCTCTTGTTTGCCCCCCATCTCTCCCCCCCTCTCTCTCTCTCTCTCTCTCTCTCTCTCTCTCTCTCTCTCTCTGTGTGTGTGTGTCTGTGATTTACTGTGCTCTCTCTGCTTTCTGTCTCAGCTTCTCTGTCTCTCTCTGTGTTTGCTCTCCCTCTTGCAGCACATCGAGTGCTGGGCGCTATGTTTGTCTGAAAGGGGCAGCGTGACCAAACATGAGGAGAGGTGAGAGGAGGAGGGAGAGAGAGCAGGAGAGAGAGAGAGAGAGAGACAGAGAGAGAGAGAGAGAGAGAGAGAGAGAGAGAGAGAGAGAGAGAGAGAGAGAGATTAGATGATGAGGAGAAACAGGCTTTACAGTAAATCCAAGTACATGCAACCACAAATTCTAAGTTTAGTTTTTACTCTGTGGGATCTTCTTACACTATGCACACACACACAGGCTCAATAACACATTCATAATTAACCTGTGATGCCAACAAGAAACCCGATCATTGATGCCAACAAGGCGCTGCCAGCCAAAAACAAATGATCTGTCAGATCAGACTTGTATTACTCATAAATCTGGTCACACAGTCATATTATGGATGCTCACCTCACCTCCTATTTAGAGACAAAAAGCTGGTAATGGTAAACCATTAAATTTAGGGGTAAGGGCTGAGGTTAGGCATGTAGTGCTTATCGGTTAAGGTCTCCAGGGAATTCATGTAAGCTGATGCTGTGACAAAGGTGACAAAAATGTGTGTGTGTTGGGATCAGGTGAAAGAGATGAAGGCAAGACAGGGGAGATTTAGACGGCAAATTGACATCTTCTTTCTATTATGTGTTTTAAAATTGCACCAATGACAAGAACAATGATGAATTTGTTGAAAACACTAAAAACTAAACAGTTTTCTCTGTTTAGATGATTAAGAAGCCAACTAGAAGCATGAATTGAAAAATATGTGAATGCACTAGTTGCTAGTCCCCAATCATTTGACACTTAACATTGCAATATCTGTTTATGTTAACAGACTGGTAGATACAGACAGATACTGTAGAATGGAAACTGACTGAGATTGTCAGTGAAGGCGCTTCAAACATGTTCTTTAGGGAATCACAATATTCAGATTGGACATTAAAATATATCTTTTTTAAAACATACTACATAAAATATACTGTATAATCACACTTCCTTTAACTTCTTCTTTTTGGGCTAAATTCATATTTCTTAATATCACCAGAGCACATATTAGGCAACTATTAGGTGTTGACTAAGAATGATGAAAAAAAAACAAACAATAATTTAAAAAACATTTCACCATCCTGTACCAACTCTTAAATTAGGAGTGAATCAGTTAACGTCCCAGAGGGCTAACAAGCTGGCTAACACGATCAAAGCTACAACAGCACAGTTCCAAATTGTTTGATACGCTCAATACTGTGGCAGCAAAACCCCCATCCACCACCGCCTCATGTCATGTCACAAGACACTCTTGAGGACAAACTGAAAGAAGAGAAGAGAAGAGAAATAGGCTTCATGAATTATAACAACACAAACTTATTATTCTCACTTTAACTGTTTACATACAAACACAACACAAGTAAAGAAAAAACATCAGTTCAGCCATAGAGACATGGATCAAAGGGCAGCTACACTATCTGATTATATTTGTTGTGGAGACCTGAAGATCATCATCCTGGTTACAGTTTTAAGATATTTTGTTGAGGGGAGTTGAAACTAGAGCAGAGGCAGAGAAGAGCATGACTGGAGGAGGAGAGGTGAAGAGGTGAAGACGTGAGAGGGGAAGAAGAAGTGTTCAAACGGAAGAGGCATGAAACATCATACTGACGGCAGCTGTTGTGAAATAGTATCAAGAATACA
The DNA here is from genome assembly GCF_910596095.1 of Thunnus maccoyii. Lineage (NCBI taxonomy): Eukaryota > Metazoa > Chordata > Actinopteri > Scombriformes > Scombridae > Thunnus > Thunnus maccoyii. Next base: position 12,287,367 of record NC_056536.1, on the reverse strand, counting down.
TCATCTCTGTATGTTTGACCTGGTCATGTCAAAAGGAGACAAAGAGTGACAGAGAGATAGTGAGGTCTCTCTCTCTCTCTGAACCAGAGACAGAATCACAGCAGCACATTCCTCCGGAGCTTTTTCAGCACTCTGCTCAGTTCATCAACAGGCAAAAACCTGTGTATGAGTGTGACACATGCATTTGTCAGTGTGCGTGTGTGTGTGTGTGAGTGAAAGTAGGTTTATGACTGTGGACTACATGACAGGCATGGACTATGACTGAGTATCGAACCTCAACGATCTGAGTATTGATTAAAATGTATGTATAGTATCAAAAACTCTCACCAAAAGTCTGAATCAAATGCTTGGTCAGATTATGGTTCCTGTTTCTGAATTCTATTCTACATACTAATATTATACAGTATGTGCTATATTATATATATGTGCTCATAGTATACTGTTTTTGAAGTTATTATAGACAAAAAATCCATTTTGTTTGAACAGAAAATGACACAACATGTGTACCAATCCTTGCACAAATTGTGACTTTCAAGACACTGACATTTACATTTAAGAAAAAGACGGAAAATGTTTTATAAAACACTTTTTTCTGAGATTGTCTGGAGCTGCTTCACCACCATCCTCAACCGTTTTGCAGATGAGAGCAGCTTCTTCGTGTCCTTTCTACATTACATGGTGGGACGAGTTTCACATGAGTTTCATAGAGAAGGCCTACTCATATTTGACATGAACACTCATATTCAAAAACTGGTTAGAATTAGCATTTAGTCTGACACTGGGACACAGTTTTAGTCTTGCTTGCTTATACATCACCATGATCAGATATTTCCTGATGTAAATCAAAACATTTTTAGGACATGTTTTATTTAGGCAAAGTTTTTCTTACATGCATTGATGTATTTGAAAGAAATACACTGACACTCAGGTATTGTATGTCTATTGTATGATATTATATTGTCATATTGGCGCTATATGTATATGAGTGATGGTTAAAGTGACGGATCAATAAGAATAGATGGAAATATCAGCTGTTTCTTACCTGACAACAGAATAAGCTACAGTATTCATCATAATGTATCTGAGAGTAGCGTGCCCTCTGCCTCGACTTCTGCAGTTGAGAACAAGCCTGAGGACAAACATGTGTGTTGTTGTTGTTGTTGTTGTTGTTGTTGTTGTTGTCATATATTGGAGCTATCATTGTTGTCCTCATGTTCCTCTCTCTCTCTCTCTCTGGTCCTCCTCCAGGCTCTGTTAATGCACTGACTCCAATGGATGTCAAGGCAAATGTGCAGAAGTCACAAAGGGACACAGAAAGAGCGGGGGAGAGGGAGAACGAGGGTAAAAAGCAGCAGGGAGGGGGAATGATGGAGAGAGGGTTTTTAGTTGTGTGTGTGTGCGTGTGACAGCACGTTTATGGTATTAAGCTTGAGCAGAGCGAGCGTGTCCTAGCCAGAGGAGAGAAGCTGTTGATTCAACTGGTTGCAGCCAAGGCCTTGTCGCCCTTGTCCTCATCTCTCTGTCTCTCTCTCTCTCTCAAAATCCCTTTCTTACTCAGACTCGCTCTCTCACCCCCTCTCTCCATTTCACTCATACATATTATAAACGGGACATTTTACTTAATCCCAAATCTCTGCCCCTCCTCCTCTGCTTCTTTTTCAGGTCGTCATTGTGAATTACAATCTGCACAGATACAACATGTTTGGTTAAAAATAAATGTTTAACAAAAAACAAATCCATGAAATCATGTGTGTGTGTAAGTAGAGGATGACTTCTTTGTGACACACACATTCAGGGTGGACATGGGCTATGTGATGTTCAGACAATGAACACTGATGAAATAAAAATGAAGTCACTTCTGTGTGTCGCTTTCTCGTGTTGCTGCTGCATTTTAATGTCCATGTATCATTAATGCAGGGTTCCAAAGTTCTCCCAAAATCACAGTTTTACAAGCTAACTGCTCTGTAGCTGCAGTTGCCAGATGAGAACAGGACAAACTATGACATAATAGTCATATCTGCAAATTACAAGCAACTTAGGGAATATTTTTTCAAATGGTCATAATTTAAAAGAACTGAGTTTTAAAAAATTTGATCTGGGTGTCACAAATGTACGGCACTCACTGCAAGACAAAAATGCAGTTTCTTTCTTATTGTGGTCTGGAGCTGAAATGATTAGTCTGTAAATGTGAAGATTTGCTGAATCATCGGCAGATTCATCAGTAATGAAAATAATTGTTGCCGCACTAGTCTGGACAGGACTAAACTAGCTTGAGACAGATGTAAATTTAAGCAGACTGTCATTACATAACTGTCAGTTCTCTCTTTGCAACGCAAACTGTTCCTACATCTGATTGGACAAACGTAGCCCTTGCTGGTCTTTGCTTTTGATCTTCAGACTGAAAACTAAGAGTTTCCCAAACTATCCATCAAAGTAGTTTCTGAATAAATTTGATGTAAGATCATGCAGTTGCAGAATCTACTTCTATAACAATTTTAATACTTGTTAAGATGGTTCAGAAACTTTGAGAGGTAGTAGGTCATCATGATTATCTTAACACTCCTTATAGTGAGTCAGTTCTCATTGGACATTTTCCTGATTTAAATCTTATATTTTATACTCTTTTTTTCATGGAAAATGTAGCCTGGATTTTCAAGGCTAATTGTCTGTGGGGTAAAATATCCATATTTGCAGAAGCATCTGCGCTCGTCATCTCTCTATTTATCTTCACTATGAATGTCTGTGCAACATTTAAGCTCCAGACATATTAAAACAGCCAGTAAAACGAGCCTGCTGCTCTGAATGTAACACTGACTTTACTGTATTTGGGAGCAGTGCTGTCAATGTTAGACTATGTCAGAGCAGATTCACAAAGGTGTGTTTGTGTTCATGAGTCAATGTGCTTTGTTACAACAGCTTTAATGGAACGTGTTTAGCAGCTACTAATCCCAACGGGTGAGGGAAACAAACGCACCTCGATCCTTGCCCATCTATTTTTGCCTCCAGCATCCTCAGAACTTCAAGCATGTGTCGTCCCAAGCTCTGGCTTAGGCAGCTAGCACCTCATTACCATTCTGTAAAGTAGTTAACATAGCTGGAGATGCATTTCCTCCAGTGAGCAACCAGGGGTCAGAGCTGAGAAGCACAGGAAGTTCACATCATCGACAGTTTTATGAGCAATTGACTGTTTTAGTGTTTCTTGAACTTTTTATGGAGTCATTGGGATGCAGGCATGTTTCTGGTGGTAAACAAGAGCATGAATCCTGCATGAGATGACACATAAATAGCTGTGGTAGATTTCAGGAGGCTACTGAATCAAGTCTATGTTTATATTTTTGATAGCTGAGGCTCATATCAGAGGTGTTTTCACCCACAAGCCAGTGAAAGGTAGACTTCCTCCATTATTCAAGCTATTATTGTCAATTTCATAAAAAAGATTCAATCATTGTCCTTTTCACATATCAGTCTCTTCTACATTTTTCATTTCTTTCATATAATTCAAGTGAAACTCTATATTCCCTCTATATTGCAACATGTGGTCAATGTCAGTCATGTGTTTGTGTGATGAAAGAGTGAACTGAACGCCAACAGTAGAGGCAACTCAAGTCTACTGAAGGAAAGCTAGATGATATTTGGCAGAGAGAAAAGTACAGAAATATTATTAGCTAAGTGTATTTAAAATGTACTTAAAGTAAAATGAACTCATTATGAAGAACAGCCCCTTCAAGGGTGTTTTATTCTTATATATACATATCATATTATTATATTATCACTGAAGCGTTTGTAGCATTTAAGCATTTTAATGTTGTAGTTGGTGGAAGTGGGGGTACTGTTAACTACTTCACTGTTTATACTGTTTGGTACTTCAATCTAAAACAATGCATCATATTTTGAACTATTGTGCACTTTTGCAGAGAAAGCATAGGATGTTTTCCAGTGCTTTCAGTGCCTCTGAAAAGTAGTTAAGTAGAAGTATAAAGTGGCATAAAATGGAAATAATTTCAGTAAAGTATAGAAACCTCATACTATGACATTTGAGTAAATGTACTTAGTTACCATCCAGCAGTACCAGATGTGGCTCCTGTCATGACAACTATTATTGGTCATGACTTGAAATTTTTAAGACTTTTGAATAAGTAGATACAATATTTATCTTATTCTTTTTATTATCTGAAATAGTTTTAAGAATTTAACTAATCAGAACCAGTAAATAAAGACTAACCAGCCTCCGAGGAACTGAATAAAAAGCTTTCATAAGACTATTATAATATTATACGTTACTTGATAAAACTTGAAATCAGAAGTCAAAGCTGTGACCTAAACACCAGCTTTTCTGGTTCATGGTGTCTTTATGTTTTGTTTTTGCAGCAATCAGTTTAATTTCTGCCCAAACTGAGGCTAAACAGTGTTGAACAATAGCAACAGTATCCTGGTTTCTACTCCGAGCAGCATATCCAGGTCTCTTAAAATCGGGATAAGGGCCTAACCAGGTTTCTGAAACCAGGATATGGAGTTTATATGCGTAACACAGCCTCCAAAAACCTGATTGTAACCAGGATACTCCTGCACATGTAAACACACTCAAGAGAGGCTGAATGCAGTGATTATAAAACCATCTGGAGAGGAGATAACAAAAGAAAAAGAAAATGGAAAAGATAGGATATCAAAAGAATTTGGCTCTAACTTGGTCTGAAAAAAACTAACCACAGGCTTTTCATTCCTGACTCCTTATCTGTCTCTCGATCTGTAATCAGAGGACAATGTCAAAACTGGAGACCATCCTGTGTTTTCTCTGCATACGTACATTTAGCTGTATCCACATTAGTTTTCACCCAAGCAGCAGCCACCACAGCTGACTCTTGTATCCACTGTGCAAAAAACCTTAAGATGCAGTACCTGTCATAACCACTAGATGCTGGCTCCAAACAAGATCTCTATGTGAAGGTCAAAGGGAAACTCTCCAACCTCTTTCTAGGAGTCAATATGAGCTGACATTTCAGTAGCTAAATTCACTTTTATGTTTGTAATTTCAAAATAACTATGCCATTAAAGCTTCGACATGGGGATATTTTGGGGTGTGATACCTTGACCGACAGGTGTCTGAGCCCATCAACCCTCAGCTGTGTTGATCACCACCTGCTTGTTTCCACCTCAACACCACCCAGACTCCAAGCTGTAGCCTTACAGTGTATTTTCTAGCTCTAAACAAGAAAAAGTGGCAGTGAGAAGTAAATGGTTTGCTGGTAAGGAACCTACACATGCATTCCTGACCCACTTTGCAAAGGTGCAGACAGCTTGGCAGGAATGTCATCATTATAGTCGTGACACCCATGTGACATGCAAAACTTCAGTATTCCATTGGATGCTAATATTACACCACACCAGTGCTAAACCCGGTATGGGCAGAACACTGAGCGACAGAAAAACTCTAACAGACTGACCCAGGAGATCTAGGCAGCGTGATTCAACACTTGCTCTGCAGCGACGGCTCTAGGTTGAGAGAGACAAATCAACCCAGTGGGGGAGTGAAGGAGAGGCATCTATTTTGGCCGTCCAACTGACTGTGTGACCCCTCACTGCCTCCTCTGGAGCTGACCCTGCTGGTCATAAATCACCATGAACTGTGGGGCTGACTGGGGTTTTTTTTTTAAAACACATTGTTCTCACAGTGGTGTGTGTGTGTCTGAAATATGACGCCTACAGTAGCCAGATAGACAAACAAAATAGACAGGCAGGCATGACAGGAAACTAGGACATTAAACACAGAGAATGAGCACAAGTAAAGGGGACAAGTCGAAGATGTTCCTGTTCCTACTAGTATTCCTACAGCATGTTATGGTAAATTATTAGCCTTGACCCAGTTTGGATCTGCTGTCTTATGGACCTTTATGTTTGACTCATGCAGTACATGTTCTTTAGGCTGGTTATAATGCCATGACTCCTATGATTCATATGCAACCCTGGTTGGACTTGAATGTCAAGTCACAGTAGGCCTGGAGAAAAAGTCATTGATCACATCAGCAACAAACTGCAGCAGGACTGTGTGTAGATGAACATTTTCCTGCTGTTTCTGTAAATAAAAAGCACTTCTAAAAGACACCAGGAGCTTTAATCACACACACTTGACTTGACTAAAAGGAATAGTTTGACATTCTGGGATGATATCAAGAGGACTGATTAATCCACCTACTAGCACCTCTGATGATTTACAGGTGCTGCTAATCTGATTTTTTCAACCTTTGGACAGAGCCAGGCTGACTGTTTCCAATATTTATGCTATGCTCAGATAAATGGCTGCTGTGTCCAGCTTAATATTTAGTACAGACATGAGAGTGGTATCGATCGTCTCATCTAAGTCTCAGTCAAAATGTTAGACCCTTGCAAGCTGGTAAAACTGGTGTGACAGTGGACTCTCTGTCTGGATCCCAGCCAATAGTCTTTATTGCTCCACAGAGGGATCTATTTTTTTCTGGAGAAAATCAAACTCTTAAAGGGAAACTTCATGTCTTTGCTAAAATCTGGGATCCATATAAACACTACTGTCAATTTTATAGTAAATTATTTTTTCTTTTAGATTGTTTGGTTTCTGTCTCTCTGTATCATAACCCTTATTTCAGCTCAGAAATACATTGAGGTAAAGACCTCATTTACAATGTAACCAAGTAAAAAAAATAAATAAAAGAACCAAGGCATCAAAAGACACAAATAAGGAACATATGATAAAAATGATATGGGTATACATATAAATATATATGTATGGTCATGTATCTGCACTGTGTGGAGGTTTGTATACCCTTTTTTTCGACATGTAATTGAGTGATTTTATACTGACCTATGGATCTAGTTTGTTCTTTCTTTTTTAAAAGAGCTTAAAACTAAAAAAAGAGAGTTGCAAAACATTGGTGACAGTGATCAAGCGTGTTTTTGCCATGACCTGATATAACAGAAAGCAGTCTGGATGAAATCCACTGTGAACACGATCACTATTATCTTCATCTGAAACATAACGTGTACTGTAGATGATTGAATATGGAGACTAGGTCCTGTTAGATACTGTGGATACCAAGCTGCCAATATTTAGATCTCTGTATGTGACTGTCACTGCTGGTGGTCTGTCCCTGAAAAGTCGGGGCCACTTTCCCATGCTCCACTCTGTCTAGACAAGAACACACACACACACACACACACACAAACACACACACACACACACACACACACACACACACACACACACCTTAAGAGTGTAATTTTGGGGAGCTGTTCAAAGATCAGAAATAGCATAAAAACTTAAACATATGGGTTCTTAAACTTTCCTTTGCTGTAAGTATTTGTAAGATTTTTTTTGTTCTGTTTTGTTCACTAGAACTGGCGCTCACGAAAAAGGAAATTCTCCCGAACTCTAAAATTACCAGAGATTACTGGAGGTCATCTTAATGACTCTTGAGTCTTTTAGGAACAAGAAAAATCAAAACCACATGAGATCACTCCTTCTGTATCCTGCCGATCAGTGTTTCCTGCATCTATACTGTATATATACTGTACATCTTCATAGAATTAAAAAAAAACATTTTGTCATATAACTTTTTCACAAAAAGTCTCTCTACCTCACACACACACACACACACACACACACACACACACACAGCTAAAACACAGCAGACAGGTGATGCTGATCAAACACAAGTAGCATGAAACCCTTGAGGTAAAAAAAAGTCGAGTGGTAAGCGCCGGCTGGGGCAAAACCTTAACACAGGCCCGAGAACAGCATCTAGAGGCCAGCGAGTACACCTGCACTCAGAGGAGACAAACAAACCCTCTCAGCAGCTGGTTAAACAACACACACACACGCAAAAACCTCCTGCCTCTTATTTATAACCTCGCCCACACAGCAGAGAAGAAGCCCCAGAGTGGAGAAGACGCAGGCAGCCGCACAGACAGACAGTAACAGCTGGTTACAGGAGTGAAGCCACAGAGTTCAGGTCACACAGGAGGAATGTTATATTTGAAACAACACACAGAGAGCGGTTTAAGGCTGCAGTGGATATTTCTTTTTTCATTACTGATTTTCTACCAATTAATCTGTTGATTTATAACATCACAAATGTCCTCCGCAAGTTTCCAGAGCCCAAAGTGATGATTTCAAATGGCAAACGTAGTCAAATCAATTCTTCACATGTGTGAAGTTGAAATAAACAATTATTTGGTGTCTTCAACTGAAATGTGAGTGAAGCGATTAACAAATCTCATATTACACTGATAATCAGCTATAACTGATGGCCAAAACTGGAGTAAAATAACCTTCGGTCAGTCAGTTCCTCTATTGATTGACTAATAGTTGCACGACTATTTATTCCCATCATTTCAAGGGTCAAAGGGATATATTAAGAACTATATATATATATATATATATATATATATATATATGTATATGTGCGTGTGTGTGTGTATATATATATATATATATATGTACATATATAGGTTTAACTGCAGGTTACGTAAGTATGTCATTTCTAAGATGAGGGTTAAATTGCTCTTTATACAAATCACAATGTCCTCTCAAACCAAATTATGGTAAAAAGGACACATAATGACAGGAAGTAATGAGCCCATTTACAAAAAAAAAACAACAACTATCCAATTAATTGTGCATTCATGTCTAAAATATGAAACAATCCAGTCTGCGGGGGTTTGTGCATTTTGCAAGAGTACAGGTCAATGGCTTTTTCACAAATATCTCCTTCAGTGCCAAAACTCTCCATGTGGAATAACATGAGCTGCAACTGTGAATATCAGATATCAGCCCTTTGATGAGGACTCAAATCTTCAATCAAGCTAATTTTGATTCAGGCTAGTGACACTTAAGCACACTGTCTTGCATGCGTGTGTGTCATCACATCATCAGTCATAAGTTTATGTAACTGACCGCCAGCAGAGCGAAGAGTTGGGTAGATTATCACCCTCTCCTTGGCTTCTGATTAAAATAATATCAGCATGGATTAATCCAATCCTCTTGATACTAATTTTACTGGAGTGAAACACAATCCTCTGGGTGCTGATGTGAGCTTGCAAATAAGACACAAATTAGCCATTATTAACCTTCTGGCGTCCATATTTGTTAATGACACATTGTAATAGTGGCAGTGTTATGTAATGTAACATACTGATAACATTTGGCCGTACAGCACAAGCTTAATATGTGATCTGAATATTGATTAAAATAATTATTAAAATCAAATGAACCGTCTGCTTGATATTTAGTGATAGATAAACCTAGTTCATAATCAGGCTACATCTGTCATTCCCAGCATTAACATACAGCAGCACATGCAGATATAATCAGACAAATGCGAAGATAACGCAGATATTTGTGTGGACGTACTGAACTGAACTTCAGAACTGAGACAAAAATACTAAACAGGTCACTTTTTTTCCACTGTTCTGCATTTACACGCAGCACTGCGCATTTCCAAAGTGCCTCAAGTCTACACATGACATTAAAATCCACCAACTGTGACCTGCTAATTAAAGTCGGGTTTGTTGTACAATGAAGTCTTAATTCATGCAACTCGCCAAAGGGCAAACAGTGTTGGTTCAGTTTGACACCATCATGCCGACAAGTCAATTATACGCTCCGGTACTGAATCTAAACTCAAAGCATGTCATTGTAGCGTTAGTTTATTAACTATTTCAGTGGTTTAACGTTTTAAAATGAAATAAAATACATAAATGATCAGTTGGGCTCTCTTGTCGATTAAGTCCTCATCCATCACCATGACATCATTACCAAACTTAATGAGTGTGGGTGCTCTCTACCTTGCGTGTCGCTCCTCATGTCCAGTCTGAGAGTGTTGGAGTTACAGCAGGAACATGCTGCAGCAGCTCCGTCTGTCTGTCTGTGTGTCCACCTGGAGGTGTGGAGGGTCCCTTGTTGTTCGGATCGGCGGTGCAGCGTTCTCCTGGTGCCGCAGAGTCTCCAGAGTCTGATCCACAGAGAGACGGGAGCGCGCAGCGGGGTTGCGCGCGCTGAGTGAGTGGAAATCAATGGGAGGAGAGATACAGTGAAGCAGCGCGTGGAGAGTTAATGAAACCAACCAGTGGGGGGGAGAACTGAAAAACACTGTCTGAGCATACTGTCCATCACGTGTCCATTCGATATAAACCTAAAAGACCATTTAAGACCATCAAAGTCAGTATACACATTTACGCCATTGCACCATTAACACAAATAAGTTTGATACCGATAAAAATAAAAATAAAATGCAAACATTTATCCAAGATCATTGTTTCTATATATGTGCTGTATCTGAATATTGATCCTGAACTGATAGCCTGATGTTTTCTACTGTGTCAAATTGTAAATAAAAATGAAACTAAAATGAAAGTATTTATACCACATTCATATCCAAGAGGGTGATATATTAAAAGCAAGTAAACAACAAACGAAAGATAATAATTTCTAATAATTCAAACTCTCTTGGAGAAGCCATACAGACTTAAAAGGGGTCAGATGTAGGAATAAAGCAGAAACATCTGTTCATTAAGTTGAAGTTCATCAGTTCAGAATACTGAATGTGTATCTAACAAAACTGGGTACACCCCTGTGCAATATCACTGAAATGTTAATTGTATCATTGTAGTATTTTTCAGGTGTAGTGTAGGGTATTTGTACGTTACTTATTACTTGATCTTATTTGTAATTAAAAACAAACAGGTTAGATAAACTAAATTGAAAATACAGACCTCAAACTCCAGTTAAGACTAATTGCCTAAAAAAGGTTATAAAAGAACCTGTGAACACCACAACTTTCTCACTTTTGGTCTGGGTTGTGTCTAATGCAACATGGCTCCACATGGTGAGGAATTGCCTGAACAAGTAAGAAACCAGATTGTGAGATTTCACAAAAATGGGAGAAGGGTACAAGATTATCAGTAGGCTACTGATCAGAAGCCAAAACACAGCTGCAGCAGTGGTTAGGAGGTACAGGAGGACCCGAACCATCAATAACAGAAGGTGCCATCCTTGAAAAATGACAGCATGCAGTTTATAAATATGGAGCTTTCATTGTAGTTTAATTAGTTAAACCTTCTGTTTTTAAGTGAATTGGCTTAATTCTTCTTGAGTTTTCTCTAAAAACAAATAAAAATGTATTAAATGGAAATGATTTGTTTTATTTAACATTTTAGTGATATTGACCAGGCGAGTACTCAGTTTTGTTTTGTACTGTAGCTTAAATCTATTAAAATCTTAACATTTTTATTTCTTTCTCTCACATATATTGTTTATAATTTTAATTTTCTATCTGTTCTATAAGTCTATGGCAACAGTGTATATGTTGAAAGTGTATATGTCTGGCTCAAGCCAATCTGATGATTTCCTGTGAATTTGTTATTCTAAGGACATGCAGCATCACACCACACACCCACAGTACTGTAGGATGATGCTTCACATGCCACTGCTGTTTACATCACTGCTTCCTTTCTCGTGGGAAACATGAGGAGCAGCTTATTATAAAAGATGAGGGCGGTGGTTTCATCATTTAAACAGAATCTGAGAAATGTGAGGGACGATTATGTTCATACAGAGAATAATTACTATTAATATGATTATTTAATACAACAGAACAGTTGCAACAGATTATTGTGTTTAATTACACAGATTTTGAAGGTTTTATGTAATAAAATGATGAAGAAAAGTGGAAAATCTTGATTTTAAAGATGGTTTTCTACATTGAAAACATTAATATGATGACAAAAATGCAGATGTTTCACCTGAAAGGCCTTTAGAGCATGTAGCATTGACTTATTAACCAAACTGTCTATTTATTTAGACATAGAAATATAGAAATATAGAAACATCTTTGCAGGCTTTATTGGTCTGCTGCTGTAAATCTTAATATTAGGTGTCCATTATCCAGTTAGGCCACACAGAGGAAGCTACTGGGTGATTAATGACTCAACGGGTTTATTTTAAGTCAAGTCACTATGGCACCACCATGACATTTCCATACAGGTTGGTGTCTGTGGGCAAATACGAGCTCTCTGATTCATTTTGTTCTCGAATGCCTTTCTGCTTTAACTACATCAAAAGCTAACTTCCCTTTGAGTGGCTTTCATGTCATAATTTTTTGGCAAAGGTCCTTTTCATTATATAGCCCACAGTTTCCTGTTTGGGTCAGAGGTTGTAATAACAACAGAGAGCCCCCAACACACACATGCAAACCACTATTAGCAGCCACTGATAGCCATCAAATCTGTTTTCAGTGGAGCTTCGCAGTTAACAGAGAAAATATAAAGCTGGGAAACCAACAGCTGGACTAAATTAAGATTCACATAGGAGCATGTTGATATAGGTATTTTAAATTTACCTCTCCTCCACTGTAAATGGTGTCGAAAGGGAGGAGAATATTTACTTTTTTCATGTATAATTGAACTTTTTATTCCATCTGCAGGTTGAGTTGAAGGCAGCTGTTTCTTCTCAGAGAAGATGTGCTGGAAAAGACTGGACAGTCAGCCAATTAAGTGTCTTTTCATTCACTCAGATCTATATCAACATCCGTCACTAGATGGAGCCATTTGCACCTGACAGTGTGTGACATCCTCTTTCTTCCACACTCCTCTTCTCACATCAAACATTAGATTCAAACAATCATTTGGATCCAAAATTATTTCCTCAAACAAATTCCTTTCTACAAGTTTATTGAACTTTTTACTACAACACAATGGTTCACGTACAATACAGCATAGTGATGTGTCTATATATACAGAAGTTTTGCACGGTGATTCACATAATCATGTCGACGCTACAGTATAATAAATAAAACAAACATTTGGGATTTTTCTCTGAACAGAGTTTGCGTGTACCTCTCTTTTGCATTTTTTCTATGCCGCGGCACGCTCTTTTTCTTACAAGATTAACAATATATAGCACATGTATTTTAGATATGTTAAAATCAGACAGTGGAATAGCAGATGACAATATAGCACACATTCACCCCCCTCCCCCCTTCAAATTTATTACACTTAAAACATGTCAAATAGAGGGTCTGCTTGGACACGTACAGTAGGGTCTGACCAGGGTGTGGCTGAGGGATTATTTTGGATGTCATGTGCTAGAATGAAGGTGTTGTACATGTAGAAAATGATGATTATTTGGGAAAATGATGGTTATTTCTGTATTGGACACGCTGACTTGATTATCGGCAATCACATAGTTTTAAGCCTATGAGGAAGACAGTGGTGATGGCCCGTGGTGGTTATGACTGTGAATGTGAAGCCCTGAGATGTTGTTAATGCCAGTAAGAGCATGAGACCGAGCGGCGCTGTCATGGTTGAGGCTGTTAAGGATCAGACGACTGCAGAGGATCACACTTTCCTGCAGTATTTGGGCTTAGTGACACGTAGAACAAGTCCAGTCATGCGATGTCATACACTGAACATAGAGAAACAATTTTGAGTATAAAAGATTTTGAAGATTTTGTTATGCAAATAGAAATAGATGCTCAACAAACTCTGAGGAATCTGATCAGAGTAAACTTAAATGGAGATTAAATGTATCTGGTGAAACTTATCTTTCAGCACCCCTGTCACTTATGCAAAAAAGCTGTTTGGTTCTTTTGCATGTTTCCGATAACAGCGAGACACTTCAGCGCTGATCTGTCCTTCAGTAATTCAGTGAGTCAGCACAGTTCAAATGCATTCATCTCCTCATCGCACACCTGAGACATGCTGCTTTCTTCTTATCCTGATTGGCTGGTCAGGATTTCTAAGAGAAGAATTACACCACAACCTCAAAACAAGCTTCAAACAACAAGCTTCTGTCAAAGTGTCTGTGTCCATCCAAGACTGGTGGCTGCTCAGCTGGGGACTGAATCACTGAACCACATCCGTACAATCTTAAAAGGTTCTTAGATGTTACCGCACAAATCAAAATCAAGATAACGCAGGGGAAGTATGTCAACTGTATAACTTTACATTTAATCCAGCTCTGATCCTGCTACATGATGGAGAAGGAAAATGTGTATGAAGGGATTTTCAAGAGAAAATAACTACTGCTCTATACTTACAGCGACTGGCGTACTAAAGTCACAACTTTCTCTAGAAACTCTAAGATTAGCTCTTATTCAGCAGTTGAAAGGATGATATCTTAGTATACTGTAATAAGTGTATAATAAGTAGCTCTAGAGGTAGTAATTACAAATGTATGCACATGACAGCGTGTTAGTTTGATCACGAGAGATCAGCTCTTTTTAAGGCTCGGTAAGAAGACTCACAAGGTGTGGGTGCGATGCAGGGAAGGAGCCACATTAAATGGATGTGGGCAGCATTACCTGAAATGCACATAATACAGCTGCAAACATCACAGTATCAAAGCTATTACAAAAGTTGTTGTCATTACAGACTGCAAGCCTGGGCTGAGTTTCCCCGACGCACTTTGCATCTGATGTCCTCTTCTGTTAAATTAAAACTAAACTCAGATGATGTTTTTGTCGATTTTTCTGTGTTTACGCCACATTAACATAACGACCCAGTCTCGGACTCAAATCTACTTTAAAATAGAAAACCTAAAGCACTGACACCAGGACCAGGATTAAGGGAAACCAGCTCTCTCTCTCTCTCTTTGACATCTGTCAAAGTCGATCAGACGCTTCACGCGCAGCATACCAGCTCCTGACTGGAATCATGACACATGCAAAGATTTGAAAGCTAACCCGCTAAGCGACATGCATGCAGGGTGTGGGTCTTCTGTTACAAGCTGGCGTTAACACACTATACTCTTATTTACGACAGAGAAAAAGGTCATGTCTGCCTACAGTATGTCATCCACATGATGCCCTTAAGAAGATGTGTGCAGGGGACGGTGGAGGCTGTGCATTCACACAAACAGTTGCTGGTCAAAAACCTCTACTGGAGTATACAGCACTATTATTTACAACATGTGTGTACTAAGTAATCAGAGATGGAGTCAGTCCCGTTTCAATTCAACCACCTTAGGAGGAAATCAGCATCAGTGATATCTGGTGACAAACTGATTGGCTGAAGGATCAATGAATTAAGTAAAGTTCTATATTTAAAAAAAAACTAATTCTGACTTATTTCCTGCGCTGATTGAATTGGAGGACACTGGACCCCAAACCTGAAGGTGAGAGTGGTCACCACAGGAGCAGGAGGGGCTTCATATAGTTAGAGGACTAAAGGGCTACAGATCTTCATCGTCATCTTCATCAGTGATGCAGTGGAGGGACAGGGAGACGGGCTGCATGCAGATGAGAGGGGACGGTCGTTGGACGGGTACAGTGTCTGGTCTTATCTGGAGAGACATAAGAAAAGGAAGTCATTATAATAACAGAAATGTGCTTTAAGTTATATCGAATGTGTGATTATTAATTTGTTTAAATTATTGTTATTAAACACTTTTCTCTACTCAAAGCATAACATTGATTTTTTGACAGATTCTGCACTTTTCATAACAGCTTGTCCGGAAAATCAACTTGCAGAGACTTAAAACTCGCTTGAGATACTGTAGCTACAATACATCATCACAGCTAACATGTTTTCTGTTTTAGTTGTTTCTCACTTTGTCTCTGTAGTTGCAAAGAAACCTTTCCAAAACTTTCATTGGTGGTGCACGTCCGAAAACAAAGATTTACTCAAAAAATGTACTGATGAGTTCTGTGGTTCAAAATCTGAGTCTATAAAACAATGAGCTAAAATGAAAATGAGATAACATCAACCTAGTAAAAAAGATCATGTGATTTGGTGGGTTTCTGTATTTAGTGGACAAGGAAGCTATTTGACAGCTTCAGATATCAAAATGTCCATTAATGTAACAACCAAGAATTTTCAAAATAGGCTTTTGCTCAAAACTGCAATACGGTGCAAAAACATCATAACTTTTACTGGTGTGCTTTGGAAGAATACAGATTATCTGTAAATAATGCACAAAACCAATAAGTGCGTGTGTGTGTGTGTGTATGACAAATTATACTTTGCTAGTTACCATGGTATTAACTCGCAGCGGTCTCCTGCTGAATGATGTAGTGCCTGTTTGAATCATCCACCTCGCTGCCACAGTGAACATCACTTCTGTTAATGCAGATAAAACAAACACACCATTCAGTACACAACAGTACAAGTACATAATCATCATTCACCACATGTCACTTCTACTGGACACATCAGGAGTGAATTTGTCTCCTGTAACTCCAGTCAGACAGTTGTTGTTTCAAACATGAAATACAGGAGCCAAATTCACAAATAAATTGTTATCTGGTAAATATCTAGAATGTGAATTTTCATTTAATCTCAATTCAAAGCCTCCAACAAACCCACTTATTCTTACTTACTTAAACAACTAAATTACCCTGTTTAATGTTTAAAGTTTAATGTTTAATACACAAAAAGCATCTCAGGCTTTCTGTTTACGTCTAACTTACTCAAATTGACATCCTCACCTGTTGTCATTGATGTCTCTCGTTTCACTGATGGTGTTACCTGTTGGAAACAAAAATAAAAACTATCAATACTATTACTGCTTCACTTATACTAATTAATATACTATTAATTGGTGAATACTACGATATAATAAACAATATATGTATCGATACAAAAAAAACAAGGAATACTGAGCTCCTGACAATAAATATCAACATTTAAGGATCCCATCATAAACACAGATTTGATGCTGAAATATTAACATATATGTATATATATATATATGGATATTAGTTTGTATACAAGTATGTTTGTGTGTTCTTGTGCTTACCATTGTCAATGTTGAGTGGGTAGGACTCCAGTATGTCTCCATTATATCTGCCTGCTCTGTAGCCCAGCGCTGTGGAAACTCTGTAAAACATCATGTGACATGACAGGTGAAGGACAGTTGTCAGATTCTGTTCTTTACAAAATCAAAAGGTAGTCTGAGTAGACAGTAACAGTGTCAATACCCACTTCATACAGCTACTCCATGTGTCTTTTTAATGGATCTTTTGCAGTAATGTCAGATTTGTCCTCTAACGCCCCTGAACACCACAGTATCAGATTTATCGCGGCCTGCTCTGTTTTTTGCAAAACAGTCATTATTATGGCCACAGCTGTCTTTAAACCATCTGGCAAAGAAAACGTGTAAGAAAGGATTTAAACTCACGTGTTGCTCTGGACAGAGTTGGGGTTACAGTTGATGGAGCTCTGCAGTGACCCGTTGCTCTGGAAGAGGGCATTGCTGTAGGTGTTGGCTTGTTCAGAGGCGCGGATGACGGTGTAGAACGGGTTGGTGGGAGAGCAGACGCCGCTCAGCTGCTTCGGTCTCACTGGCTTGGCTGTCGGGATGATAAAATAGAGGAACAACTGCAATGAAACTGGGTCATTGTTACTGCAGACCATAATGGTTTAATAAAAGAAAAACAGTGCAAAACTTGCTGACACAAACAAAAGTATCAATAGTTAGTTAATTATTAGGGCCGTACCAATCTGTGCTGCATGGGAACGCCTCTGGGAATTCTTTGCCCTCATGGCGTCCTTGATGCGGTCGACCTCCTGCTGGTAGCGGCGGCGGTCCATCATGGCGCCCTCCTTGGCATCCCTCAGTGCAGTCTCCAGGGCCTTAACTCTCTCAGCAGTAGACCGAAGACGTTTCTCCAGCTTTGGAAGCTCACAACGCAGATCTGCATTGTCACGAACCAGCTGGAGGGGAAGAGAAAGAGAGAGGGAGGGAGAGAGAGAACGGAGATGAGAGATGAAACAGGGAGGGAAAATTGGAATAAAAATGAAAAAGAGTCAATCTGAGGAAAGGAGAGGAAGACAGAGGACAAGCAAGGAGTTAAAATATTTAGCTGAGTATCACACTTACAGGTGAAGTAGCTAAGTTGAATTACTGTTTAAAAAATACTTATATTGCCAACTGTTATTTAGTCAGTAAGTCACTTCCAACTTGCACTTCACCTGCACCAGTCACTAAGAAAAATACATTTACTGTAATTACTTGAATCACAAACGATTCATGGCTTTTGGACATACTGTAGTTACTTTCTTGTAGTGTATTAGTGTATTAAATATGACAGCAAATCTTTTTTCTGTTATGCACCCACTGAGCTTGGAGACACGGGTGTTTATTTAGTGTTTAGTTGGTTAAAGTAGGAGTCAAATTACCCCCCCAACATTGCTGTATCTCAGCACTGTCATGCATGTTTCTTACCTGTTTGTGAACCTTTGTAAGTTGGTCCAAGTTATTCTCAAGAAAGGAAATCTTCTGCTTCTGGGTGCAAGACCCCCCGCTATCATCAGGTTCCATTTCGGAACTCTGCGGAGAAAGAAAATAAAGAGTAAAGATAACAAAGAGGATTTCTACTGACTGTAATACCTGACAGAAGTGTTCATAAATACCAGTGACTCGCTGATTACTTTGTGATTAGACTTTCAAAATCGCTTTTGATTCATTGTGGAACAAAACCTTCCACATTATTGGAGATTCAAGACATAATTCTCTAATCTTGACCATCTACATCCCTCTCCCGAAACCTAAACAGCTTCTCAACAGCTCAGTGATGAACAGCATCACAAGATATTTTCAGCCACAGTTGTGGACATTTTAAGCAACAGGGGTTAAAAAGCGCCTTTTAGGTGAATAACGAGAAGGGTCATTCAACTAGTACTTTCCTCCTCACTAGACCTTTCTGTTGGATCTCTAATCCACAAGTCTCCACAAAAAGTGAATTTCTTGTGTCATATACATGATATGATAAATCAAGGGGATTAGAAGGAGGGAGGATGTTGTTGCCATTTCTACTGAGGTTGATCAGGAGGTAATTTAGGTTACTGATTCATTAATACAAACTGAGTCATGAGTGACTTCTTTATCTTGAGAGTAGTAGTGTCGCACAATCTGGCTCCATATGCATTTCTCTTTTATTTGGATGACATTTCAGCCCTCCGGCCTTCAAAATCAATCTACAACCCTTGGTGTGTGTTACTTTTCCATTATATAACTGCTTTCTCTTGTCATTTTTCAGCTGCTTACTTTTTTAACCCGCGACGTGAGGTCTTGAACGAACAGCTTGCGCAGGTTGTGGAGGGTCTGGAGTTCGCGGGCCTGGCGGACGGACAGATGGAGATGAGGTTAGGAAGACAACACTGGATACTGTGATAGTGCAGAAGTAGATGGATAGTAGTGTATATTTTACTCACGACGGTCTCCTCCAGACCCTTCAAGTCCTGTTTTGTCTGCTCATGGCGCTCGTGCAGGAATCTGACAGAAGCAGCAAAAGCATCATTATAAATAGGACAATATTTCTGTGTGTTATAGCACATGGTGATAGTTTACACGTGTTGCTGGCAGGTATGTTTTGACTGCCCTCTGCTGGAGTTTACGAGGAGGGAGACTGGACTATATCACATAGTGTTCTGTATTAAAATGAATGTGCCCAACACTTACGAGAGCTCCTCCAGGCGCTCGCTCTTGGTGCTGTCCTGACTCTTCAGGCGCTCAAAGTCAGCACGAACCTGAGCCAGCTCCAGCTCCAGCTTGGAGTTGCGACTGGAGATGTGAAATAATAACACACGTTCAGGAGGAAGGGCGGAGTTTTGGTTAAAATTTATGTCCAAAAAACCTGTTTTTTCATCTCAATAGTAGTAAACTTCTGTTTACGTGGTATAAAAAGCAATATATTGTCAAAAATAATATTGTAACTGCATATAATAGTTAATACTCAGAAATAACAACATCTATATTATCTTTGTGTTAATAGTAAGAATAAATTACGGACTCAGTGAGTTCGTCGATGATCCTCTGCTTCTCATTGATCTCATCCCGCAGGCGGGCCAGTTGCTTGTGATGGAGGCCGCGGTGAGACTCTCCCTGCTGGCGAGGAACCTTCTGGAAATGAAAAGAGCAAATGCACAACTTCTTGTAAAAGAAGGTTTATGCAGGTACTGACATAGTAACATTATGCTGGGGAGACACTCACTGAACTCAAGATTTCAGGATGGAAAAAAAGGCCTTATAAGGTTTCTTACCTTGACATTTCCCTCCTCAGTCTCACCCTTCTCTCCTTCCTTCTCCTCAAGCAGGGAGTTATCTGGTAGGAGAAGAAGAGACGCATCAGAGTTAAAACTCAACAAGAGCTTGAAGTAAAATTCCCTTGAAATCAGAAATAGAGGGAATGTTAGTGTGCATGTACGTATGTTGTTTTAGCATGTGTGTTGTGTGTTACCCTGGTCTTGCAGCTTGGCCAGCTCTTCGCTCAGGGAGTCGTGGCTTTCCTCCAGCTGCCTCTTCTTCTGCTCCACGCTCTGCATGTACTCGGTTAGAGAGCGGATCTTTGCCTCATGCTGTACATACGTAAACCCACACCCACATCAAGTATTTAAAATACCATTAAAACACAGCTATGACAAACTCCAATTAATGATTAATTCACACAGTCTTTCATCCATTCCCTCCTTTCACATTGTCTCAGAAGGCCCCTCTCTTTCAGTCCTTCTCCCTCCGCCCTCACCTGAGAGATGAGGAGCTGGCAGGAGGAGAGCTCCCTCCCGGTCTCCTCCATCTTGCGGTGGCACTCCAGCTGCATGTTCTCCAGCTGGCGGCAGCGCTTCACCATGCTCTTCACCTCCGATTTGATCTTACTGATGTAGAGGCGAGCCACCGTGAACTCCTCCTCGATCGCACCACTGATCTCCACCGGCTGAGGATTGGAGGAAAGATTAGGATTATTTTTCGCATTCAGGATTTTTCCATCAGTCATATGCAACAGAACAGGACTTACAGGAAATGTGTTGTTCAGTCTACCTATATGTACATTTTCCCCTCCTCATACTGCGATCCAACTCACCAGCTTGATCTCTCCGTTGCCCACAATGGTGCTGAACTCACTGAGATCCCTCATCAGCCCGTTGAGGACGTCAGCGATGCGCTTCCTCTGCTGACCACTCACTTCCTGCATACGAGACAGCTCTGCCTCCAGCTCCATCAGACTGGCCTGTCACAGAGAAAGAGAGAGGGAGAGAAAGGCATTAAGGATTAGAGAAGCATTACCTTTCCCCACTAGAAAGCACTCACAGACCACAAACTGTACTCCCACAACAAAATGCTTACAAATGTTTAATGTGCATCTAGATCCAGAAACCAGGAGATCCACTAATATTTACAACTCATAAGAGTGAAGTTAATATTAAAAAGGATAAAGGCATTGTTGCAGTTTTAAGCTTTCAGTTTTACTAAAATCATCATTAGATCCAGATCCTGTCCTGTCCAGGAACATTAGGGCTTTTTACAACGATGAACTTTGCAAGATTTCAACTAAATAAAAGTCATAACTCACCAATGAGTCATGGCCATCAAACTTTGCTCATTTTATACCTGTTTTTTATACCTGATTGCAACTGCACAATGCTTTTCAGTGTTATGGCTGTTTATATTACGCCAAATTCAGTTTGGCGTTAGCTAGAAAAAATTACACAATAATATGTTTTTTTCAGTCCTAATATTTAAGCACAGTAAAGATCTACAACAGACATACAGCAAACTGAAAAACATGATGAGACAATAAAGAAAAGCCTCATTTTAAAAGGCTTCAACACTTTTTATATACAGTATTTTTTCAAACTTGTCTTGACCAACAGGGAAACTGCACCACTACAGCAGGTGTTTGTCTCCATAATGCAGCCAGTGAGCAAGCAGATCCATCTGTTCCACCTCCTGTCTCTGATTTTCACTCTCATTCTGTCTCTCTCAGTCCACCGTTCACACCACTCCTCTTTAACTTACCATTTTCTGGGCCAGCTGGTCGGCCAGCAACTGGTTCTGCAGGCCTTTCTCCTCCACCTCTTGGCTCTTCTGGTCGTAGTTGATGGCTAGCTCCTCCAGAGCCTGCAGCACCTCCTTCACCTCAGCCTTGGCGCAGTCGCTCTCCACCTGCAGCCTGCCGAGTTCAGCCTGGACCTTGTCCCCGTCGCCACGGGACGAGGCCAGGAGCTGGAGGGAGGTAAATATGGTGTTATCAGAAGAGGGAGACCTTCAGTTTGAAATTTTTCCATGAGGCGTGAGTTTGTGTGTACCCACCTCGTCCTGGTCCAGCATTTGCTGCTTCAGTTTCTCCACCAGCTGGCACTGCAGGTTGATCTCATCATCCTACATAAAAATGATATCATCGTAAATACCAACCTCACTATCACCTACACTCACTCACTAACGTACAGGTAAGAAGTGGCTCTAATTAGTTTACCTTGTCATCCAGCTGCTTGTACAGCTTGCGGATTTCCTCTTCATATTTCTGACGCTCCTCCTCAGAAATGCGGACCACAATGGAGGAGGTGTCGTTGTCCAAAATGGGGCGCTCCTCCACGGACTCGAAACGGGTCACAATCTCCGGCTCGGTCCGCTCAGTCTCAGGCACGTCCTCTCCTGCGGGGATTGATGACGAGACAATAAGAACAGAGGAACAAAGACGTGAAAATAACGCAGTTTTGTTTACAATCTCAGCACAGAAGTTTGTTTATAATTGCAGTTGTGCAGCTGAAACAAGGTATTTCCTGGGAGTCAATTTAGTCCTAGTTTCAGTAAGCACAAACAGAAAAGGTTTAATGCGTCTCACCATTTCTCCAGCGGTTGAGCTCGGCCTCCAGCTTCTGGATGGTGTCCTTCAGAGTCTTGTTCTTTTCCTTCTCCTTCTCGTACTTCCTCTTCCACTGCTCCGCTGTCAGCTCCAGGTTGATGGAAGCGGTGTTCCTGATGGTCTTGGCACTGTGACGGGGGGACACAGAGTAAAGGCCTTTACACATCATTGGGTGATTTTTTCGTTGTTGTTTGTGTCATGAATATTTTCACAGAGAACAAAAATAATACGAGGCGAAAAAGCGACGTGATTTTTTTTCGGAACGAGGTCGATTTTTCTGAGTTTTCACACAACGAATAAAAGCATCAACCAATCAAAAAGCCTAATCTGCACAGACAGCTGTTTCTTGCGATGGCCCACGTGGGGTGTTGAGTATCCTGCTGGACGTGTTTTGAACTTATTTAACGTATCTATATTGATTGATCAGCTCCAGGTCTGTCTGTTAGCACTGCAGGCAGACAGCAGGTAGGTTCACTCACTACAGTGGGCGGAGAAATACAGCCAGTGTATCAATACATTGATGTATCATGTATCATATGCATCATCACCATGTATTTACAAATACAAACACTGTGGATTTCTTCCCGTGGAGCCGACATGCAAACTGTTTCGGTTCAGTAACTTCCTGCGGTCAGTCAGCCTGGTGAAGGCAGTTTGTCCTCTCAGGAGCTGCAGCTGACAGACGGCTGGCTCTGTGGACAGAGACGCTGAACGCAGGTTGGAGATCATCATCATCACTGGAGGATGATGTCAACATCCTCCAGTGATGATGATGATCTTGTCCTTCTTCTCCTCACTCGACAAAAGAAGAGGAGAGTGTTATATCCTTTCAATCCACACCGGCTCCGACCTGTGTTCAGCACAGAAGCAGCCGCTAGACAAACTGCTTTCACCAGGCTGACTGACAGCAGAATGAGCTGTCGCAAATTCTTTCGCAAATTCGTGTTTCTGTGTGTCTGTCGCAAATTCGCATCCATGCCGGTGTGAATAGTTTTGATGCGAACTATTCGCAGGCGATTATTTCGCAATTTTGTGTTGTTTATTTGCATCGCTGTGTATGTGTAAAGGCCTTAACAATGTGAATAAGCCCAAAATGAACTTTTATGTTGCTGATATACTTTCAAGGTCACCTGAAATTTAAGTTTTAGAGGCAAGTACTAAAGAAAGATGATTTTGTCACAATTATAATGACCCTAAGACTTTTTTTAAACTAAGATTAATTCTTCCCCAGTGAAAGAGCAAAATAAATATGTAATGAGTGTAATGTAGTCAAGTGAGCATCTGCATCTGCCTTGTTTGGATTTTAGTAGGTCACACCCAAAATAGATCACTGCCCTGCTTTTGGGAAGTAAATATAATCAGATTCAGCAGCACGTGAAAAAGCTGCATCGACTGTATCCACAGATGTATCTACCGTTGTCCAAACATCAGAGTGGACTTGGTTTCAGCATCGTTGTAGCTGGAGGGAGAGCAGCAGATGAACATGGTGGTGCGACAGTTTCCACCCAGCGAGTCCTGCAGGATGCGGGTCATTTTACTGTCACGATACGGCACGTGAGTTTTCTGCAGGAGAGAGACAGGAAGAGTGGGAGATGGAAGAGGGGAGGAAAAGGAGGGAGGTCAGAAAAGAAGCAGAGAGATTAAAAACAAGCAGAAAGAAGGGACAAAGATAAGACAGGACGAGGAGGAAAGGAAGACAGAGATGAAAGAGAAAAAACTGTAAAAGTCAGAGGTATCTTTCATTTGCCTCCAGATATTGTACTCCTGCACTGATTAATCAACAGAAAATATGATACAGCTAACATTTACACTTTGCTAATCCTCTTGATCTCTCTCTTTTGATCCTTACAAACCCCAAAAGTACTGTCAAAAAGTGGCAGACTGATTGTGCTGCATCCAACTAATCACATAATTGGCAGGCATAGTTTTGGCCTTTGACGGCCAAACCAGTTGAGTTGGCAGAAAGGAAAGAGGTACGGGCAGGATGCATTTCATTAACAGGTCAACAGGAGGGACACAAGTGTTAGAAATGAGAGAAGATTATTTTATGTATGAACCTGGAGATAAACGGGAGACTCACAGTTGTTTTAATTCATTTAAATCCCAAAATTCTAAAATAAAAATCAAGCTTCAGGTGTTGAAAAGGTAAAAATGTTAATTTAAATGAGAAGAAATATATCAACTACTTTACTGTATATCAGCTCCTTGAATGCCACAAAAATATTCAAACACTCACATACTGACTCTTCTGTATCAGTAAAATGTAGACCAAACGAAGACCAAAGTATAAATGCAACCACTTTGTCAGTATTTTGCCGTATTTAAAATCCAAATCTATTTATTTTAGAGGCAAACAGTCTCAGTTGTTAGTCTAGTGTCTATATGAATACAAAGAAGATGAGTGAAACTGGCTCACCGTGCCCTCAGCCAAGGCAGAGATGACGTTTCCCAGAGCAGAAAGAGACTTATTGATGTTTTTAGCCTCATCCAGGACGGCTCCTGCAGCCCCAGTCTTACTGACCTGAAATAAAGACACAGACAGAGCGAGTCAAGTCAAAGATGAGAGATAACAGATGAAGACAACCACAGAAACACCGATGAAGTCAAATGGAAAATCTTCTCTGCCTGCATGTTTTACTAAATAACGCGATCAAATAAAAAACAAACATTACAAAGTCATGCAGCTGAATCTCAGGTTGGGAGTCGCTCATTTACAAACAGTCTTTCAGCAGGAGTGTCTCCTACCTTCTCGCTGCCAGCCAGATCCACCAGGTAGAGTTTTCCACACAGCTTCTGCTCAGTCTCCACATGCTCCTGCTTGATGTTGATCAGGAAGATGCTGTGACTGCGAGAGCTGTGCTCGTTCATGTCTGCACAAAGACAGAAGCAACGCAGCAGTCAGGAGAGGGCAAAAGGCAAAGAGGTTACTCTGCTTAATACAATTATTAAGTTTATAAAAAAAGAATGAGCAAAGGTTGACTGAAAGTGTCATTTTAAACTAGTTTAAAAACAGCACATCTGGGGAAAAAGTGTCTCACAGGGATGATGAATACATACACACAAAGCCTTTAAGGAACAACAATAAGAGTGAAAAAATGTCAGCTAAATGTTTTAATCTACATTTCTTTCATCATCTTTACGACAGAAATCAGGATAAAAAAGAAACTAACCTATCTATAATCATACATGACTGCTGTTATATATGTAAACCTCATTTCACACAATCTAGCACCACCAGTTTGTAGGATCATCCGATAATTTTACCTTAATGTACTGAAAATAAGTCATTTATGGGTGCTTTTGAAATCTTCCGAGTCTTTTTTGTCAACCAGAACTGCAGCAGAGTGATGTCATGCAGATAACAGAACACACTCATCTAAACGCCTCTCTCCATCAGACCTCCTCACAAACAGAAAGTTCAGGTTTCCATGCAGATGATATCTGTGGGCATCAGCTCAATGTCTGCAGAGTGTCGCCCCATTATTCTGCTATCAGCACACCGTTCTGCAGCACCGTGAGTCAGCAGGTATCAACCACAACAGGAAACGGAGCAGAGTGCTGCCTGGGAACGCAGCTTTCAGCAGATCTGATCCACTGCTGCTAAATGGTTTTTAAGACTGGAAAGGTGTCGGATTGATGTCACTATGGGTGATTTCTAAATTCCTTTTTAAAATGGATATAAGATCTATTTCATTTGTCCCCATGGAGACATTTGTGTTGACATCCAATCAACATAAATATATCTACCATCTCCTCCACAAGCACATAAAATCTATAAAATGCAAAGCCCACACAGTCCTCTAGTTCATAGTATCTACACATGGTTGTTGTGCAGCTTCATTATGATGACACTGTTTACTAAAAGTTGCATCACACACGGGCAGACATGAATATTTAGCATGCACCAGGGGACTTTTTCCTGCCAGCAAGCGAAAGCTGCAGCTTACTAAAATGGAGAGTATAAGCTGGGTCAGACAGTATTTTTACTGACCTGTCTGGTTGGAGACTGCTCAGAGATCAGCTCAGTGGACGGATGATTCATAACGCACATGCTTCTTTAATAAGAGGTCTGTACCAGATGAGAAATCTAAGCTTTTATCTTTACAGACAAGCTGCAACACGATGCAGAATTCTCACAGCCAATGAAAAACTCTGAGGCTACGTCAGTGTCTGTGTCTGTCACAGTAAAATATTTCATTCAAACTCTGCTAGACAAAAATATCTGTGATTGTTAGTTATAAACATTTCAGTTTTATCTTCTTTACATAAGACACAAAAAGCTTTTGAGAGGACTTCATGAAGAATTTGATTTCTAGATGAAGATTATGTATTTTTGTGTTTTTCAGCCTATCATAAGTGAATATATAAGCCTGTTATATGTTTACAAATGTTACTGTTAGAATTTGAACAGCACTGAAAACAATAACTTAGACTTTGTTGTTGGTCTTTAATCTGATCTGATCTGTTAATCATCAATGTTAATCAATATAAGTGATAGTGTTTTTAATTGTGATGGTGGGGTTAATATTTTTGCCATTTAGACAACAGATGGTGTATTTCATTTGCTTTATTTTGAATGTGAGCTGCACTCTGACCTGTGATTCATCTCACTGGTTCATGACCAGCATGCTGAGAGCATCAGATTATCACTGTCAGGACGCCAGACCGCAGTGATTCAGTTTACGGTGATTAAAGACTTGCTTTGATGCTACATCTTGAATGTTAAGGTATTAACATACATAAAGTAATTTACAAAATTTCCAACTGATATATGACGAATGAACTGCAGCAGATAAATGGATATAAACAGTATTTGATTACTTTACAGGTTTAGTTACTCATGATTGTCTGTGTTGATTTATGTGTTTGTGGGGATTCATTAATGTTATGTAAGTTTATGTTGGTTATGCTTGTTTTTTGGGGGAAATTTACTTGTTTAATATCTGCCTTTTTTTGTTCATGTCACTTTTACAGAAATTATCTATTAGTTATCTATTTGCATTAACAGAGTGTTTAATTTCATGTAAAAATAATAATACATTTCATTTAAAGAGAGCTTTTGAAGGTAATCAACTTAAATAACTGTTTAAATATTAAATTAATTACAGTTTATATCACTATAGAGCTGCAACAATTTGAATCAAACTATTATTGTGTTTTGGACACTTGGTTGGACAAACAAGACATCTGAAGATGTCACCTTGGGAAATTGTGATGGACATTTTTCACTATTTTTTGACATTTTATAGACCAAAAGATTAATCGATTAATCAAGAAAATTATCAGTAGATTAACCAATAATGAAAATAATTGTTAGTTGCAGCCCACTTTCATTATAACACATTGTAGGCCATTAAATCTACTTGGCACTTGGCATTATAGATCAAATTGATCTTTTTGGATAAGTACGTACTCATTTCTAGTCCTGCAGCACAGACGATGGCCGACAACAAAGGCAGAAAAAGGCTGAACTGAAATGACTGATTTCTTGAAAATGTCACAGTCTAATGTGAAGACGAGCCAACGCGCTCAGCGCTGAGGCACAAAATGCATTAACTGTGGAAATGAGATTTATAACAGTGAAGCAGTCCTGGTGTTTTTGCTGAACGCTGAATCCCAAAGCTCATCTGATTTGCTCATTTTACTTCAGCCTGCAGTCGACTTCAGAGCTGTGAGTCAGCACAAGACTAATAAAATGAATTAATACACTGTGCTGGCTTGTTGCTGATGTAGCTCTCAGAGGAGCTTCTATTTTTTTTTGCCTTTTGAAATACCTCCAGTGCAACACAAAATCTGTCTCAACAGTGGTGACTGAAACTTATTTAGTGAAAGAAAATCCTATTTGCTTAAAACAAAGTGGAAAGAAATCTGTCAGTGGAGTTTGATTATTTTGCCTATTTCTAATCATGATACGATCTCTGACGAATCTCTTTAGAATATTGAAAAAGATAAGAAACTTGTTGTTCTTGCTGTTCCTATTTTGATTTAGTTTTGCATCCCTCTGACAATATAAGACAATGGTTTACACTAATGCACCATTTTTAATGATTTTATTAAGTAATCTTTGAGTTTACCAGTAATTAGGCCACATGTTATTTTGAGCTGCTTTCTTACACTGTGATGAATGTTGTAGAACGGAGGCAAAGCATCACTCTGACCTGCAAACCTGCAGTATTGGAGCCATTAGTATTATTACTGGACCACAGAGGAGTGAGTCAGCAGCACAGAGGCCAAAACAAGTTGCAGGAAATACAGATCAGGAGGATTTTATTTCTAGTTTTGTAACTTAAAAGAGCAAGAGCTGTTTCTGTTTGTTACTAGCAGTGACTTTATTGTGATAATGGCTGCGGGCAGAGACAGCACTCTGCTTTGTTACTTTCTCCAAATCCACAATCACTAATGTCCAGTTAAGTCCATGTGACAGGATCTTATTTCTTTTCATGAGAATGAATGAAGCTTGAAAATTATAGTGGGCTATAACACGGAGATTACATAACAAGACACAATAACAGGCTGCATGCACTCAGCTGTCACTTCACGCGTCAGTAACGAGTCACGAGTGCTCGAACAAAAGACAAACCAACACTGGATCTGGTGCTCTGACAGGAAGTACAGAGACAAAAGAGCTGACTTTGTTCTTGAGATGGAGAGCTAAAAATATTTCTCTATTAGCATTTGTAAGATAAAGACTCACTGGTCACAGCAACATGGCGGTTAGATTTGCCCTCGTCGATCACATCCATAACCTCATCAGGGCTGGAGACGAAACGCTCGGTGCATCCCTGAGGAGAGGAGAGAGATTTAACATCATGGCTCTGATGCAGCTCAGCAATAGATTTTTACCTAAAAAGATGAAGTACAAAGCACAGTTTCCACCAACCTTTACATATGGGACCCTGTTCTTATCCTCGTGGACAGACAGGTTGGTCTTTGTCACTGAAAATATAGAAATACATTTTAGAATGAAGTACTTAAAATATGCATATGTAATGAATCAAAATACAGTCAGCAGGCATCACTAACCATCCAGAAGGTCACGGATTTTGTCCATGTAGATTTCAAAGTATGAAACCTGTTAGAGGAGAAGGAAATAAGTTGAGATCATAACATGAAGCAAACAAGTAAAATTATTATTATTTACTGGTCTGACACATAACTGCATGTTTGCAGACAAAAGAACAGAAAAAAATATAAAGATAACGGAAAAAGTCAAATACAGCCACACAGTGTTACATAAAAAAACATCCAACATAACACCGAGTCACAAACTCAGGTAAGTCAGCAGACACCTTGATGTGGAATTCGAGGTTCTCGTCCATGGCAAAGATGTGGTTGAAAATGTCCTCAGCGATGCGAGGAATGATACCCATCTGGTGAGGGTCATGAAGCTTGCCCTGAAACAGGAAGTGACAGATGAAGGTACATCCAGGTATGAGATTGTGATGTTTTTCTAGGGTCAAAGGTTAATTAATACTGAATTCAATAATTTCTTTTAAATTTCCTTAAAATGTATATGAAATCAAAGCTACAGAGGGAATCAGGCTTGTGGGAATTATAAGCACTTTTTTTAAAAATATTAGAAAATAACAAAACAAAAAATCACCAAAACTTAGATGACTGTCATAAAAACAATTCCATAATAATAATAATAACAATAATATTAATAATAAGGAAAGCGGTTATCCATATCAAACAAAAAATTCTGCCACCTGCCACCAGCAGTCAGAGCAAAGGTCAAACTAATTAAGTGCAAATGTATTATTTCTACAAAAATTATTACCAAGAATGCCAAAAATACATCAAAAAGTTTATTAGTCAAGGGACAACATAACCTCTGAAACAAAAGCTGCAGATATTGTTTATACTGGTTATAGCACACTTAATCAGTTTTTATTGTACAGCTGGTTTTCTTTAATTTCTCTGAAAGCTGTACCTCCATGGTGTGAGTCTTTCCGGAGGAGGTTTGTCCATATGCGAAGATAGTGCCGTTGTATCCACCCAACACATCTATGAGAAGGACAGAACAACAAATGAGACCACACACAGCATGAGCATTTCGATAATTTCAAGTATTCTGGTGCGGCTCTTCATTCGTACCTTTGACAATCTGCTTGGCGCAGGTGTTGTACACCTGCTCCTGGGTGGTGTTGGTCGGAAATACTCGATCAAACACGTAGGACTTCCCCTGTGCAGAACACAAGAGACGTGACGTTATATTTCTCCCACAGAAAGCGTGTTTTGCTATTACATGACAGGACACAATATTGACAATCCATCAAATAATGTCCTGATGCTGTACAGTAAAAGTATTATCTGACACGCACTCCATTTAAAAACATCCACAAAAGACTTCAACCTCTTTTCCAGCAGCTAGTCATCAACTTAAGTTATAGGAAATGATGTCATCCCCATGAGGCGGTCTGACTCATCCTCTGTTTGTCCGTGCCAGACCATCCAAAAGTGTATGCACACACACACACACACACACACATTTATATATATATATATATATATATATATATATGTATACACAGTAGAGCATGTAGCTTCAAATGTCACCGATGGATGTCTCAGTAAACGGTTCTAAGGTCTAAGGGATCCAGACCATGAAAGAATAAGATACACACTCACACAAAATAAGAGTATCATTTTTCAACTTTCAAATATCATCTCTCTTTGGAAAACATACATTTATGTTACTGTGCAGCACAAAGTGTTGCTGTTATCGTGAGAAAACCTCAAAACAACAATTCTGATGATATGCAATCACACACGAAAAAATAAAATCTTTCCTTTAAGGCTATAATTTCTTGGGATGAAGAAGCTAAAAACAAGACTGTTTTTGAGTTACTGTGTAGATTTTTTGAGTCTAGATGGTTTCCACATGACAGAGATGATTAACGTCACAAACTGACACAAAGGTTTGCTGTTATTTATGTTTTGTTGCCGGATTTAAATTAATAAAGTGGCCCAGATTTTGGTTCAATGACACTTTTTAGTAGAATTCATTAACTGAGGTGAAAACATGTCAGTGAGAAGCTGTGAGGTTTTATAAAGTAAATGTTGTTTTGTGGATGTTTTATCTCCCCTGCTGTAAGTAAACAACAAAAGATGATATCAGTGTTCTGCAGTGTTTCCATCTCGCAGCTACTCAGAGCCATATTTCATCCAGGACCTGACAACTTCAGATAACCCTACCAAGGCAGTTAAAAAAAAAGCTCTTTCTCCATTGCTGGCTTTAAATCTAACACAGTACCAAAGTCATAGGAAAGACAATACAGGCCTTTCATTAACAGCTGTGTATCAAGCGAGGTGTTATTCCTTTCCACTGCTTTTCTGCAGGGCCGAACCTCTGTTACTGGACCATCTGTGACTCTTGTGTTTACTCACAGAGGTTTTCTTTCACTGGTCTCAGGCTAAAACACGTTTTCTGTGCATATGTGAGGATAAATGAGTATCTACCGCAGGGCTCGATTTTAAATTTAAACGATTATTTGGTTTTAGCTCAACGTTTTGGAAAATATGCTTATTAGTTTTCTTGCCGAGATAAGATTAGATAAGAAGACTGATGCTACTCTTATATCTGTTAAATATGAAGCTACAGCCTGGAGACATTTAGTTCATAGACTTTTTGCTCTAAGACTGGAAACAGGGACAAACATCTTCCTACCAGCACTTCTAAAGCTCACTAATTAACACATTGTATCTTGTTTGCTTAATCCGTCCAAAAAACAAAGTGTGAAAATGTCACGTTGTGGTTTACAGGAGTTATATATACAAACATATTTAAAGACTATTTCTAGGCTCCGTTGGTTGCCAGGCAACAATATTTTTTACCTTTGAACAGAGGCAGGCTAGCTGTTTCCCCGCGCTTCCAGTCTTCATGCTAAGCTATGCTGTTTAGATTATGAACAGAAGACACGTTTCTGCTTTTTAGAAAAAATGATGAAATAAACCATCTACAAGAAAATACATTGACTTACAGACGCTAGTTGAACAGATAGCTACAGTAAGAGAGTGGGCAGGACCTCAGTGTTTCTCTAATTTCTTTGAATATCAGCATTTAATATATAAATAAAATTCCTACTTGTGCACACAATACAAGTGAGTAGATCAACAATTATAGAAACAGACTAATATGCAATCAATACAGCAGATGTGCAGCTCAGTAGTAAAGTTTGTGAAAGCTCTAGCTTTGCTTATTTACTATTTAAAACATGCAAATTATTCTTCAGAACAGAAACATTTCATAGCAGGCTGGAATATACAAAGACACATATAATGTTTATTTCAAAACGTGTCCCCAGAATAAAGCAGCTCCATATAAAAAATACAAACAGCCATTGTGTGACACGCTGATGAGTGACTCAGCCCCGAGAAGCCTCGCTGCAGAAACCAGCCTATTAAACCCCTGAATAAGAGCGTCCCATCTGATACCGAGGCCACAATGCAACACAATGAGGAGAGCTGCCAGAAGATGAGTCGTATTAAATGTCATTAACAGATTGACTCATCGGCAGGCCGCCCCCATGACAGAGTGATTTACCGGAGAGGGAGACATTTAGTCCTGGGACTAAACGCAGATGGATGAACGAGGGAGAGACAAGGTTAAGAGTCAAAGAGGCAGAGACACAAGAGAAAAGAGAGACAGAGAAACAACAGAATGAGGCAGGAAACTGAGAAATATTAGAGACAGACAGAGAGGCAGACAGATGGAGCCAGAGAGAAGAGAAAGCAGGTCAGTCAGTGATGCATGAGCTCGCTGGATGATTATTGATCCTCTCTGTAGGCAATTAGAGAGATCAGTTTCTGACTCAACTGGCCAGCATCACGTTGAGAGGAGAGAGGAAGGTCAGGCCGAGATGTTTCCATTATTGTTTCAACGTGTAACTATTTCTCTTCTTCACTCGTGTACTCTATTGTCATTTCTTTCAACATATAGGAGTGAAAATTCTGGGGAGCCACATTTGATCTGAACAGCTGTTTTCGTTGTTTTTACTATAATAACATGAGACATTTGGTCTCATTTAAAGTAAAGATATTTGGAAAGGTTTTTGGCCACCAGTTCAATTTCATCTCTGAGTCTCTATCAGTGAAATCACTGCAGCAAAATCACCATTTTTCATTTAGAATTGAAATATTAAAACTATATAACTTTACAAAAACAAAAACAAAAACAAAACAAGTGACAAAATAATGCCAGTGCAGCTGGATTATTTAAATCTTTTTTCCAGTGAAAGTCAGCTTCTTTCAAGACTTTTCTAGAAATTAGTTTCATGGGAGCATTAAGCACAAGCCAATTAGGGAGCGGCTAATTAACTTAAACACCCAGAGTAAATGAATGGCTCCATCATTTACATTCATTTCCATTTACCATTGAAGGCTGTATTAGCTGTGTGTTATGAATCAGGATTACTCATTTAGGGCCATGACTGACTGATGCCTGTAGGCCTGCAGAAAAATCTTAAAAAATCTTAAAATTTAAAATATTAGATGTTGATGATCTGTTTCACTGTAACACGGTTGAAAGAGCTGTATGTATTAATGTCAATAATGTTTTAAATATAATAAGACAGGCTATGTATCATTCATTGGCAGTGCAGACCTCAGTCAGCTGATGCAAGAGGCCAGCTGGCGCATTTTAGCAACATTACATGTGTTTCTGCTTTGTCATGTTATAGAAAAGACAGATTTTTTGGGGTGTTTCCGGCCAATTTACAACCCAAACAGATGGGTCGAGCAGCTAATGATTTATGGATGAGGGGCCTGCATGCACAACAAAGCGCCTCCCTTTAACTCACCCCGACGACCACAGTGTCATCTCCTGTAAATTTGGGAAGAAACAGGTCCCCGCGTAATATCTCGGCCTGGTTGAGAGGTCGAAAGCGACACAACACTTTAATGTTGCACTCCGACGGGATATCGGCCATCGCTGCAGGCTGAAGGAGGAGGAAGGATGCTGGTTTCTGCTGGGAGGAGGGATGCTGCTGAGGCTGGAGGCGATCAGATGCTGGTCGGGGCCTGATCTGACCGTCAAAATAAAGGAGGAGGGATGCGGTGAGGCTTCGTCCTTCTCCGTCCGGAGGACTGTGAGGATTGTGAAGAGGTTGGGCGTCTTTATGTTGACAAGCTGAGAGAGACTGCGATTTATTTATGCGCAGCTGGACGGTGTTTCCGTGTCGCAGTGAGGCGGGCTGGCTGAATTAGATGTCAAATCGTAAAGACGATCCCCTACATCATTAAAACAAACGACTGTGATGATGCTCGGCTCCTCTTGATGGTGAATTTGACGCTGCCCGTTTCTCTCTCGGGTGTTTTCTTTTCTGTGTTTTTCGGGTGCGGCGGTGGGCGTCTGGCCGGTTGAAGGTGAGATGCTGCTGGAAGGGCAGTGAGGTAAAAGCTGCTGCTTGATCGGCCTGCTTTGGTCGCCACAGCGTCCTCTATCGGCGGGTCTGGGAAGGGCGTGGTCTGCATCCCGTTTAAAGTGGTACCCACCTCGAGCATCATCAGCTCAGCATCCTCACATGCTGCAGCCACATCCAAACACAGCAGCGGACGATAACTTCATTACTGTCCATGAAGCAGCCTCCAGGCCCATTGATGCAGTGACTAATCATCACAGCCATACTTTGGCTCTTTTCCGATGCCTGACTATATTTCTTGGAAGGCCCTATGAAGCCATTATAGGAAGGCAGTGGATGTTATTGATTTACAGAGGAGCCTCACCTTGATGGAGCATTAGTGTCTGAGGCAGCAATGATGCAGCACAATGTCAAGACTGAAATACCTTATCATTAAAAAAAAGATGTTTGTCATACTTGTTTACGGTGAACATTACAAATACAATCTAAAAAACAGTCACTGAGCAGCACATATATTACCAGGGCTTCACAGTCTGACCGACTTATTGGTTTATCTGCATCCAAACATACATATAAACAACTGCGGTTGACTGTGCCAGATTTTTAAATTTAAGTAAATTTAATTTTTTAAAGGAATTTGTTCATATGGATTTTTAAAAATGCCCAATCCTGCATTGCAGAGAGACCCAAAAAATCCAAACTGGATCCATGATTAAAATCATCATGATAAACTGGGATTCGTGGGTTCCTGCAGGTCAATGACTCTGCACTAATGACTGAAAGCTTTAACACTGTTGCACCTGGATTTTGTTCGTAGGGTAACAGTCTCAACCTAACAAACCAAAACTCTTATTTTCAAGTGGGCTGTACTGGACTTTTGTTTTGACATTTTTGCAGATGAAACTTCTTTTCCTTTTAAAAAGGTACCAAATATTACAGTTCTTGATATTTGTTTTGTCTGAACAGCCTTCAATATTATGCTCATGTTTGTTTCTCACATCCTTTTCACAACACAAATCAACACAAGGTGCATTTTCTGTAAATAGTTTAATATTAAATAAAAAAGACTCCCATATAAAAAAGAAAGCTACAGTCCACAATTTAATCGTCTTTTTAAACATAAGTATTGAAAGCAAGGGGTAGAATGAGAAAAATACTTAATTACAATTCCCAGAAAAATTCACAATTCATTGTTTTCTCTCTTGTCTCTTTCTCTAACAATATAAAATCAAAATAAAACACATTAACTGTACATATGTACAAATTTCCAAGTGTAGAAATTGCATAATCTGCTTTCTTTTTCACTTTTCTTTATTCTTTTTTTTTTCTTTTAAATACAGCTAGAGATGCCAGTACTCTTGGGGCAGGGCAGTGTGTGGAGGAGAGCTCAAACAGTGATATGAGGAGACAGAGGGAGGATATTACTCCACATCCACAGTAACACACGGACTCAACAGATCCACGTTAAGACATCATCGCTCTCTGCGTTTACGTTTTCCCTCCATTCGTTCAACCAATCAAAAGGACATACTGTACTGTCTTTAAACTTGGGGTTCCTGCAAATGCTTCATTTAAAAATCCAACATTTTGCCGGAGAGTGAAGTCGGGGCGGGAGTTAAGTCAACAGATATTTATTAATCTTCTGTCACACAGTTCTTCACAGCAACGAATAACAGCATGTGAAATGTCAGCGGGCTGCTGAGGTGTGACAGATGATGTGTATTGAGACGGTGGACTTTGCAAATGTCACAAACTGGATGTTGTCAAATTTACTTGTGAGCTGTTGGGTTACCATGGCGACTACCGACATGATTAAAAGTTGTACAAACATTAAATGTTTTCTCAGTTCATAAAATTATTAGCGATGAACAAAATATTAAGGGCATCTGGCGGGACATGTGGAGTCATGATAACAGTTATTTTCTTTAAGTGTGACCAGTGGTTGATGTAAACTGGCTTAAGGAATTTCAGAAACCCGCTGGGGTGAACCGAATTATTTTCTTGATTTTCTTGACTATTTCATACTGTGAAAGAAAAAAAAGAAACTCAAGTCTGATCCTCTAATGTTCTCTTTCAGCACCTTCTGAAAACATTAGGAACATTTTTTTTGTTTTTTTGAAATACAACCGCTGTGTGTCTCTGCAAAGAGCCCTTTACCTTACTAACAGACGGTCTCGTTCATTAAATTATAATAAATTCAACTAAACCACGGTCGGACAGTGAGGGGCTCAGTAATAGCACTGTTGTCCAACACACACTCAGACACATTAAAAGACACACACATACACACACACTTTCAACAGAGAGCATCGTTCAAGTAGATGGGCTTTATCCTGACTCACAGTAACACACTGATGAGAAGAAAACAGTACTTGTTATTTTTTGTGTTTTCTCATTGATATAATTCTAACATCAACCATAATTAACAGATCTCTGATCACGTCAAGCAACCATTATTCTGTGAACTAGACCTATGAGAAGACCTAAGTGAAAAAGTATCCACATTTCTCTTCAAATTTTTTTCACTTTTTATAAATTAATTTTTCAGACTAGATCTCTCCTATGTTTTTTTTTTTCCATAGTGGTTGCCATAACAATGGTTGACATGACAACGGCATAATATTAGTGCAGTTGAATTTTTAAGAAAAGGTCATAACAGTGGTGATGATGGAGAAATGGAGGGGAAAAGAGAGGCGTCTGGCCGCCTTTGATTGGTGAACAGCTCTGACTGACAGCTCCCTCCACCAATCACTGCCTCTGAGACCTTGCGCCTCGTCTCCTCCTGCCACGGACTGACCTCTCAGGCTTCAGCAGTGCTGTCTGGAACAAGAGACAGAAACATTTAAGACAGAAAACAGACTATGGTGGAAGGAGTCTGACTCAAAACAGGTCAATGACACCAGTGAGAGTAATCAACAACCAGTACTGCTGAGAGTTAAACCAGTACTATAGATCTGTGAGGGGGGTAGGGTCTTACCGTAGCCTTGGTTTCCTCTAGTGCTGTAGCATCCATGTCTCTGAAGTCTTCTAACACATTCTGTAGCCTGACACACAAAATAACAGTAGTTCATGGAGCAGATTATGATCATGTATTGATAGATTACAGTGCAACCAGATATGGATTTATCCAGGTGATTCACTGCTTATATCATGTCTGAGAAATGAACCACTGATAAGACAACTTACGTTTGTTTCCTTTTCCTTCCTCTTCTGGCTCCCCCCACTGCTCCTGCTTGATCCTAGGAAGGTACAATCAGACATAAAGTCATCTATCAGTGGCATAAAAATGCAGCCATTCAAGTCAATCACAATGCAACGTCTTTCTACTAATGGTCGGATTAACCTGCTAGGTGTCTATTAACCCCCGTTTATTCCCATGCAATCAATGTGTACTTCTCTAATAAAGTCCCAACTTTGTGATATAAAATGTTGCCTTTGAGTTTGAAGGAAACAGAACATCCAGACACTCACCCTTCCCTGTTCGGTGTGCAGCAATGTCCCAGCTGTCTCCTCATTGGGCCTCCCACTGCAACCATCCCTGGGACTAAGGTACCCCGCCTGTGGAATATGTCCCTGCCTATCCACCCCTGCCTCCACATAGGGGCACACAGCTGCAGCTGGCCCAGTACAGTCTGTCTTAGCCTCCTCCAAGTATATGGGTGGCAGAGGAGGCTCTGGATGGGTATGTCCCTCTACCATGACCGGTTTCCTTTGTAAAGGTGACGTAGCCCCGTCCTCAGTGGGTTTGGGCGTCCCCTGGGCTGGCGAATGGGCAGCTGCTTCCAGGCTGAGTCGGGATAAGTCAGGGTTGCGGAGGGAACAAGCCCGACGTGGGCTGAGGGAGACTGGGGCACTTGCCTGGGGCAGAGTTGGGACAGAGGTGGACGGGGTATGGTGCTCCACAGGGAAAGAAACCGGCGGTAAGGCACAGAAGGGTGAAGTAGGGTCAGATGGCCCCAAGTGGGCCCCGTCCTCCTGCTCTTTAGCATTGACTTGAAGGAAGGAGGTATAAATCGTGTCCATGAAAGAGGTGTAAGGATCGATAACAGACCTGCCCTCAGATCCTCGCTGTGGGGGTGGGGAAGGTTCTTGGGCAGGGGCAGGAGGTGGAACAGGACTGGGGACCACTTCGGGAGCGATCTGACTGGCTGGAATGTCTTCCTGTGGGGCGGGGCTTTGTGTTTCCTGCAACAGGACTGGCTTCTCTCCTTCTGAGGGAGGTGCAAGGTTAAGCTGGAGGAAAAAAGTTGACGCAATCAGTAAAAGTCAAAAGATCCCAAAAGAATTGTTTGGATCAAACAATGAAAAACAACCATAAAGCAAATTATCCCCATTTATTAACTTTTGATGTACTACATCCACTAAGCTACATGTCAATTACCAACCTGTATATTGTTGAGCAAGTTGATGGCTCCATCAGGACCCTGCAGCAGAGGCATGCCCAAAGCAGAGGTCTGGACTGGGGGTAGGAGGATGGAACCTGCTCCAAGTCCCACCATGTTATGGAGGCCTGCGATGCCAGAAAGATCTCCTACAAAAGACAAAGTTCATAGAAGCACTTGTTATTGCTACAGTATGTCCTCAATGTTTCAAGCATTAACAGTGAAAACAGTTGGTCTTCGTTAATGTCATGTCTTTAATTCCTAACATAGTACTGAAAACTATTATATGGCCTGAATGTAATCTGAAGTGTTACGGAGGGTGGGCACTAACTCACCTAATACAGCAGGGTTAAGCAAAGTGGGTAGTAACTGTTGGAGGATGGGGTTGTCCTTGCCTTGTAGAGATAGGGGGATGAGGGTGTCAACACCAGCATCAGTAGGTACCTGCACACATGTTGAGTAGAGTATTAGAGTTTCACATGAATAAATTATGGTGAATCAGAGAAAAGAAATGTAGAGACAACAGTCAGATGACTTGGATGCGAGAATTGTTAACATTTTTTCATGCAAAATTGTTTCAAAATGTAGTGTGAGGGCTCCATTTTAAAATGGGTTAGAGAAAAACGAGTTTTAGTAGTAAAGGAAAATGTTTTTTTGTTTGCAACTAACAGAGAGGAAAACAATGGAGCAGTTAAGGAAATGAGCTCATAGGTTTTTCTGTGGAAACTAGGAGAAGCTCAGAGGAAGGAGCTGAAGGAGACAGGGGAGCCTACCTGAGGTTGGGTATGTTGGGTTTGCTGTGTGGGAGCTAATTGGGTGTGGGGAGGTGGGTGGAGCTCAGCTGAGCTCAGGGCAGCAGTGAGTAGGGCGGGGCTGAGGGGCAGAAAGGCTGCATGGGGAGGAGGAAGAGCGGCAGGAAGGAGCAGAGACTGCAGAGCTTGGAGAGAGCCCTCAGCTCCTGGAGGAAGGGGGAGAAGGCCCTGGGAGACCTCCAAGAGCCCCGAGCCATGTAGAGTTGATGGATCCAGGAGGCCAGAGGTCTTATCCAGGGTGAGGCCCTCCAATGTGGTCGGGATCTGCTGTGGCTGCTGGAGAGGAACTTCCAAGCTGACCTGACTCAACTGACTCAGCCCAGATAGGGGTAACAAATGCGCCTGCTGTTGCCCAAGCAACAAGGAGGCCATAAGCAGAGCCTGAAGGCTAGGTTTTTCTGTTAACCCCAAATCAGCTTCCTGTCCTTGAGTAGGGGTTGAGGCTGGAGGTGGAAGTGGGTTCAGCAGGCCCAAAAGGTTCAGAGGCAACTCCCCTTGGGCACCACTCAACAAGGGCAACAAAGGAAAGAGAGGATTGTTGTTTATTTGTTGTTGCTTCTGTTGCTGATCCTGGTTTTGCTGATGTGTCTCTTGCTGTTGTATCAGTAACTGTTGCTGCTCTGATTGCTGCTGCTCTGCAAGATTCTGTGGTGGTTGTGGTGTAGCATTGGCAGGAGGTATCTGTGCATGTTGCCCACCCAACCACAGCCCCCCCAGGTGCAAAGCCAGGACTGTAGGGTCCAGGAGGGATGGTAGACCTCCTGTGGATGACAGCAGCTGAAGCAGCTGCTCTTGGTTCATGAAGGGGAAGGCCTCTGCCAGAGGTAAGGGAGCAGTTGAGTCGCCCACAGATGAAGGTGTAGGAGGACTCTGATTATCCCCAAGATGAGAGGAGATGGCAGGTCCAGGGCTGGTGGCTGCTGGAGGTTTGGTCACTGTGGAGACCTTCTGGTCCACACATCCAGGCTCCTCTGGCCCTGTGGAGGGAGAGATATATGAATGTTTCACCTCTGTTCAATCTGACTTGTTAATCAATTTTATACAAGGATTTTGAGTTGGGTGGTTTGCAGCACTTTGGTGTTTGACTCTGGGGCAGCATTTAAGAGGTACTGCAAACTAAAACTGTTTTTTTTTTAGCTGTAAACTAAATTATGACTACTGTGATGAAACACATCAATACTGGTGTTAATATCGACATTAACACCAAATTTGTAAGAATCAGCATTTCATAGGTTGAAAATGGCTCAACCTGTCATCTGCTGTTTACAATCAGCCCTGAAAAGGCGGAGCCAATGCGGACAGAGTCGACCGTTTGGGAATTCTCTGTGTCATGAAATTATATAAATGGTAGAACGTTAACATCAACCTCCCCCAGCCCCGCACTCATTTTCAAAGATATACTGATCGAGAGAGACAGTTTCAGCTTCAGGAGCTAACAGCAGCTACAGCAGCTACAGTGGGGCTGGCCTGTTGGAGGGGGTCTCTCCGTCTGTGACTTTCTGCGGGAGGAAGAGCTGCTGGCAGCTACAACACAACAGAAATCCTCCTCACATCTCGCCCTGCAGCTCTTCAACTCTCTGATCGTCTATTCCTTCGGTTATCAGCTGGTAAAATCTTGTTTTAAAATTTTAAATCGTGGTGTAACTGAAGCTCCGCTGAAACTGTCTGTCCTGTCAGGTTCAGCTGACAGGTCTGCTGCTGGAGCAGCAGCGGAGCACAGCTGCAGAGCTGTGGTTGGACAGGTTCAGTAACAGCTCTGGTTACACTGTGATTTAACGTTTTAAAACAAGATTTTACCAGCTGATAACCGCAGGAACAGACAGCCGGAGAATTCAAGAGCTACAGGACGAAATGCGAAATGACTTGTGGCTCATTTAAATGTCGTTGCACTGTTTGTCTTCCTCTCATTATTATTATGTCACTGAGCAACTCCTGCCCTACTGCCTCACACAGCCATGCTGCCCTCCTCCCCTCCCTTCCCCTCTCCTCTCCTCAGCCCCTCCCACCGCCCTCTCAGCTCCTCACCCACTTTTTAGCATTTTTCAAAATTATGCAGTGGGTGGAGTTAGGCTCAGACCTAGGACTGTTACACTTTAAACACTGGCAGTCAGCTACAAAACAGCATAAGATTCCCAAGCTAGCAATGACACATCAATAAAATAAACACATATACTCACTTGATCCAGAGCAACACCCATAGAGGGTGCAAACATGAGAGAAAAATGTGTACCCCTTATCCTTAACTATCCTACAAAATAAAGCCATCTGTAAAGCCTGATCTTGATGTATATATGGCTGCATTTTGAGTATATTGCCAAGCTCTCCAAACCAAATGACTTCAATATGCATTCAAAAGTTCACTAAAATCACAGCACTTCAAAACTGAAAAACATTCGCACCTGCATTGTGGTTTCCTTGGGAAGACAACACAACATCAGCTGTACGGTCGGAGGAGCTGCCCTCCCCCTGGGGCACAGTGGAGGATGCTGCAAGAAGGGCCAGGACATGGTTGCTAAGATCAAGTGGCTTCGGGGAGGTGGATATCGCCATAGAGACACTGCTTTGAGGATGACTCAGGTCCTCAGATGTAGCCATGCTGTTAATGCCAATCTCTGTTGCTACAATGCCCTGTGGTGATGCATCCCGCAAAGGTGCCTGAGAAACAGAGTCAATTTTAGGAATGTGGTTCTCAGTTGGTTGATGCTTGTCTGATGGAGTCGGGGACATACCCTGAAAAGGGCTGCTGCTGTTGTGTAAAGCTAAATTTGAGTTTGGCAGCACTGTTGAAGCAGGAGAATGTCTCTGTAGAGGACTTGATTTAGCAGACTGAGGCTGTGATTGAGACTGCACTGATATGAACTGAGAGGAGGTGGGAGGAGAAAGCGGCTGTGGCACCAAGGGTAGAGCATTAGTGTTAGTGGTTCGGCACGGTGACAGAGTCTGTGGGTGCCTGACATTAGAATGAGGAGAAGAGGGCGAGAGTCTGGGGCTCCTTTTATTAGTGTGTCCACCTTCTTCAACAGGCACAGATCCTGGCTGAGTTGAAGCGGAGTTGGATGCTGAGGCCTGTGCGCTCTGCACACTGAGCAGATGTAACAGAGCAGACAGAGGCTGGTTTGGTGGATCCAAGCTAAGAGGTGCAGGTGTCAGGCCTGTAGTGAAATCCAGAGCCTCGCTTTGTCGAGGAGGCCTGGAAAGGTGTGCTGTCTGACGAGGAGCAGGGAGCCTGGGTGTCTGCCCAGGGAGGAGATGATGATGGTTTTCTAACATGACAGCGTTCTGGTTCTGCACAGGTGAGGTAGAGGAAGAGTGCGGGGAGGAAGGGAAGGAAGAGGAGGATAGGTTGATAATGGTAGCAGAAGCGGCGTCTCCTGGTGGGGTCTTCCGCGGCCCATTAGCCAAATGCTGCGTGTCTCTTAGCATGCTGAGTACTGTGGGAGATCGCCGTTGCCTCTTCCTGTGCGACGCATTGCGCTCTGCTGTGGGAGGCGTGTGGGGCAAGGAGGAAGCCAGGGAT
This sequence comes from Thunnus maccoyii, assembly GCF_910596095.1. Classification (NCBI taxonomy): domain Eukaryota; kingdom Metazoa; phylum Chordata; class Actinopteri; order Scombriformes; family Scombridae; genus Thunnus; species Thunnus maccoyii. The sequence continues at coordinate 12,243,687 of NC_056536.1, read as the reverse complement.
TGGGCCAGAGGGTGGGATGGAGGAAAGAGGACGGAGGAGGCTGCTGCAAGGGAGAGCTGGGGCGGCCTAGTAGAAGCGATGGAGGAGGGAGGGTGGCTGTTATGTAAAGTGCTGTTTGTTACCTTTGATGACTGTTGCTGCTGCGCCTCTTTCAAGACCTCCAGAGAAGACGGCAAGCTCACCTGGCTGCTGGCCACATTTGAGCTCTGGCCCTGGGTTATCTGGTTAGCCAGTTGAGCCTTAGCAGCTGCAGAGAGCAGGCTACTTGCAGGGAAAGAAGCTGGGTGTGGCATCTTGCCCTGATGGCTGTGGTGATGGTTCAGATATGGCCCCAGAGGTAAACTAGAGGGCCCTGTGGAGTTCAACCCAAAAGCTGGTGGTCCTGTGCTGGGAGTCGGACTCATGGCACTCTTTGAGGGTTTCATGGAGAGAGCATGAGGGTTGCTACTGCTTTGGTTGGTCAGTAAAGAGGGGTTAGTAGGGATTAGGATGTGATGGTTATTAGTGCTGCTGTTGCCTGAGTTCTTAAACTGCTCCAAGATGTCTTCCAGCTTGTACTTGGGGAAGTGGGGACTGGGGTTTGGGGAGCCACAGGGGAGAGGGGAGTGTGGAGAGGAAGAGCTGGATTTCCTCCTCTGAGGCAAGTTACTTCCCATCAGTCCTCCTCCTTCTGCTGCTGTTGAGCCTCCTCCCTGCTCATAGAGAGGGGAGGGAGAGGCCGAAGGGTGGCGGGACCGCTGGTGAGGAGACACACAGTTCATGTTAAGGACAGAGGGAGAGAGGGAAGAAGATGGAGAGAGGGGGGAGCCTCCCACAATGACACCATGAGGATGATGAGCTAGAGTCTGTGCTCCTCTTCCTCCTCCACCCAGGTTCATAGGGGAAGAAGGAGGAGGTGAAGAGAGGGGCCCTAACCGAGGAGAACCCGGAGTCTCTGGGGTTTTGGGAGTTCTTTGACCTTGACTGACATTCTGAGGTGTGGGAGTGCGGGGTGACCTCTGGGCAGCACTGTAAGCTGGGAATGAGGAGCTGGAGGAAGCGGCGGAGGACATAGGGAGAGGAGGAGGATGGTGATGCCTTCTCAAAGCATCTAGGGGATGGTGAGAGTTTGTGCCTGTGTGAAGGACCGGGGAGGAACCATTGTAAGGGTAAATAAACTGGTGGGAGGATTTAGGGCTGGCGCAGGGGTTCGAGTGGAGGCTGTTTTGAGGTCGAGCTGGAACTGGATGGAGTTTGGGATGGTAGATGCCACGGTCGTCTTCTTCCCGCTCCACATCGGCCCTCTTTGGATTGCGGCTGTCCACTCCACTGCTCGCCTCTGGAAACGGACACACACAACAAGCGTTTACTAAACAGTTTTTACTCCAATATGACAGTGTTTAAATACAGGCTCTGCCAAAGTCATTTTCTCTACATTCATAAAATGTCTTTTCCTAAGAACCCTTCCTTAGAGATACTGCCAAACATGAGCAGAAAAACATTCCACTCTTAGTTTTAGAAATGTTGATGTGCAAGCAGTGTAGGTGTCAAAGTATGCAACACAAAAACAAAACACTCTCTGCAAAAGCCTGTGTTCTTTTTGGGTAATATATTCTGCATACCTTATGTGTTCATATAAACCTTGTACATGGTCATAAGGGTTGTTTTTTGGGTCTGTTATGGGGCACTTAATGCATTTCTGTGTGATGTGTAAATCAGTAGGAGAGTGAGATCTAACAACACTCGATAAAAGTCAATTTAGTTTCACTTTAATTATTCATAACTCCTTCTAACCTCATATGTACAAAGTGATCATGTTCATTTTAATGTTATTATACCGACACTATACAGTCTGTGCACTACAGTGGATCTGCATTATCTGAGTGACCATTAGCAAGAAAGCAGGAAATAATCAAAAGCCAAAAAGAGCCAAATAAGTTAAATGGAGTCGTGTCTTGACATATATTGTCAAAATATAAACAGACATATTAAGACAAAAGAGATGATGGAACTATTCTGCAAACTGAAAGACTTTTGACTCATATTTAAAATATATTGATAAATACAAACAGCTGTGAGACATCACACTGTAGCATTGTAGCAACCACACATCTTAAGTTTTGCTGAATATGAAAAATATCAAATATCAACAGGGACAGAACATTTTAGCGTGCAGTAGAGTGGTTTCAATTCTGTGTTGCTGACAGCTGCAGCACAGACCAACACATCAGAAAAAAAAAAAAAGTTTACACGGGACTTGTTTTTTCAATCACACACCCACCTGCTCCTGGAGGATTTCCGACCATCTGCCTGCTCCGGCAGATCCCACCCCCACCCCATCTTGCTCTTTTATGGACTTTAGTTGAACGTTATGAATCATGTCACCATTTCTCTGATAGCTCAAGTTGACTTATCAACAGACACATACCAGACAGCAAAATGACTTCAGGCTTCAGAGTAGCAGTGATGGTTTTGTTTACAGAACAGATTTGGATTAGGGACGTCCATTTGTTTGATGTTATTTACATTTAAATTAAATTCATTTATTAAACTACAAAACAAGTTTAATAGGGAGAGGGCAAAGAGGGGAGAGCAAGACTAGTTGGAGGCATATGGTTTGCTGCAAGGTTGGATGATTAAGCCCAGTAATAACAGCCTCCCATACTTTCATAAACTAAAATTTAATCTATAATTCATTCCACCACAATGATGATACTGACTTTCCCGTTTCCCGCCCACATAGAGTAAATTTGTGAGATCATATGAGAGATTACTTCGATGCACACAGCACACTCAACCTCAAGAGCAACAGATTTGGTAGAAAAATAAACCGGAGACACCTTACAGAGACACTGATGTAAAAAAAACATTTCATACATATGCTGATCAGCATCTGTTTAGCAAACATGTAGAATCAGTATATAACAGCTATTTTAATTTGTTGTTATGTAGTTAGATTATGTTTGATAGTACCAGGGTACAAGAGTGGCGTGTCTCATCTGTAGTGTGTCAGAATTTACCTGGATGATGAAGGTTGGCAAAGGGCAGCTGTGAGGCCTGCATACTCCGACACAGAGCGGCCATTGCTACCACTTTCCTGCGGTGGTTACACAGTTTGGTCATGTCCTGCTCTGCTTTGCCTAACGGCTGGCTGTGCTGTTCTACCTTCACTCCCACAGTGAAGTTGAAAACCTGCAGGATACAAGATAAAAGAGGATTAGACAGAATTCAGAGTAAACCCTTCGCATAAAATTTTATCAAATTTAAGACAGTTAAGGGCATCTGTTTTGGTATTTTACACTCATGTATTCACAGTCACTCAAGCACCACTGCTAATCACTACAGACTGTGAGCACACATGGTTTTAATAAGGACATGTTACCCATGATTCCACGCAGAGATGGGCAGAGTTTTGTTCAATTCCTAGATTACAGTTTTTAATAAGATGCCTTTTTAAATATAAATATAAGACCCCTTGAACAACTTTTCTCTCTTTTGCTTAGTTCATTTCAATTGAAATCAATACTTTGCTGCCCTTTCAACAAGTTGATTGGATTTTGGTGCAGTGCAGCTCAAAATACAATACAATGCACACATATAATTTCTTCCATACCCAATAATGATAAAAAGTACACAAGTAAAAGGTAAAAAGAATAAAAGAGTAGAATATTCCCTTTCCCTGTCCTGACCTCAGTCATTACATGCCAACCTAATCACAGACATAGATTAAAAAGGACAGTTGTGTTGTGCAAATATAAAGTGCACAACACATAGCAGCCTAACCACAGATATAGGATTTTACAGAATGCAGAAAAGTGCAAGTGCAAAGTAAAGTGCATATTACAATTAAAGTTGCAGTGCAAAGTGAAAATATAAAGAGCACATTACACTTTAAATGGACGACCCTGAACGGAGGGGGGCACAAGATCGTTAAGAGTTCAGTATACAAATTGCCACAAGGTGGGTATGTACCGTTTTTAAATCTACTGGTTTTAGTACCAATGTACCGCCATCTTCTCTCTGATAGGAGTGAGTTAAAAAGACAATTTGCTGGGTGAGAGGGCTCAGAGGACACTGAGGGCCTTGCCTTGAATACAGGAGTAAAAGATAGAGGACACAGAGGGGACATCAAAGACAACTGACCTGGCCGCAGTGCGCCCTGTCCTGTGCTGTTGTATTCACATACCAATGCCCCATGAGAAACCCTGAACTTCTTCAGTTGTCACAAAGAGTACAATCTCTGGTGACATTTCACGATTATAGTGTCCATATTAATTTCTCATTTCAGGGTGTTTGAGATTGTTGTGCCCAAGAATTTAAAGTTCTCCACCTTTTCAACCACTTCCCTGTTTATCTCCATCGGCTTGAGCTTGTTGCTGTTTTTCCAAAAGTCTATAACCATCTCTTTGGTTTTACTTACATTTAGCTCAAGATTGTTTTCAGAGCACCATTTGACAAGGGCTCCCACCTCCCTTCTGTATACTGACTCATCAGTGCCTGAGATCAGTAGTGTTGTCAGCAAATTTTATGATTTTGACAGACTGAGTTTGACGTACAGTCTGTTGTGTAGACTGAGTAGAGGAGTGGAGATAACACGCAATTTAAATTCTCTTTGCACTGTTTCAAACTGATTTAAAAAAAATAAAATGTACCAAATATGTACCACATTTAGATTAAAACTGTGTAAGTGCATTCAAAAAGGTCACCACCCTTACCACACACACCACAGATTTTAAGCTTATAGACCAACTATACCTTTTGGATGACGAGTGGACACTCCAGACCACATTTGCAGGTGCCATCAGTCAACAGATACGTCTTGACCTCGTCCAGAGAGGAAAGAGCAGTGCCACTAGGACTACAAGAAGAAGACAGTAACAAAATGTAAAAGCACACTCAAGGCAAATTGAAAATGATATGAACAAAAATATATTCAAAGCACAGTGAAGTTCTAAGTTGCAGAGCTGCCAACACACCTCAGAATTTACATATCTTAAATGTCATTGAGATTTGAGGATTTGCCCTGATGACAGTAGTGGATTTTGTCACCTTTGGACAGAGCCAGGCTAGCTGTTTCCCCCTGTTTCCAGTCTTTATGCTAAGCTAACCAGCTGCTGGCTGTTGCTTCATATTTACTGTACTGACATTAGAGAGATATCAATCTTCTTTATAGGCACTGGATTTATCATTGCCCAGGGGGTATCCAACATAGGTAACTTCCTTGTATTAAACAATTATCTGTTTTTTTTTAAGGTTTAGTAGTTAATGAATGGGTGTGTTTTTCAGGTTGCAACAATCTCAGCTTGAAAGTTATTGGATACTAAGGCAGTTTAACATATGAATGGACACAGGTTTAGCACACAGTTGAAACTCTGCTATGCTCTATTCTCCTGATACGGTCACCTCACAGTATGATTTCCCTGTGGGAGATGACAATTGTCATCGCAATTAACTCGTGGGTGCCTGAGCTCCCAAACACCCACGAAATCTGCCACTATTATCGTCTTATCTATCTCTGGGCAAGAAAGCAATTGAGTGTATTTTCCAAAATGTCTATATTTATTTATTTCACATTAGTGACTTATATGATAGCAAATCAAGGTTACAGTCTTCATACAAATAAGCTGCAGTTACATTATATTAACAATATCATTGCTGCATACATTTTTTTTTTAAATTATTCTTTTAAAAAAATCTTTCTCCTGATACAGAGTGGAGCATAGATCCTAAGCAATGGCATGATTAAAATTACATATTTAACATACTTTATACTTTTACTAATATTATTTTTTTTGCTAGACCTAAGTCACTATTCAAGGAAATACGTGTCCATACCAGAAAACAATAAGTATGTAACCTCTTCTGCCCTGATGTGGCCCGAAGGAAACAAGGAAAAAGGCTTTTGGGGGTAAAGCAAAAACTACTTTGAACAAATTTCTAAAACTTAAGTCGCAGAAGCTACAGTTATCTTTCCTGGTAATATCCACCAAATATGTTGGAAAAAATATCACTAAGCACTCTCTCTTCATCACAATGAATTATGTGGCTTACACAGGTACACATTCATATATGTATATATTCATATGTGTTAAAAATCAAGATCATTTGTTCAGACATTTATATACATCAACAATACATCTGCACGTACTTTCTGTTCAACTGAACCAACGCACCTGACATAGATCACCTGCCCACTCTCCACTGTCCTCTGCCAGCCGATGGGGATGTGTATTGCAGCGGTGTGGACCCCATCCTTGTCCCCACTGACAGTGTCACTGCCTCCCATCATTTTGTAACTGCGGCCTGCCAGCACCTTAAAAAGTAATAAGAAGCAGCAAGGTATTAACATATCTATTCTTCAATCCCTTCAAATGAAGTTTCATTTATCCAAGAAGCCACAGGATATATTCCTTTTGCTGGAATATTACATTGTTCACTATCTGGAGAGTCAATGTCATTGTCTAAAATCTATTCATTTGTTGTTGCAAATTGTTCATGTTCAAGTTATAAGCTAAAGATGTCTTACAGCTTCAGTAGTGTTCAATATGCATCACATTTGAACGTCATTTTGGAATTACACTCTGCATGTGCTTATAACATGTAAGTCTGTTACAAAGAGCTTTGCAATAGTCAAGTCAAGTTTATTTTTATTGCCCCATGTCAACAACTCAACTTCTTTTGAAAATGTGCATACATGCAAATATAGATTGTTGCATGTATCAGTATAGTTTGCTGCGGCTCAGTGTGAGGCACTAAATAAGTAAATAAATACATGCATAAATGGATGAACTAATGTCTCTGCAGCTGCAGCTCTTCAGGATATCAATGTTCTAATTAAAGCAACCTGCATGCCAAATGTGAGGCCCATGTTCATCTGATTACATAACACCCAGTGTCAACGTCAAATACCAAATATTACTAAATCTAGCCTTGGTAAAATGCTGAAATCTGCCAGAATCATTAAGGATACATGGAATACAGGCTGTTCATTACATGTTTTGGATTATTTCAATGCCAGTTCAATGAGACTACATTATCCAGGTGTTCTCCACATGCCCAAAAAGGTCTGACAAAGTTACTAACATTTACTTCCCTTACATCTGTGCTCCTGACAATTCAAGCCTCAACAGAAAGTTGTCTTCAACATTATGAACACAAATCACTGGGTGTGGCCATGGCAAAAAAATAAACTCACTGTCAAGGTAAAGTAATAATTTAAAAAAATAAAATGTTGCATACCTTGTCATCTTTGGGAAGCCAGGACCTGTTTTGGCTAGGGTATCCACTGTCCAATGTACATGCTGGTGGGTTAGAAGCACACAGACTGCCAGTAAAACCTGACTTGATGCCCCAAAACACCTGAACTGCCCAAGCTAGGAGGCAGATCCTCAACTCAGAGGATGACTCCTGCAGATGTATTTGCTAAGTTCACATCAGAGTAAAGGACTTAGATGAAGATGGAGAGCCTGCGAAGAAAAGTAGAGGTGGATTATGTAACGTGACAATGAGATCTCGGGGGTTAAACAAGTCATCAAATAAACCATTTCCTGCAAATGATGTGATCCAAAAGGCACTTCAGAAACCAAATCACAGATGCATCTCTCTCATAGAAAGAACACAAGTTCAGAAGAAGCTGCGGCTACTTTGAAGTGGGAGGGTGTGTTTGGATAGGCCCGTGGTTTACTGGATGTTCTGCTACAATATAAGCAGCTGCCTTATACAACACTAACCAACTTGCAAGCCAACAAGGCAGCGACATGAAAGGAGCTTGAAATAAGATCTTAAAAGAATTCGTAGTTGAGGTAAAAGTCTGTCATGGAAGAAAATCTCTCAAACTACACGACTGATAGACGGCAGGCTAACAGCTAGGCTAGCAGCTAAGCTCACCCTACTTTGTACTATGTTGTCGTGACAGCTGTCAGGCGCACAAAACACTCCGCTGCAAAACTCTTACGACAAAACGAGCCATGCACAATACTATGCATCAGATAACAAAGCTTGCACTTACTTATTGACAGCCGTGAGCTAACGTTAGTGTCAGCAGCAGGACCTATAAACCTTTCTCTGCGTCAGGCTCTCTCTCTCTCTCTCTCTCTCTCTCCGTGTTGGCGAAGTTTTTGGACTCTTCGCTTTTCTCTGCTCGCGGGATAATCAAGAGTGAGCTAGCTAGCTAGCTAGCTGGCTGGCTAACGGACTAGCCAAATAATGTTTTGAAAACGGTTCATACGTTAATAAATAACCATGAAATAAATCTCTCTCTCTTTCAAATAGCGTATTAGCGCGACCGGCGGTCAGCGTTTGTACACCGTCTGCCAGTCCGAGTTAAAAACAAAGGGCAGTAACGCTTCATTTTACTGCGCCCTGGCTGTCGGAGCAACCAGCTAGGCTATCAGAGCTAACAGCGTCCCGGCCAGGCTGCAGGACGCCCCGCTGCCTGCGCACTTATCCAGCCGCTGCTTTGGCCTGTGCTCTGTTAAACCCGTTTATATTCAAATATATCCCGACAACCATAACGACCCATGTAATCCCGAATTCACAGTTGCCCACTGTGTTTTTTTTTCTTACAGATTCCGAGCAAAAAAAATAATGGAGTTTTCTGTCGGGCATGCGCAGTCAGCTCCCAGGGAGTAGTGTACCCGACATGCAACGGGACCTTTGTAGTGTTCCAGACAGACATCAGTACGGAGCAGAGCATCTTGATAGACGTTTACTGAATATGGCAGGAGTCTCTGTTCGCAGTTCCCTTTGACTAATTTGCTTAATATTTTGGCCAAATTCTATATTCACAAACTAAACTTCTTCTAAAGCAAAAAGCCAAACTTTTCAGAGCTGACTGTCCATATAAAACAATATATTTCTTCAATATTTGAATGTAGAAACAAAAAAAGCTGTTAAAACATATAACCACTGTGAGCTTTACAAGATATTTTAGTCCCCCTGGCGTGTTTGTGATTGTGGACTCAAGTTGTATACACAAGGTGTTGTGAACTAGTATACTTGTTTCAATAAAGCTGCTTGATAGAGGACATGATAATGACAGAATAATGGACTCGTGCATCTGTGTGTGCTGAATGTTAGCCATTGCCATTATGTGTAAAGCAAACAGATGATGGCTTGATTACCAAATGATGTGATTATCTTATAGGATGCCTTGTGATGTTTGGAAATGTATTTAAAAAAGTGGTTTTCAACCCAGTATTCCTGTTTGGCCCCTGATGACGGCGCAAGTCGAAAACGTTGGGCTTCGATTCAGCACAATGCTGTTTAAATCAGAATCAGAATCCGTTTATTGGTCAAGTATGCAAGCATACAAAGAACTTGTCTTGGTGTTTGCTCCCACAAACGCAACATAGATAAATATAACAAGAGTAAGGTAATAATAATAATGAAATAATAAAATAAACAAAGTAGTACTGAAATGAAAATCCATGTACAGAATGGAATAATAATAGTTTTGAAATGGGATTTAAAACTTGAAATGAAATATTGACTGCACAAAGGAAATATGGACCGTGCTGTGGACAAAGAAATGTTGCAAAAATTAAATGTGACATGTGCAATAAATAATTAAATTATGTAACAGTGGAGGTTGAATGCAATGTACAATGTTAAGTCTAGTTTGATGAAATGAAGAGGTTGATGAAACAAACAAGTCTGTGTGCAGTCCTCCTTCACCTATGCTGAATAACACATTGTTATCAAGATACAGAGATAAATCAGAATCATGTTTATTGTCAAGTAGGTTTGCACATACAAGGAATTTGCCTTGGTGTTGTGATGCATAACAGTCAAAAGATATACACAAAATTAAGTAATCCTAATCATATAAAAAAGAAAGAAAGAAATTTACCATCAAATACATGTAAGAATATGTAAGATATTCTAAGCAAGAAGAGATGCTAAAGGTTTAAATTTTAAACTGAACAGAATGAAATGAAATGTACAAAATATTGACCAGGAGTAAACAGTATATGCAGTGTGCAATTAATACTATTAATAATAACAATAATAGTACAGTTGTAATAATAAAAAGTTGCGTTAATGTAACGTATCATATTCAGATCAAAGATCACAAATGTGCAAGTATAAGATTATGGGATTTCACCTTAGTATAAAGTGTAGTGTCCATGGGTGGAACAGAGTCCGTGTCAGTGGGGTCTCAGGCATTACTGATGAGGCCGGCTGCAGATGGGAAGAAACTGTTAAATGATAAAACAAAAAGAACTGTAAGACATATCCACTTATATATGTTTAAAATAAAGTGTAAAATGTATTATTGCATATTACATTCATACTGCTGCTCAGGGCACTCTTTTATTCTCTGTGTGCCTCAAATAATCCTTCCATACATAACTTAATGTTACATTATATAAAGAAATGTCCGTTATGGAAGTTAGGGGCTTGTGTGTGTTTAACGTTGTCTATGATATGTCAGAAAGCAAATACCATGATTTTTACTGAATTAGACCAACTACCCTGGGGCCCCAGACCCTCAGAGGGCCCTAGGGCTCCAGGTTTATTGTGTGGGAATTAGTCTGTGGTAATTTGTAAAATTGAACATTTGTGTGGTAATACTGTATGCACAATTAACGCAGCTAAAATATAAACTGAAATGATAAGGGCCTTAAGGTGACAGCTGCATTATTAGGCCTACATAATCTTGAGGCCATGACATAAAATATCGTTTTAATGCTGTTATTAATTCAGTTTGTATGTTGCTTGCATGGTCCATATATACTAAGAAACCAAAAAGGTAATCACTAATTACTAACTAATATATAAACAATGCACAAACAGAGGAAGACAGGGAGTTCAGGAGGGGCCCACAGATCATTTTTGCCCCTGCAGGACCCCTTGACAGTTCATTTGGTGACCTGATGCCTTACCTTTTATGTCACTGCAAGAACAAACCTTCAGTTTTCAGGTGAGCCATTAGTTGTAAACACACAACATATGCAGAATTTGCAAATTCATGCTCCTAACATGAAAAAAAATAACCTTTGGATTTTAGTGACCCCATGACTCATGTTGTAAGGCTTTAAGAGTTAAGAGTCTTTAAGAGTTTTAAAGATATGATGAAGATGAGTTAATACAACACTCACACTCCATTTATGAGGTATTTTAGGTGTAGACAGAAAAATGAAACAGGTCTTGGTCAAGTCTAAGTGCACAGCACAATATAACATATCCCATAAACAGGGCAGTAGCCATGATTTTAGAAAAAAAAGAAGTCACGTATAAAAAGTCACTCTGTGAAATCTTTGACCAGTCACCAAAGAATTCAAAAGCATTTTGCATTTTATTTACTTTTTTACCTTTTCAATTTCCATAAATTCTATCTCAATTCATGATGGTGTAAATCATTTTTTTATATTTAATTGAAAAAATATCAGAAGCAGCCCTAAGGAAACAACATACGTATGTGTGTAATTGTAGAATATAAACCGAGCCGCAGCTCTTTCAAGCCCCCAAATGACCAGATTTATTGCTGAGGACATGACCTTATTGTTTTGAATTGTATCTGCAGTCCTGAACTAAAATTATCTGATGAGATGTTTAATGATAAGGTGACACACAGGTTTGTGCATTGTTATTGTTTCTGTTTGGTATCCAAGGGATAAAAGGACAATGAGTGTGTATCTCTGTGTGTGTCCCTGTTGTCTGTGAAAAAGTGGGACAAGGGGAAAGAGGTGTGTATACTGTATGTGTGTGAAGAAGACAGGGAGAGAAAGTATCTGATTTCCCCTCGTCATCGGTGCTCAGTCCGACGTCGGCCAGCTGTCCAAAACAGTCATCTTGACACATGAGTGCTCAGCTTGGCACGCACATAAACACACATACAAATACACATACAAAATCACAGATAAGTACACAATTACAGACATATGCTCACACGCTGAGCCTGAAATCACTTTGGAAAATCACCTAAAAGGGACTGTAGAGGGAATAAAGAAAGGGGCCCAGACTGTGCTGGACACAGAATCCTGAGGGCCTAAAGTGAGGACAGCTGGTTTGTTAGACTCAGATCCACTGACCATACAGCGCTTCAGTCATCGCCAGCGGGTGAAGAACTCATTCAGAGATTTACCCACCCGCTGGATTTCTTCTGCTATCTGTGTGGATTTTGACAACAGGTATGTCACATTTTAAGTTTTCAGTTTATGTTATTCTGTTGCAAAATGTTGCAGCGCCATAAAAGTGTTAAAGTCAGTCACTTTATTCAATTTACTTTTAGTGGGTTACAGTAAGTTGCATCAGCTTTGGAATATTAGTTGAACAATTTCCATATTGAGAATGTTTGTACCGATTCATGAAGATTGATTTTTACTTCTGTTACACTTTCTGAAACTTTTCTCTTCTTTCCCTGACTGGCAAAGGCAGCCACATTTAGCTGTGATGAGATTGAATTTCACAAACCTAGAATAGTTTGGGTCAAGTGGACAAGTGCACTGTGTGTGTGTGTGTGTGTGTTTGCAAGTGCATAGCTACATGTAACTTTTTATGTCGTGTTCATACAGACACAAGAATACATCCATCTGTTGTGCATTCACAGAACACGTTTGTGTCGCTGAAACAGCAGTGTTTGAACCAATCTAGTTTCCAAATCACAAATATCATATGTAATTCTTCTGTAAGTTTTTTGTATTATTATTATCCTCTTATAGATGGTAAAGGATGATAAATACTGAGCCAAAATCAATTTAATACATTTTGACTGGCTGCCATGTGAAGTCCAACCTCTATACATGACAAATATATAGCAAACGCTAAATATCACCTACTGTAATTTGCTGTCTATTTGTGTTTGTATGAAAGATGCACAAATGGCTTGTGGTGCTTGTTGATTTTTACCAGTACTGGCACATGACAGTTTATATGAGAAAAGACACAGTATAAGACAAATATTTTATATTATGTATTTGTTATTTGAGGAAGACAGAAGTTTAGTTCTTTAATGGACTTGATTCACAGTTTTTTCTAGGAGCATGACCTACACAATTTACTGTTGTTTTTTTTTTGTTTGTTTTTTTGGGCAACTGTGCTGCTTCAAAAACACATGAGACAAAATCCTTTAACCCTTAATTTAACCATGATATCAACTCTTCACAATAATTAGCTTGAGAGAAAACTAAATACATCCATCTTTGTAGGTGGGGCAGTGCTGATATTGTCCACCCAACATCATGGACCAGTGAGTATAATTCCTTAAATTAGTTCAATTACATGTGCAATAAAACATATATTGTTTGTCCTAGTTTGCCTGCATGCACCTCCTCAACATCTCCACAAGTCTCTTTAAGTGAACTAAATTTTGCATCAGCTGAGGCTGAAAAGCACAAAAACCTCAGAAAACACTTTGTTTTTCTATCGTCAGATACAATGATGATGAAGCAACTCCATGTTCTTTTGACAAACTGTATCACATGAGTCTCCCAGAGTAAATAATCAACACTCAACTATTTTAAGGTGGAATGGCAATTTGACACTGGCACAAAGCCTGTCAGTCACATCATGTCCGATGGAAACCTTGTAACTCCAGCTTTTATAATATTCATGTTGACATGTTGTGTTTTTAACATCGTTAAAGTTTTAAGTGTTCACCTACAGAAAATAAGATTTCAAATGAAAAAAAACAAGTTACAACTTTTCACATGAAAGTAAAGACGTGTAGCTGCGTGATCTGATCTCACTTGTGGCTTTGTGTTCTTTTCTTTATATGTGTGTGCGTGTGTTAGAGAGGATGACAAAAACTCTGTGGATATCCATGACAACCCTCCAGTTCCTGACAACGTAGTGAGGGAGGATGGAGACACTGTGAGTGACAGGACCATGTCAAACCCCCACTGTTAGAGGTGCCATTCCCGGGCAGTTTAAAATAGCCACCAGCTGGCACAGGAACGCAGTGCGGCATTGATCGGAAAAACACGAGCCCTGACTTAAGTGTTTCTGTCTTTTATTCCCCCCTGTGGGTTAACATAACACTGCTGGGGGATGAACTACATGTGACTATTTAGACGCTATAAAGTGGAATATAAGGCTGAACAATGCAAATCTTTTCAAACATCATATGATATAAAAAACCTGTATGGCCACATCCTTAGAATAGTACACCACAGTTATACTTAAAAATACGTTAAACAACACTTTAATGATAGTGCTCATGTATGATTTGGGTTGTATGGTCTTTCTGCAAGAAGAAAATGTGCAAACTATACATAAATTATAGACTCTGGAATGGTCATTTTTCTGGTGTATCAATGTTTTAGCACAACAAATTTTATACAACAAAACTCACAATGTTGAATTTACACACTGATTTTACATGACAGGGATATTAAAATAGACAAATAGTCAAAAAATGATTTATTACTGTCCCTTTCTGATGATTGCATTGTTTTGTTTAAACAATACAATTTTCCATACATACAATATTATTCACATGGACTTAATCCACATTATCAAATTTCTTCCCCTCTGCAGGCAACTTCCTGCAAAGCATCAAAACGATGATCATGGATTGTGTTTTTGAAATGGCTGAGATATGTCTTGTTGTGTCTCCAGGTCTATTTCATATATGAAGAGGAGGTGGAGGTGGAAGAGAAGGAACCAGAACCAGAAGAGCCCATTGTCCGTGTCAACGACAAACCCCACAAGTTCAAGGACCACTACTGCAAGAAACCCAAGTTCTGTGACGTCTGCGCTCGCATGATAGTCTGTATGTATTGGAAACTACATCAACAACATCACACGATTCTTTCTTATAAATGTGCTATTTATACGCTTCAGTCTTGGTTTCTGACAGGCCCCGTTGCTGTTCTTTTGCTTAATTTTCAGTGAACAACAAGTTTGCTCTGAGGTGTAAAAACTGCAAGACCAACATCCACCATTCATGTCAGTCCTATGTTGAGTTCCAGAGATGCTTTGGCAAAATTGTGAGTCCTATTTCTTCTGCTGTCGTGCTTTGGGAATGAAATTACTTCTTTATAAAACAACAATAAATATACAGTGCAATAGCCACTATATGTATGAAGAGTCCATATTATTTTACCCCTGGTGATATTCATGACTAAAAATGTCCTGAAACATTGAAACATTGTGTTCTCTATTTGTTCCCTATAGCCGCCTGGCTTCAGAAGGGCCTACAGCTCCCCCTTATATGGCAGTGACCAACCAGATCCAAGTGAGTCCACCGAATGCTGAATGATAATGTGTCCTGTATATCTAAGTTTCTTAACCTTTTAATCTATTCATTTATTGTTCGTGAAAGAGTAAAGTCTATGTGTGAAAGTGTGCGCTTTAATTATTTGTACTATTATTTAATGATCTGTCTAACTATTCTATCCTCAACCAGACAACCCAAACCTTCACGACCCAGTCTTTGACACCCTGCGGGTTGGAGTCATCATGGCAAATAAGGAGCGCAAAAAGAATGAAAATGACAAGAAAAATGTGAGCGAACAATATATTTTTAATCACACCGTGTAAACTAAAATTGATTCACTGAGACCAGTGAATGAATCCTGACTATTAAAGCAAATACAATCTCTTAAAAGGGTTTGAAGTATTATATTAATACATAGTCAAAAAATATACTTGTGTATGATGCTGATGTTTACAATGTTTATCCTCAAGATGATGGTGATGATGGAGGAAGAGGAAGAGGAGAACCATCAGCCCAAAGAGAATGAAGAGGGAGGAGAAGGTACAGAGGAATATGATGGTTACTCTGCTAGTTGGGCTCATAATAATTACACAATTTGAACATATTACTATGTGGTTAAATAAAATAATTTCAGAAGATATTTTATGTTGTGAAAATGCTTTAAAGTTCAGGGAAAAAAGAAAATGACCTACCCAAAAAGTGAGAAAAAAACATGAAATGATTTGTTATTCATTTCTAAGTTACTGGATTTAAATCCTTCATCACAAGGCACAGACTTTATTGATGACTCTGATGTCTGATGTTCATACAGGGAAGCCTGATGATAAGAAGGAGAAAGGAGGAGACAAAGCAGATGACAAGGTGAGAAAAAGTGTTCAGTTTTACTCTTAAGCAGCTCCAGAGGACAAAGGCCCTGATCTACCAGCTGTAATACTGGATGTGCATATATTTTTGTTATAAATCAGTCATCATTTACAGTAGAATCTGTGCTGTTTTGTCAACAGAGTAAAGGCACATTCTCACAGTCCCACTATTACCTGGCTCTCTACCGCTTCAAGGCCATAGAGAAAGACGACCTTGACTTCCAGTACGTTTGAAAGTATTAATTATTATATTTATTCAGTTAAATTTACTTTCATAACACACCACTACATTTTTTTCATTTTGATTTTTGTAATCATTAAACAAAAAGCAGCAGTAAAAGACTTTATTTTGTGTTTGTGTGTTAGCCCTGGTGATCGGATCACAGTGCTGGATGACTCCAATGAAGAGTGGTGGAGGGTGAGTCAAACTTTTAGCCTTCATCTGAACATTTAACTTTGTTCTTTTAGTTTGCAGTAAACCGTGTTCGACCCAATCATTCCTTGTTCTAGTTCTTTAATGTTTCTGCTGAAGATGAACTCAGAGTCTGCTCGCTCTATTTTCAGGGAAAGATGGGGGAGAAGACGGGCTATTTCCCCACCAACTACCTCATAAAAGTGCGTGCATCAGAAAGAGTTTTCAAGGTGACTCGCTCTTTTGTAGGGAACAGAGAGATGGGACAAATCACACTGAAGAAAGATCAGGTAATTGCACTTGTGTGTAGTTTATATTTATTAGCGTGTGCATAACTGAACAGGCAACAATTCTCTCATCAGATTTTGCACAAACACTGTACAATGTTTTTGTCTTTAGAGCTCACTAATGGAGTTGTAACATAGTTAGCACAACGTCCTGCTGTCCAAGAACATTGCTAATCTCTTCAGTGTTTTACTAACAAAATAACTGTTGTATCCTCAAGTTCAGCACACACAAATGGTGCATTTATCAATCTGCAGGGGTCTTTGCGAGAGTGTTTCAACATAATACTGATACTGATACCTGTTGGGGTGTGCTGTGTCACTCTGTGTTTCAGATTGTGGTGAAGAAAGGAGATGAAAAAGGCGGCTACTTGAAGGTCAGCACTGGACGCAAGCTGGGCTACTTCCCCGCTGACCTGCTGGAGGAGATCACTGTGACATAAAAACCATGATACACAGTGAAAGGGCCAGAAAAACACTTTAAATATCAGCACAAATATCAGAGATGTCACTGTTTGAGAGATCCTCTTTCAACAATTTTCTATATATGTTACCCTCAAAAGTATCTAGATTTGCTCTTATGGTGTCCGTCACAGCAGAGGTGGATTTGCTGTATTTGTGCCTTTGATACAAAGTGGAGCATTAGAAAAGAGATGATTTCATAGCTTGAAAACCTTTTCATTAATACGTACATTTGTAAGTTGGTAAGAGACAATCAGGAGATGTATTGGCTTTGTTGTGACTAGCATAGTAATACAAATGGTCAGTTACTACTTGCTGATAATAGCTAGGACTGAGAAGAGGTAGAGAGAACCTGGAGAGTCTTGTAAAAGGTTGTGAAGCAGTTTATGAATGGATATGAAGGTGACAATTTACAGAGGCTTACTGCAAGATTTGAGAAATGCATCAGTAAATGTCTGCATTAGTTTGGCAATACATCATTTAAAAGAAGTGGACAATGAGAGCTTCTGTTATATCTTGAAGCAATAAAGTTTGACCAAAAAGAAAACTCTGATAAATAAGATATCAAATTGGAAACTAATGAGTGTATGAAAAAATGTAAGTATAGTATAATGTGTTGTCTAATAAAATATTTAACGGCGTGTTGGTTACCATTTGCAAGGCTCCTTTATCCTTTACAGTTAGATTAATACTGTCGAAGCTTCCAAGCCAAGCCGTTTGAACATGTACACAACTTTATATTGACAAAGTGCAGAGAACATTTCCTAGATTTGGTTTGTACATAATTCCACATGTGATCTTGAAGAACTGAAGAAAAACTGTATGACAAAGAAACCCTGCAATACTTCTCAAAATGGTTTCAAATGTTTGCACTAATTGCTGCTGATAAAATTAGCTGCATGCTTAGAGTATAAATCTTTCTATTAAACCTGAAGTGCACTTAAAAGCTGTCTATGAAACTTTATTTAAAATGTCCCCCAAAAGGGGGAGATTTTATTTTAAAAGAGTGAGATGCAGAGGAACCTCTCTTGATGGAATTTGCTGGAACAAATGTTTCCTCATCAGAAGTGGTTGCACTTTCCTTACAATTCTTTTTTTTTCAGATCTGGACCTTTGACTTTCTCTAACTCTTATCTGCAAATTGGCTAAACTGGGCTGGTCGAGATGGGCCTAACATTACACAGTCATGCAATAAGTGCAGTAGCTTATAGTACCACTTGACATTGAAGTAATCCAGGTCACTGAAGTATATAACCTAACCTGCACTGGAGTTTGAGCTCACATCATTTACTGTGTTTAGACTAGAAGCTCAACTCCAGTTGTATCAGATCCAGGTTGGATTTAGTGTGTGATTATTAAGTCTGGACAAATCATGTTACCCAGCTGCAAATATCCTTATTAATGAAATGCAATTTGCATCTATTTACATTTTTTTCTCCATACATTTACTGATATCTCCTTCCTCCTTCAATTTTCCCCTAATCTTATGATGGCCACAACTTTAAAGAAATACAGGGAACAGTTCAAATAAACACAAAATCTCATGTTGTTTTTTTTTATTTTTTATTGCAACACGTCTAACAAAATATAAGATGCCACATAGTGTTATGAGTAAAAAACACTAAGTGATAAAATACAACCAAGGCTTACAAATTAAAAATACAAAAAATAATATAAAAAAAATTCTCTGTGAAAGATCCAGTGTCTGATGACAAGGTGCCCAAAAAGGGTTGGTGAAAAGTTTCTATGGAGCATGCAGAAGATTATTTTCACCTCATTCATGGAGACAACAAGCATGAAACATAAATAACACAAGAAGTCTAGCTTGGAAAGGTTGCATACATCTCTCCAGAGCTTACAACGGCTTACTCTAGTATCAGAACCAGCTCTTTTGCATCCCAAAGTGAACTTAAGACTGTAAATCCAGCTTTATTCATATATTTTCTCTCTACACATACGAGTTTCTATCTTTATGCACTCTTAATTCAAGGTTTCAGCGATAACATGTCAAACAGAGGAGCATCTATAAGACAAAGTACAGCATCTTACAGACATGAGAACACAGTTATTCAAATTTCCCCAAATTGTACTTGGTGAAAACCAGCTGCGGCACGTGGACAGGGAGAAGTCTGTAATCAGCACCAACAACATCTCTCGCTGTGTTCAAGAGCCTCTCGGAGGAGACGCTCGTCGGTGGGCAGGCCAAATATTTGATGGCCACCCGAGCCAGTGCGGGACATTGTGCCATCTTTGCTGACCAGTAGGAAATCACTGGGTCTGAGGAGAGTGACTGGGTGCTGCCCTCTGCTAGGTAGTTCTCCACTAAACATGATGCTGTCACTGTCTTTGACAGTGATGCTGTATTATTTGCGGTAAGACTCTGCATTGCACCCCAGAAAAGGCTCGCTGGCTTGCTGCTGGTGCCGTCTGATTCTAGCAGCCCACCTGATGAAGGACCCGCCTCACCTGCTGAAAGCATGCCGTCCTGCTCCAACACCTCCTCAACCTCCAGCGCCACAGCACCTTTCAGCCTGTCATAATCCAGCTTGCTGAGCAGCGCCATGGGCATGATCTTAAATCTGGGGTCTAAGAGAGTGGCTTTGAAATAGGTGTTGATGGGCATTTCAAAGACATGTTGAAAGTGTTCCTCAAGGTGGGTCTGCAGTGAGACAACTAGTTTGCGAGTCTCTAATAGATCGCTCACGTCCTTATTTGCTAAAAGTTCAGTCAGTGAGGCTCTGAGGGCCTGGATGCAGGGGATCACAGAGGAGATAGATGTCTCATCTTGGCACACTGTGCGTGTTGCTTCTTCAAATGGCTCCAGCACTGTCACTATGGCCTCCATCAAAGTCCACTGATGCTCTGAAACGGACCCACCAAGGTTCATCACTTTGGCCATGGCAATCAGTGCCTCCTTCTGCTCCAGCAGGCGCTGCAGCATGAACAACGCTGTGTTCCACCTGGTTGGCATGTCATGAATTAAGGCCGCCACAGTGAGGCCAAGTTGCTCCTGCATCTCATGCAGCTTAGCTAAGGCTTTATTTGACATATGCACAGTGTTGGTGATTTGTCTCGCTGTGTTAATTACACTAACTACACCATGGCACTCTTCAATAGCGGCTGTTACAATCAAGTGTAGGGAGTGAGCCATGCATCTAACGTGCTCAAAGCCGCTTTCTGACATGGCTTTCACCATGTTGCATGTGTTGTTAGTGACAAAGAAGCCAACAGTAAATCTGTGTGGTACCATAGTTTGCCAGTCTTCAACAAGCTCCTGGAGGTGCTGCAAGATATGTGCTGCAGTGTGCTCTGTATCGATGACTTTCATATTCAGCAATGCGCTGACGCGTTTGTGTGTCACAGCCACAAACCCTGATGTATTCTGTACAATCCAATGTCCTGTAAGAGACAGGTACGAGCTGGTTGAGAACTTTCTGCTCCAGATGTCAGCTGTGCAATGCACAACATTGCCCTCAATATTCTCAAGGCTGTCTTTAACTTTAGCTTTCATTCTTTGGTGCAGTTGTGGTACAACTTTGTGGCTGAAGTGAATGCCTTTAGGAAGTGTGTAATGAGGAGCCACCACAGTCATGAGTTTACAGAAACCTTTGTTCTCCACAAATGAATATGGCAAAAGATCCATGCAGATCATCTCGCCCACACTTTCAGTGATTTCCTGGTTTATTGAGTGATTTGTTGGTAAGGCGGGATAGGAAGGGTTTGGCTGTGATCTCTTGCCACTCTGGATGGTACGGATGCCTACCACATTGCGATGTTTGTAGTGCATATGATTGTGCATGGCACTGGTGGTGAGATGTGCTAAATCCTTGCCTCTGCTCACAACTCTCTTGCATAAGTTGCACACCACCTTGGTGAAATCATTATCACAGATGGTAAAATATTTCCAGATAACACTCTTATTCCTCCTTTGCTTTTTCGTCGGTGGTGTGCCAGCCATGTGTTGTTGATCATCATCCTCATCGGCAGCAGCAGTAGCAGCAGCAGCAGTACTACTGTCAAACTCTGTTAAGTCTTCAGTCTTTACGACATCATCAGCATCCATGACTGGTCTCAACTGAGGACAGATACTATTAGCCTTCTTCTAACTACAATAATGATCTGCACCTTACACGATCATAAGATTTTAGACGTGGATCTATCTCATCTGGTCGACTTCTCCTTTCTGGTCCAGGAGTCCACTGGTCTCAAAACGTGTGATAATTCAGAGTTTATTGTTTCTGTGAGGACTCCTTCTCTCAGGACGAACGACTCTGACTGTCAGAGATGTTTACTATAAATCCAAGAATGAGAAAAACACCCTGCTACAGCCTGATTGTGCCAGAGGACGAGCGCTCTCCTGTTTCAGATGAAATTCGACATTTTGTTTTGCTTTCTTCTTCTTCTTTTGGTTTTATTGGCGGTTGGCAAACAGCTTCCGGGCGCATTACCGCCGCCCACTGATCTGGAGTGCGGACTAAAGCCTCTCTCCAAAACTTCTATCAAACAAAGGATTATAATCAAAACAATAAATACGATAGTCATGATTACATAATTAGAAAGGAAGCAAATGAGAACAAAATTAAATGAATACTGTTTTGCTTCTTCTTTTCCCGAAAGTATTCTTCCTCTTTCCTGCTGACTTTACACCGCCGGGTCTTTCTGCCCCCTATAGGCGATTTGGTGAAATACAGCTACTCACTTTCAACCCCATCCACACGTCATAGTCATGCATGTGATTTTTTACATTTTGAATTAGTTTCAAGTTCCTTTAAGCAATATTTTTATGTCGATATGTAATCGATATGCAATCAAATTGATATACTATGTAATAATATAATGTAACCCAGGGCAACAACTTAAAATGGTTCATCTAGTGAAAAGAGGGACCTCAGTGAGATACATGTATGTCCGGCTGCTGCAGAAACTAAAAAGTTGATATAGCGGGGGGTTTGTATGTTTTAATTCTTTCTTGGTATGGTGATGTGAACATTTATATGATATAAAATTGTCAATTGAAATGTCAAATTTAAATTTGTCATTTAAAATGTCACACTCACTGTTCTGTGCAGGATATTTCAACATGGTTAAACAAAAGAAGAATCAACCTTTGTATCACTGAAACTCAAAATCAGTACTCAAATTTGAAGTTAAAGTCTGCAAGAATTCATGACTTATTTTTCTTTCTTTTTCCCCCCTCATTTTTCTTTTATTTTTAGCAATAACATGTGGCAATGTAAAACCATTACCAGCTGTTGGCCTGACTCAGTTTAGAAACTGTTTTCCAGCAGGTTGCCTGCTGTCCCACAGTGAAGACAAAATAAATAATAAAAAAAAGTAAAACAATACAGGCAGATAATAAAAGTTAACAAGTTAGACAAAGAATAGTCTTCATATATATATACACACACATCAGGAAGAAGGCCCCCCATGGAGGGACAAGCCCCTACACGGCATGTACCACCGACAGATAGAAGAAGTGGCTGATATCAAGAAATCCTGCCAGTGGCTGGAAAAGGCTGGACTGAAGGACAGCACAGAAGCACTAATCATGGCAGCACAAGAACAGACACTTAGTAAAAGATCAATGGAGGCGAGGATCTACCACACCAGACAGGACCCCAGGTGCAGGCTGTGCAAAGATGCTCCTGTGACAGTTCAGCACATAATAGCAGGGTGTTAAATAAATCACCCATGACTGGATTTGTAGAGCCAAGACAAATGTTTATGAAATGTGGTTCTTTATGTTGTACAATGTGAGGTGATGTAGTTTGAGTTTGCCGTCTAGTGGTCAATTATGCTTAATACAACTAATTCAGCGCTTGAAAACTTCGAGGGCTGTTTACATTTTTACTTTCCGTAATGTAAATTCTTTTATTACTATTTTATGTTTTAAAATATTTGTTTGATGTTGAGGTTTTGTTTTAAAAGCAGTGACGAGATAGACTAGTCACAAATGTCTAAATGATGTTTTTTTTAAAATGAAATCTGGTAATCTGATAAAATACAACAATTACGCGATATTTACAACTAACCAAACACGCCACCTCGTCGTGAAGGAAAGACTAATGTGTTTCGCATTGTGACGTTAGAGTAGTCACGACAATATCTCTCAGACAGGAGACAGTTTCATGTTTCATTATTTCTTTTTCACATAATTAGAAAGCCCCACAAACGCAGGGCATCAAAAAATTGGGTGAAACTCTTATTGTTCCTCTCCACGGAAATCTTTAGTAAAAGGCGAAAGATTTATACGATCTGAAGAGAAACAAGAGTGTACTGAGTTTCAGAGTTACCAAACAGCCCACCCGGTTCTCCGCCTTAACGTCCTCACTCACGATGCATTATATCCACAAATACTATGGTTAATATTCAGTGGGATTAAACTTCAAATAGAAAAACCTCCAATAATCGTAACAAAACGCTGTCGGTGACGAATAAAGTAAAGAGTAAAAGCAGTTTAAGTTAAAACTGCCATCCGCGCGCTATGCATTGTGGGTAATATGGCGACCTTAACCACGCCTCTGTTTTTTAAAAAAAATCATTTCAACATATTAAGAAACGTAGTTTTTTCTTTCGCCGTTAAGACTAGGTGAATCTGAAACAGCGATACAGCGATGTGTTTTCCCACAAGTTGGAAAGTGTTACCGATCCTGTTTACAGACATTTACTCGTGCGCATGCGCAAACAAAAAAGCGACAGCACAGTGAGTCAAGCGAGTACTCATGTTCATTATCGGCTACTTTCAGGTACTCTTATCCATTTCTAGCTGGCTGTACACTGTACGACAACCTGTCCTAACAAATTAACATTTTCACAAGAATTTCTAAGCGTACCTCGTCCATGTTCCCTCTGTTTATCTTAAACAAAATCAGCATTTTAACCAAAGAAACGAAGACACGATGACTTTAAAGCACAGCGACACTCTAAACATGGCCTGCTATCAAACTTGATGAAAATGATATTATATGGTCGAGACATTAATAAATTGTCATATGGCCATTTGAAGCCAATTCAAATAAATATAAACCCTGCCCTGAACGATGGCAAAAACAAAAAAAACAAAAAAGTCCAACATGATCCAGAATGATTCTCGTTATATGACTCCTCTGTTACGATGGTATATCAAATGTAAATAGTCTTCTCTGCCGGCGGCCTGCAGGTAGCGTAATAATGTTGGTTTACTTCTAATATTTCGTATGAACCACATCATGCCATATAAATCTACCAACACCACAATTATTATTGCCCAAAGTAAATGCATTGAAATAGTAACATATATTTATACTTATAAATGTGAGCAATATAAACCTTTGCTTTTGAGAATCATAATCAAGATGACAGCAGCCTTGGCTCGGAGAACGTTACTTAAGGTTCACAATTTTCCAAGTCTGTCTTAAAACTATAGTCAGGAGCCCAAATGAACATTAAAATAAGTTTTTCTTGTAATAATTCCTTCTGTTCATACTGACCATTAGAAGATCCCTTCATAATGCACTTACAGTGTAAGCGATGGGGGACAAAATCCACAGTTCTCCTTCTGTGCAAAAATGTATTTAAAAGTTTATCTGAAGCTAATATGAAGCTTCAGTCACAAACACAAAAAGGGAATTTGATGCTAAAAGGACTGTAAATGTGGCAGATATCCACTTGATATGACTAACTCAAACTGCTGGAGCCTTACTAGCCAGTATGAACAGGAGGAATGATTACAGCGTGTCTTAACCGCCTCAACATTTATCGACCAAAACAAAAATGGCTGCTGTAACAGTTACCATATTTGCTGTAGAACAGGTTCGCTTACAAGGTACAATTGGAAAACATTCAATATTAGTGCTTTAATAATCATAAATGATTAAATAATAAACTAACCAAGTAGCTTTCTCGAGGTACCTGAACTAAACTCGACTTGCTGTGTATGTCCACAGGCTCTTATTATGTTTCACTTTAAAACAACTTGTCTGGTTGGTTGATACTTGCAGTGATTTGTTGGCTTGAAAATCCACTGATAGGGTGAGACGGTGCAGCAGAATCTCAGCAGACTTGTCTGTAATTTTATATATTTCCTGGAGAGCTCTTGTCATTTTGTCAGCCTCCCTGTGGCTAAAGTATGCAGGGACAGCACAGAGGGCTGTCAAACTGTGCCCGCCTGAGAGCTCCTTTCCCCGGGTTGATGAGTCATAATAAGGGCCAGCCAGGTGGTGAAAATGAGTGTGTGTGTGTGTGTGTGTGTGTGTGTGTGTGTGTGTGTGTGTGTGTGTGTGTGTGTGTGTGTGTGTGTGTGAGAGAGAGATTTATGGAGACATTGACATTGTCACATAACTGTGACAGTTAAACTGATCATATTTTTTTTTCTATATCTTTACTGCAGTCATCATCATCTTTAGCATGAGATGTCGGCCATGAGGCCACAGAGAGTCAAGATTAAACCTAAAGAAAAGGCAGCATATTTTCATCCTTGGAT
This sequence comes from Thunnus maccoyii, assembly GCF_910596095.1. Lineage (NCBI taxonomy): Eukaryota > Metazoa > Chordata > Actinopteri > Scombriformes > Scombridae > Thunnus > Thunnus maccoyii. The sequence goes on along the minus strand of NC_056536.1, from coordinate 12,218,063 downwards.
AAGGACAAGGATGGATTCAATATAAAATATTATAATATTAATTCATTCAAAGGTGAGTTGCCAAGGTATTTGTTAAAGATTCTTTAGCAAAGGCCTACTTCTAATTATTTTTTAATCTCATCACTTTTTTTGACACATTCTCTGTTCTTTATTAGGTCGAGGAGTGTTTAGTTGCCGCCACTTTCAGAAAGGAGACTTCCTTATTGAATATTGAGGGGAAGTCATAAGCAAACAGGAATATGAAAACTGGCTAAGAGTGTAACGTGATGCCCTGAAGGTTTTCATGTTGGAAATTCATTGCAATGGGAAAAAATATGGTATGTGTATTGCCATAATTAATTCACAGCATCGTTTGCAAGTTTAATTTCACCTAGAAAAACAAACTCTGCTATTTTGCACCAACTCAATGTTAGTAGCAGTTGTAGCAGTAGCAGTAGTAGTAATAGTAGTAGTACTAGTAATAGTAGTAACAGTTGTCGTGATTTATTCATTCATTCAGCATAGTGTGCCTCTGTCGTTACACTTTTACATTTTGTAATCATAATTTTTTGCCATTCCAGTGTTGAAGCAGCTAAAGAGGTTGACTCCCCAGGGAGACTCATCAATGATGATCATGTAAACTCAAACAGCAGAATGAGGACGATCATTGTGGATGGACAGCCTCATCACTGTTTATTAGCAATCAAGGATATCAGACCAAGGGAAGAGATAACCTACAACTATGGAGACTCTTGACTGGCCACTGAGATTAAACATACAGACAGAACTTGGTTTTCACAAAGAGTTAACACATTGCTGTGTGATTTTACCATAATTTTAACAGTATTCTCACACAAAAACAACAAGTGTGCCATGTAAAGTAATATTGAATAGTCAGCTTTGTTCAGTCACTGAGCGCGTTTACATAGACACAAGTATCTCAATTATGAGGCTTTTCCTGGTTCTGATCATATTCGGTGTATGATGTTTACATGGAACACAAGGAAATGTGATTATGCATATCCCAGTACACATGATAAATACTAGTATCCTGGTCACTGATGTATACATGATCCAGTTACTGATTACTGTGTTCTGTTTGCGTAGGCGCCTGTAATATGTTTACAAACACAAAGCAGCAATTCTGAAACCGTTAATCCAACATTCCTGTAATCATTAACCTTAAATTAATTTCTCTGTGGCTGTTGAAAACAAGCCCACTCTGTCTTAGAGCAGCTTTAACACTATTACACAGCAGCATTGCATCATGGATCTCCACCTTATCACTAGTAATGGGAGACGAGAGCGACAAGAAATATTCAACATGTCTTTTGACCGGTGTCAGGCTGTCACATTTTCCAACGCTTAGGACAAGGGGAGCAGTGGGCGAAGATATGTAGCTGTGACTGGTGTGAGAGGGTTGTCATGATGGAGTTCAATGATTCAGAGTGGAGGGAACATTTCCACATGAGAAGGGTTTCCTTCGACCGGCTGTGTAACACAGTCGATCCGTTCAAGAGGCTGGATAAGGTGAACACATTCAACTCTGAAATCGGGATATGATGTTTACGCGCACAAACAGAAAAACGGGATATTTCAAAAACCTGATCACAACTGTAATACTCATGTCCATGTAAACACACTCATTGTATAGTTTTGCTTTGTGATGTGTCACATGAAAACATAGAAACGTCAGATGACTCGCCAGTACGAAGCAAATATTTTTCTTCTACATGCTTTTGTTACTGAAATATAAAATAAATGTTGTACTTCAATAGTTTAGCTTTATCATTCTCCTCTAAAGATAATTGTATTGTTAACTCAATAAATATCAACAGGTACAGTCTTGTTGTGCCTTACTGGTAATTTAATGGTATTTTCTCCCTTTTTCAACAGATTTCAACAGAGGCAGATCCTCACTATGCTGTAAGACTGGGAAATTTTCATTTGGTGATCCAAGCTGTCAAGAAGGTGTCTTGGTTTGATGAAAAAAAGCACTGCTGCAAAACGCCGAGCCTCGCACTGCAGTTGGGTCACTCAGTGCAAAAGATATGTGACATCATACACTGCAGAGCTCTAATGGCAGACAGTGAGCTGTAAAAGTCAACCCAGACTTTTAAAACACTGTATACCTCAAAGTGGTCTGAACTTGTCTCTCACACAGCTTTGACCACCTTGAGTGAGGAGCGCTTTAACAAACCATCTACCCTGCCTTTCACAGAAGACATGCAACGTGTCCACCAACATCTTCAAAAAACTGCAGGTTTAGCATCTGAGAACCTGGGAAAGATGACGTCACCACAAGTCAATGGTGAACTTTACAGAGCAACTTTGGCAAAAATACTGTTCAACCGACGACGTGAAGGAGAGGTTGCAAATGTAACTAAAGGGCTTCCTCGAGAGGGACACGGCTGGCCTCCATAAAGATGTTGCTGTTGGCCAGACAAAGTTTGAACAAAAGTCTGTAAACATTTCAGCCATGTGGAAATTAGGGGTAAAAGAGGGCGAAAAGTTGTCGGGTTGCTATCAGCAGACATGGTTGACTCATTGACACTCCTCATAAGCAACAGAAAAGAATGTGCAGTTCCAGAGGAGAATACATTTTTATTCACAAGACCCCGCTGTTGTTTAAGGAGATATGCAAATGAGTGTGGTGCTCAGAATCCACATCACCTCAGGTCAAAACCGTTACGCAAACATGTTGCAACCTTATTCCAGGTCCTGAACCTCAAAAACCATGAGTTGGACCTGTGACGGCCCCTCTGCTTTGTGCTCGTTGCTGCTGTGCTTTGTTTGCAGGGGCAGGTTCCTGAGCACGCCAATTAGCAGGATGGGACACACCTGGGCCCAGGGTGCCCCATATCTAAAGTCAGAAGCGGCCAGTTCAGATCCTCTGTTCTCTCCTCCACACACTCCTGTGTTGCTTTTGGTTCTGTTTCTCTTGTTTCACCACACAACACCCACACAGCATACATTCACTCATCCACTCCCTACATGACTGATTTTACAGACTAACCCTACCTATTGTTATCTTTTGTTTGTTTTGAGTACTTTGTGTTAAATAAATTTACTTTTGTATTATTGATACCCGTGTGACTTTCCTTTTTTGCCACAGTCTAGAGCCGGGCTGTGACAGACCAAGTTGCCGACTTCTTTGGCCATGATATTCATGTCCACAGAGAAATATTACAGGCTTCCAGAGGCTACAACCCAGCTGGCCAAAATATCAAAACTACTTCTTGCTATGGAGAAAGGGTCCCTTAAAAATCTTCAAGGAAAAACACTTGAAGAGATTGAGGGTATATACATAGCTGTTAAAAGTTTAGGTTAGATTGTCATTTCATGCATTTTGTAGCTTAGTATCAAAGTTAGGATTACAAGCATTGCTTAAGGATGTTTAGCAAAACATAACTTTTTCCCCTTTATTTGCCCCTGTGCTCCACAGATTTAAATTTCTCATCAGAAAATTCGTAGAGTTTCGAGTTCGAGCATTATAAGATTGTGCATTAGTAATGTCCTTAAGACATTGATTGTGCAGCATGAAAAAAGTTAATATTTATTAATTTTGTCTCTCCTACTATTAGTATTTTTAGTGGTGAGTTGGATGTTGCCTGGTGCGTTGGGAAGCATGCAGCCAGTAATAGCAGCACAAATTCATACAGACACCATGTTCTTTTATTTAGCAAGACAAGTCATTCATAATTCAAGAAAAGTTTCTCGTACCAGAGGGGTTGCTAATTAGTGAATAGTTAACAGGGAACAGTGATGGTGATTGGACAACTGAGCTAGTCATGGAAGATTATACTGCTAATCAAGCCAGTGGTTCCAGTACAGTATAGATATAAGGCCAAGTCAAGCTGCAGAGTATCCGCTCTTTGTTTGAGTAAGAGTAAGATGAGAGTAAATGAGAGTGAGATTGAAAGGCAATTTGAAGGTGAGAGAATGGTTTCACCACTGTGTATCGATAACTTAAACAGGCAGTTTTAATGGTCCCCCTCAATCATTGTTTGATTCACAGCATTTTGGGCCAATCAATGTTACTGAATGTTGTGGGTTTTTCTTAACTTTTTAACATTTTTAATATTCCATTCACAGATGACTCCAAAGATGAGGGGATTATTAGGTGTATGATTAGGAATATCATTATAAAAGTAATTCTATGCTAATCAATAGCAACACCAATGTTTAAAACTAAAATCAGTCTCCAGAGTAGTAATACTGTTTCAAATGTAAGCCCTGATATTGAATTAAAGAAGATCTGCTGGTGCTTGTCCCCAAACTAAACCCATCAGTCTGTGCTTTCTCATCTCATCTTAACCACTTTTTCGATTTAAACTTATATTTGGTCAAATAATTGTCCTTTACACACACATTCAACTTGAAATTGCTACCACTTTTCCAATGTCCCTTTCAGGATGACTTATGGCCACTTGCTGTAGAATTCTCTGACGCCATTGAAAATTAATTTACATTTCTTTGGAGTTGTAGATTTATAAGCTGTAAGTGGCATAACAGTTACATATTAACACCAGATTCGGTATTAGGAGAGGAAACCATCAAATCAGTGCAGCCACACTTAACATGGGTTGAAGATGTAATAAGACACATAATAAATGTGAAGAAAATGATTAGTTGACCTACAGTTTGGGTTTCCATTTACAATCTGTTTTTTTTTTTCTAGTGTTTCTCAAAAATGCAGATGAAGGGCTTGATCCTCGGAGGAAACAAAAGCAGCAATGGTCTCCAGCTGAGGTTGCAGCAGTGATGAGACATTTCAAAGATCTCATCAACAAGGGGAAACTAGCAACAATGATTCAGTGTCTGCAGTGCAAGACTACTGAGCATCCTGCTCTAGACAATTGCCCAGTTCAAATCATAAGAGACTTTGTCAGAAATCATGGCATAAGGAAGGAAAGTGGAAACTGAACAGTCGCCATTTTTGTTTTCATTGGTGAAGTTTTTTTTTTGTTGTTGTTGCAGGATGATTTTAAGATTGTTCAAGATCTCCTTATAGTTCAAGCTAAAAGTTTATATCTGAGACATAGAATTGTCATATTGTGACAAAAAAATACAATTAAACTTGAGTCTTTGTTCACTGACTTCTGCGTCTGGTTGAATGTTCTTATCTATCATTTATCATTACAAGGCTGTAGCATTATGTGTTTACAATGCCAGTCTGAGCCCTTTGTTATAAAGTGGTCCTCACAGATCACTACTGTAAAAGGAAAAGACATACCTGTTGTGTAAAACTATTTGTACTCATACATCAGGTGTGTCCTTTTAATGTACATTGCCTTCATTTTAGTGTTTATGTTAAGCCATATTCCATTAAGTCATGTTAGACCCTTCAAGTCACTTCAGTGACATGTTTGTGTGTTGTATAACTGCTGTCCTTATAAATTGAATTAGTCCTTATAATTTCCATTTTTGTCATAGGCGAGGCTTATGCACCTAATTATTTACTGTCCTTACAATTACTTACATATTCGCGGGTTGTTACATTTTCTGTTGTTTTTTGTGTCATCAGTTTTTGAAGTAAGATTTGTGTAGTATAGCTCATAATGGATTTTTTGATATTCATCACATCTTCACATCTTTGTGGAACAAGTGGAAAGGGGCGTCCCTCTAATACAGCAGAAAACTGGTTTGGAGAACAGTTGTCCTTTTAATACATTCCCCTGCAAAGATGGAGAGAGAGAGAGAGAGAGAGAGAGAGAGGGAGGGAGGGGGAGAGAGGGAGGGAGAAGGAGCACTCAGTCATATATTCACTCCAGATCTTGAGGGTTTTTAAGTCTCTCAAGTGAGTGTAGGCTTTAACTCAGTAAATCATCACTTGTTCAGTCGGGCAGATTGCTTCTTAGACTCTTCGACTCTCTGGATGGATAATCGTTGCTGCTGTTGCTGCAAAATGAGGGCGCTGTGTTTGAACTTTGCCATCACCTGTCTGTGGCTTCTCCCTTCAGCGGTGAGTAAAATCAGCAAACAGCCGCTCTTTGCTCTGCTCCTGAGGGTGTGTTACTCATTACTAACACAAAGTGTTGTTGTAGTTGTTTCCCTGTAAAGGATTTACTTCATATGTACTGCTAGTACAGTGAAATAAATACATTATGATTTCATTCATCTCAGATTGCCTCCTGTTCTGGTTTTGCCACTGTTCATCATAGTGCTGCATTGTTGCAATCAATCAGTGTTTTTTGTTCTTGTGTCAACTGGGTTTTTCTTCTTTTCTTAGTGGAAGGATTATGTGAAGAGAATCAATCAGTGTCAATAATATTTGTAACTGTTCTGTTACAAAAATGAGATTTCTGCAGAGTGAACAAATGATTTGTATGCTCTTAGACATTATTCACAGCTCATAACAGGACTAGCTTTACAGTGGTTTTAATGTGTAACAGGGACCTTGATGATGCATTAATACATTGATGATGTATTAATGGTTACAGAGTGAATTCTCCAAATTTAATTTAAAAATTATTAGACAGGTGAGGAGTCGAGTGAAATGACATGAGTGAGACTCCAGTGAGAATTTTATTGACTCGAGACTTGTCATAAAGTATGATGACTTGGTTTCTACTGACTTGAGATGCCACATGGATTTTAATATTGTTATTCTATTGAAAAGTTTGATAGATATTTTATTTAAAGGAATTAAATTAGTACTAGTATCATATTCTGATATTATTTGGTTTTCTATATTCAAACTTAACTGAAGACTTGTATCTCACAATTTGAGAAAGTCTTGGGACTTGACCAAAGTTGACTCTTTTATTAGATGGTGAAGCTCACCCAAAAGGGAAATCATATATACCATCCTCAAATTTTTAATTTGTTCCACTCTTGTGGTCTGTAATTCTCTTTCAGGCATAATTGTGATTTAATCTTCTTTCTTAACTTTGCCTGCTGCATGAGCAGCCTGCTGCAACATCTCTAACTTGAAGTTGTCAGGTGAAAACCTCAAAGCCAAACTAATTTTGTGTTTTATATCTTGAACTAAATGAGTGCACAGCCTTTATCTGTTTGAAAAAGTTTTATGACCCAAGGGCTTAAGAAACACTGTCACTTCATTTTTTTGTGAAGTAGTGAAAAACTGACACATTTAAGGATCTTTTTAGCCAATGGCAAGAATGTTCTCTCTGTCCTTAAAATGCATACCGCTCTCAGATTTGTCAGGTTTTTCTTTTTGTCTGGTTTCTGCAGGTGCTTTTGCACAGGTGTTGTGCTTGCTTCTACTCCACCGCTGTTGCTCAGTTGCAGTCACTGTGCTGGTATCTTGACACAGAGCCAATGACATGGCTGTCACACAGTGGGCTCCAATTAGGGTAGGTGAGAACAGCACATAGCTGGAGATTTAGGCTTGTAACAATAGGCACAGCTGGAGCTCACTTGGTTACAGGAGAAGGCAGAGATTGGCACACATGGCTGGGGTGGTTAGGGGTGATGTGAATCCCACATGTCGGTAAGAAATAATGATATCCCTGGGAGCTATTTATTCAGAAATCTGGAGGAGAATAACCCTAAACCTGCATCTGCTGTTGACACATTATGATGAAAATAGAAATTAAGTCATAAACAACAAGTGCGCAGAACTTTTTGCACAACTCTGTCTCAATTCTCTAGAGGCATAAAAAAAAGTTTGACCCGTCTCCCACACTGCATCCACACTTACATTAAAAAACTGAAGTGTTTTTAACAAGAGAAAATAAAGTCTGACACCTGGACTCACCCGATCAGTAAGGTGGCCCAATTAGTTTGCATCCATAACGCAGTGCATTTTGTTAACATTGTTGTTTTATGTTATATTGAAACATATCACAGCCCTGCATATCAGCTGTGCAGTGAATCCCAGAAATATCAGTCACATAAACATCCTCACTAATGACTGGATTTATTGGGATTTGTGTATTCTAATAGACACAACAGCAGGTGGCTGCCTGGTTTATAATAAGCGACTTCATCAATCTGAACATGCATATTTTCACAGTCTCACTTCTTTTTCTATTTTTTTGCACAGTGCTATTTTTTACAGAGAGGGACAGTCTGGTATTAGCCATCTATCTGTATGTCAGTGATGTATTCCTCTCTGTTTGAGCTACAAAGAACCAACTACTGCTGACACCACTGTGACATCTGTTACTTGCACTAATCAAAATATTTTATCATAATAAAACAGTTTAAGCATTAAGTTGTAATAAATGACATACTTTCTACAAACCTATTAGGAGTTTGTTTCTCTACATTCAGTATTTCTTTGCAAAATAAGCTGCATTGTACACAATCTCATCTATGATTTTACAGAAAGACCAAGGAAAGTGAGCTTATTTATACAGTATGTTTGAGATACTTGAATGTGAAGGACAGTAATAGGAAGGAGAACGTAGCGATACAGTTAGTGAATAAATCATGAACTGCTCTTCATTTGAAATAATAACCTGACAAGGTGAATCCAGATGAAAGCACAATCCCTCACTAATTTCAAGTATGTAATCCAAATCAATTCAAGAATGGAAACTGGGGTATTTAAGGGGATGAAGGAGAGGAGAAAGGTTAAAGAGGGATTTTTTGGGCTTTTTGAGACAGCTGAGACATATTTGGCACAGTAGGAGCTCAGCATGAAAAGGATGCTGCTAACAGTTTGCAGATTTTTACCCAGTTCATACATTATATATACTACAAATGTATATTATTTTATTTTAGTCCCTGCAGTATCAACAGTGACCTGTATGTTGCCCATGTTCCTCTCTCTTCCAGGCATATTGATTAATAAGCTCATAGATTCAGCCCATCATCAAGGTCGCGTTGAAAAGCCTGCAGAAAAAAAAAGACTGAGAGTTATTACAAGGCAGTGAGAGAGAGCGGATGAGGGAGGACAGCCAAATTAAAATGTGTTAATAGAAATATGAATGTGACTACAGTATGTGTGTGTGGGCATGCTCCTCGTTACTGTAGTCCTTGCCTGAAGGAGATAACCTATTGATCACAGTCAATATCAAGTCGTTCTCATACCAAGGATCCGACACATCAAAGCATAATTATTTTAAACGATTATCTGCTACCTTGTAACGTTGCTACAGTCAAACTGTCCTTCATTTGCTTCTGTCCTGGTGGTCCAGAGGCCTTCATTTCTCTTATCTTTCTTGTCACTTTCTGTACATCCAACCCAAACATGTGATACTGTATTTACTGTGTTTGTTGACTGAGGAGTTGTTTACAAGTGCTTCTATGTGATGTGGAATTATATAAACACAGGTATAATGTTGCTCTCAGAGGGACTCCCAGAGTCATGTCAGAAATATGCAAGAGAAGTATATTGGAAAGTTGTTTACTTTAGTCTCCTTGAAACTTTAACTAGCACTCTTTGAGAAACAGGATGCATCAAACCAACGCAAACTTGGTACATTGTTTAAGATGAATGATAAAAAAAAAAATATGTGTGACTATGATTTTAATGAGGTCTGTCAGACATTAAAAGATAGATTCAATTTGTACAGTTTTTGCTTGATGTTATCACTCCTCCTGTCCATACTGGCCATTAAGAGATCTCTTCCTAACAGGCTTCCAATGGAAAAGATGGGGGACAAACTGTATTCCAAGGTTTAACCTAATATGAGGCTTCAGCAGTCTGGGTTAGTCTAATGAAGTGGGTATAATCCAGAGTTACAGCCTTTGTAGTACAAAAATTCCTCTTTGTGTTTCTGCAGAAAGCGGTTCTGTGCTGAGCTGTGGAGCGGAACGATAGTAAAACAAAAAGGGACTTTTGTACCTGAAAGCCTGTGACTTTGGAAGATACCTGCATGATGTGTCTAACTCAGACTGGCTTCTGCTAAAGTTTAGAGTGTGTTTTTGCACAGAAGGAATGCTGTGGACTGGAGATCTTGAAATGTCCAATATGAAATGGAAAAACTTTAAACTGTAGATCAGTTTATTTATTTCTTATGTGATGTTGATAACCAACTTTGCCCTCTGTTGAAATGAAATGGAACAACAACAAAAAGACACATTTTTAAAAGATAATTTGAAAAGATCTAATTAAAAAAAAAATGGACTCATTAGCCAAAACATTTGGTACACACAGATATTCTGTGCTTTGAAGAGTTGGCTCACCCAAATAACACATACAATATAGGTGAATTAAATTTCTTTCCAGAAATAGTGTCACCGTTACCCTAGATAATCCACAGAACTCACTGTCAGCAGTTTTCATATGGACTATTTCTTTGGTCAAAAGATGTTCCAATGAAAACTGATGTGACAGGGGGAATGTTTCTGGAAATTAAAGTTTATATAATTTTTTTTAATTGTCATTTTTCAATGCTGTGAGCACCACAAACTCAATTTCATTCACCTCCAGTGTATTAATGTGGCAGTCAAAATCTTGGAGACTGATAACTCAAAACCTGGACGTTTTGGACCTGGATGTGTTTTTGTGTGTGATTTGTGTAAACCGACCCTTTAAATGGAAAGAAAAGGGTTACAAATATTTATCTGCCCTTCATTTATGTTTTGTTCTCTACAGGTCCAAGAAACAGCCAAACCCTTTGACTTTCAGATCCCACAATGGCGGGAAGAGGAAAGAGGAAGAGGAGATGCTGTAGGAGCTCCATTGAAGATTAAACATATCTCCAAGTATTTACAGATCATCTCCACCAAACAGAAAACACCTGCTTATGGCTCGCTCGGCCCTTACGGTTGGCCTCAGAACTTCTCCCAAGCCCTGGATCAGTATCTGTACCGTGCTCCTCCCAAATCCAAACCTCCCGCAAAAACCTCCCCAAAGGCCAAGAAGATCCTGGGCTGGGGCGATTTTTATTTCAATGTGAAAACAGTGAAGTTCAGCCTCCTGGTGACGGGCAAAATCGTTGACCACATCAACGGGACGTTCAGCGTCTACTTCCGTCACAACTCGTCCCGTCTGGGGAACATATCCGTCAGCATCGTCCCCCCTTCCAAAGCTGTCGGATGGGAGGTTCTGGATCCCGGGGCTCAGAGCGCTCACAGCAAAAACTCAGTCCTGATTCCAGATCTGACGTCCCATTTCCAGAGCCCCCCTCAGTCCACCAGCTCCACTCCTCCAGACCAGCAGAAGCAGCAGCAGGACATGGTGATGGTGACTGAACTCAACTGCCGGATCGAGTACCAGAGAACCAACCGGTCCAAGAAGACCAAGCCCTGCATGTATGACCCGGGTCAGACCTGCTACTCAGAAAACACCCAATCCCAGGCAGCCTGGATCTGTGCCAAACCCTTTAAGGTTATATGCATCTTCATCGCCTTCACTGGCACCGACTACAGGCTGGTGCAGAAAGTTTGTCCGGACCACAACTTTCAGACAGAGCAGAACCAGCAGCACTTTGGATGACGGATTCTGAGATGCTGCAACTGAAATATTAAACACTGACCTGTCATACATCCTTCAAAATCATGTGTTCAGTTTTCAAAATGGGTCTGAGATTGACTTGTAACTGTTTTTATACGCAGTTAAAAACTCATTTTCATGTCAGTGAATGCAGTTTGGGCGAGTTTGTGTTAATGTGTTAGTAGCAGCATTCATTTATCATGAGTTTTAAAACGTGAGCTTTGTGTTGTCTGAAACTATACTGAAACTTTGTGTGTAGTGTTTGATGAATTTTGTTTTCTGAATATTCATTAACAGAAGTGAAGACCTTTAATTCAGAATTAAATATTTACTATTTGAAAAATGTGATTTCTTAGCTCATTAATAAAACAAAATAGACAGATCTTTACGGACAGAATCATCTGTAGTTTTTGAAATACAGAGTGACTCTAAGATTGATTAATCTCTTGTTGATGTATGATTTATTAGGTATTTCCTCTTCAAAGAAGTGGTATGGAGTGAGATAAAACAGATGATTTACTCTAGCAGTCACTATTATCAGTGACACAGTGAGTACGCATGTCCTTGGCTCCTTTCCAGTACTGATTTTACTTTCAACCTTTGTACCTTGAAAAGTTTTCTGTTTTCTCAGCCGTCAGCTGTCACAGAAATGCTTTCTTTGTCTTTACGGCAAACACTACGGGTGAGTACATTTCTTTGATGATGTATTCATTTTAGAGCTTTTTGAAATATAGGCACAGATCCCCTCATATCTGTCTTAAAAGATCCCCCCCCCCCACTCCTAAAATCACTTATAACTGCAAACTAGGTCAGCTTGTCACCCCAGGTCATCTCAACCCTGACAGAAATGTCTTGTTTGAAGATGTGCAGGGTGTTTTATTGTATTTTCAGATTGTCAGACCAGTTGCATAAGTGCTAGTGTTTGTCTGATAACTGTGATTATCTCAGGTAGTCAAAAGAGAAAAGACGGCTACTGTTTGTCCCAGAACATTTTTTGTTGTTGAAGGAGAGTTGACTGTGCAGTCTGCGTTTTATGCAAGGCTTAATATACTCAAGGCTTAGAAAACATAATGAACACAAAAAGATGAAAGGAGGCTTGCTTCAACATATGTTTATGCTTGAACAGTAATCTGTCTATTTGGCCAAAGTAACACATAGTTACGCAACTATCATGCAGCTACAAGCTGGCTTCAACAAACAAGACCCTGATAACTAAGTCACTGCGTGTCTGCCCAGCCCACATTACACTTTTCATGTCCAAGGCTTTCCATAACCGCTCCACTGAATAACACGTTTGGTTTTTCACTGCCTTTCATTTAATGGATTGTTTAGAACATCAAAAGACACATTATTCCAACTCCCTTGTTTCCAAACCCCCGGTGCAAAGTATTATAATTTCGAGTGATGAAAGTGTTTTTGCACAGGCTCACTCTTCATAACGTTTTCAAAAGACAACAAAGGAGCAATCTTGGACAACAACAAAAAAGAACCCCTCGGAAACTTTTTTACTCTGAACAGACAGTTTATTGCACAATGGAGAGTTGCATCAGATCCCGTGACTTGGTATTTCTCTCCTCATTATAGGGGACCTTTTATGCTTTTCCTTATTTTTTTATATATAATGTAACAATGACGGATGTTCATATTAAACGTGGCCAAAGTGTCAAAATAATGAGACAAACGTATGTAGAGGTAATCACTGTGAGTAAAAAGCACCAGCTTCAGGCTGCTCTGAATGCTCAGTTTCCAATGTTTTTTTCTACTTTCAGCCCAAGTTGATGTCAGCTCATGATGGATTTCTTTATATGGTCATCTATTCCACGCACAGCGGGCGAGTTCACTGCTCTGCTCCTCTAACATTATGTTTTTCCCATTGTTTTGGAGGTAGTCAATTAAAATAATTAGTTTACCTGTTGGAGGTGTGCTGGTCATCTGCAGCTCTTCAAAAATCATCACTATGGCTGTTTCTGCTCGTACTGTTCCTCCCTGCATTAGTTCTAACTGATCCACTGCACCAAGTGCTCCAAATATCTCCATATGTTGTTGTGTCAGCCGTTTTTTAGCACCGCTAATGAAGTTCTGCTAATTCGGTGAGGAGTAGGTTTAATTTTCTGTAAATTCTTCACAATTAAAGTCTCCCATTATTTGGTAATTGAAAAGCTTTTAATACAAAGCAGTAAAGCAGGAAATGTTGGGTTTGCATCAGCAGTAACTTAACATGACTCTGATATTGCTGCCCCTCAGCAGCTTTCGGGAAAGCTAAAAGCCAATCAGGACAGAGTGGGCTCATCAGGAGGGGGGCCTTAAAGATACAGGAGTCACAGCTGCCGGTTAGAGACAGAGGATGAATTGAGGGGCTGCATAAGGGGCCAGTATAAGATAAATATGGAGTTTTTTTTTACCTCTAGTGGAGTCCCAGAATAAATATACAGAGCTGGAAATGAGCACAATAGGTCCTCTTTAAGGTTTTAACAGCATATAAAATACAGCACCATCTCTCTAAAGTTATCCCAAACTTACACATTATTTACAGTGACAAAGAACTGTTTTATTACTGGTACTTGAGAAGTGGAGATTAAGTTTGTCTGAAATTCTTCTTCTTCATCCACCACTCCATGCAGCCCCTCTTCTTCAGGGTTTCAGGATGTTTGGGCCGAGAGGGGCAGGTCATGGCGGAGCCGTGCAGGCGAGGCCTCAGCAGCGGCAGCGAGTGGACGGGACAGGAGAGCTTGGCCCAGGATGATCCAGAGATGTGGAGTCTCCTGCAGCAGGAGAAGGACCGGCAATGTCGGGGACTGGAGCTCATTGCATCAGAGGTGAGCCCCAAATATTAAGAGGAGGGACACAGAACCATCCTGTTTTGTGTTTTATTATCAGTTTGATCCATTTTTCCTTACAATTTTGCTTGACTGTTTATGATATTTATTATTCATTATTGAAAACATTACTTAGTAAGCTTTGTGAAAAGCTTCTTCCATGTACTATCTTGTGTGTAAACACAACATTCAGGCCTAGGCTGATGTAAACTGTGATGACCCATAACTACCCAGTGACAGTGATCCAAAGTGACTTGAATGTTTGTTCAGTATCTTACATCACACAGAGTTTGTGAAATTTGTTCTGGAAAAACAGATGTGTTTTGACACATAAACTCTAAGAAGGACTGATATACAACACTTACTCCATTCAGTTTTTTGGTAAAATGATGCCAGAATATAATTTCAACCAAAAAACAGACAGTAAGATGATCATATCACTACCAGTATATTACATTTGATTAATTGTCAGCCATGGTGGAAATTTGTGTAGGTTGCTCCTGTGTGCAAAATTCATGGAAAACTTTCACACCCACGCAGATTTATAATAACGCAACACACACTATGTAACACAGATAATTCAGTGTAAATTCACATATTAAAATATGCAAATCGTCTGTCCAATATTTTCAATAATCACAGTATTGTATGTGCAAATTAATAAAATAGTGAACTTGCAAGGTTGAGTTCATTACCTGCACTGAGTTTGGCGTGAAGGATGTTAAGTTCAAATTGTGGCTTTGTGTCTTCTGCAGGATAGCAGCTGTTCATACTGTGAATACAGGGGATGTGGCTAATTATCCTTTGTGCTTTACTGTGGACAGAAGTGTTTAATATGCAGTATGTGAGACAGATAGAAAGAAAAACAACTCAAAGTGTAGAGCAGCCTCCTTCAGCAGTGTAACCACAAGTCACTGGAGTTGATGTTTCTAGAATTTAACTGTTTTCTTCAGAGATTTCACCGACATTTCCTTCACATTTTTCCTCTTGCAAATCACTGATTTCATCTGAGTGGAAGCTGTGGGAAAAGAAAGGAGCTTTCATTCTTTTATTCTCCAGCAATTATAAATCCACAGCACTATCAGTCACAATGACATCTGAAAAATTTTCATCTTCTTGTGCATGTGCTGTCAGTCAGTCGTCGCTGCAGGCTGACTCCCAATGGAGAGCCCTAGTTTTTTTCTTCAGGAACACAGTCAAATGATCCCATTAGGTTCCCTCACTGATTTCTGCCATTGATCTTCAGATTTTTAGTTAAGACAAAGGGTGGGGGGGGGGGGGGGGTTGGTGTATGTGTGTGTTGAGATAGTGTTTTGAAATGTCATAGAGAGAGTTTTATGTCACATAAGGGACTAGTTTTAAATCCCCCTGGAATGATTGAGGGATCCCTGAACAGTGACAGGTTTAGTATAATAACAAGGCAGAGGGGGCGGCTGAGGAGGACAGAGAGAGAGAGAGAGAGAAAGAGAGAGATGAGCAGAAGTGAGAGTGGGAGAGAGAAAAAAAGACTGAGACAGGGAGAAAATTTCATTTACATTCATTTCCTTTTCTGCAGTTCCATCTCTTCCTCTGACTCTCAAGTGTCTTTCAGAGGCTTGACACTGTGCTGAACCCCACAGGGTTTCTGTATTAGCACGAGTCCTCAATATTCATCCCTTAATTTGATTGTAGTACCTCTAATACTTTAATATTTTTAGATAAGCCAATTTAATTCATTTTGGCAGCTTCCAGAAAAGGCTGTGTTGTGCCTTTTGTTAGATTTATGCGACAGTTTTAAATATATATAATATTCTATTGTTTTTATAATTGGTATTTGCAAGACAGATGTCTATAGTTGAACTAAACTGCATACTGGATACCTCTGTATAACTCAAATTTAGACTGTGGTTGCACTGTCTAAATGGGTCTCGCTGAAAAAGAGCAGGGGTGGTATTGAGTCAGCCTTCTCCAGGTAAATAAAGGTTATATTTGGATGGTGACAGTGTTTTGAATATATAAGGATAATAATAAATGTAGTGTGTGTGTGGCTCTGGATCTTGACACTGTGGTTGCTTGTCCTGTCAGAACTTCTGCAGTCGTGCAGCACTTGAGGCCCAAGGCTCCTGTCTGAACAACAAATATTCTGAAGGATACCCGGGACAAAGGTAACTACACTATTAATGTACTTCCCAAAATATATTGTTACAACAATTACAAAACTTTATATTAGAAGATTTTCAGAAACCCAAGCAAACAATTGTGTGAACTCCCAGACTCTGACCTGATATGTTACAATGCAATGTTATATGTTACAGTACAACACCATATGATATGATACGACACTGTACGATACAATACGATACAGCACGTTATGATATGATACATTACAGTATGATACGTTACAGTACAATACAATATGATGAGGAGGTGTGAGAGGGAAGTGAATGAATAACACTTGCTTGACCATCAATGTTAAGGTTCCCTTTAGCAAAGTACTTGAGAGGCAGTTAAGGCACTGTCAGCTTCCATGTGTGAGTCTGAAGCTGGATGTATATATTGACAACACATCTGGAAATATTTTTACAAATTTTTTATTTTTCAGAAAATTTTTATTAAATTAAAATTTTTCCTATCAAATTTTAATCGCTGTCTTTTGTCTGTCTAAGGTACTACGGAGGTGCAGAGATCGTAGATCAGATTGAGCTGCTGTGTCAGAAGCGGGCACTCACCACCTTCGGTCTGGACCCAAATCTGTGGGGCATCAATGTCCAGCCGTACTCTGGATCTCCCGCTAACTTTGCAGCCTACACATCTGTACTGCAGCCTCATGACCGCATCATGGGCCTCGATCTGCCTGACGGAGGACAGTGAGTGCATGTTTTACTGTCTGTTTAAGTACGAGAGGCACAAATACATAGTTTATTTTTTCATCTTTATAGCAAGTGATAATGTAACAGCTCAAATAAAGCAAATAAAAACATGTTACTAAGTTACTAAGACAAAATAAATCCATGCCAGAACAAACACTTTTTTTTTTTTTTTGGTGAAAGGGTGATATTTCAGTGTGATTAATTTTTTATTTTTTATTTTTGGTTTTAACCCTTTTTCTATAGTAAACAAATCAACAGGTACATTATGATTGGCCAAACACTGACTAATGATATAATGTTTCATTCTTGCAAGATATTAAATAAAAACTTAAAATAAAAATAAATAATATTTGCTAAATATATAATAACAAATAATGTGATATTATGCCATCACTGGGAATTCATAACAATCAATAATTACAAAATCTTATATTTCTAATTCTATTCCATGTCCGTCATTATCTGACAGTTGTTACATTATGGGTTTTTTTAAATATGTCATGAAACAGTTTGGATTTGTCCTCTGTGGTTTTGACATTTTCCCTCATGAAACTGGATGTTTTTATGGGACTTAACGTCAAAAGGAATTAATATAAATGACAAAATGTTAGTCACACAGCCTGGAGTTGTCATATTATACCACCCTCTTTGAAATGAATTTATTTTTAACACTTGAACTACAACCACAGAACTGTGGGAAATGTAAATATTTTTCCCAAACTGACACCCAAATACTAATTTCTAAGTCATATCGCCGCTGCATGTGCTAGTTAGCTTTAAGATGAATGTAGACATGCAACTTTTATGTCATGTAAAACTTATATTATGGATGGCTGGGAGCTGGCAGGGTTCCCAGAATCTATACTACTATTCAACATTTTATTGGAATTTGCGATGTAGGCCAACAAGTGGAAGATGAGTCATCAAAATCTTGACAACTTACAGAAAGAGATGCATTTTAGACAAATATTTGACATACAACAACAGATGGGGAAACAATACACCCAGTGGCACAATTTAACAATACATGACAGCAGTTTTCTTCTGATAGGACCATCAATATAATATATGAAGGCCTAGTCTTAATTAATTCATGTACAAGCCACTAAAGAGGAGCTGTGGATGAGAGGAAAGAGGCAGGATGAAGGCAGAGCATTTTATTCCTTTATTAGATAGCCACAGTTGAGAGATGAAAGGGAATGAGAGGAGAGAGAGAGATGGGGAACGACATGCAGCAAAGGTCCTGCTGAGACTCTGCGATGCACACTCTACTATAATCTAAGTTATGTCTCTACTTCTCTCTACTCCACCACATTTCAGCCTTACCCACGGCTACATGACAGATGCCAAGAGAATCTCAGCCACCTCCATCTACTTTGAATCTATGCCTTACAAACTGGATGTGAGTAACTTTGGTGACTTTTTGTAAATAGAAATAAAAGTTCAAACCAAATATATCAATTCATCAATCAAAGTCCAACCGTTTTTCTTCTGTGAAGCCAAAAAGGTATCAGACTGTAAAAACAAAATGACCTTGAAGTAACAATTTTCTCACTTTCAATTGTGTGTGAATCATCTCTCCGTCCTCGTCCTCCTGCATCATCTTAGCCCAAAACAGGTCTGATAGATTATGACCAGCTGGAGAAGACGGCCCGCCTCTTCAGACCCAGACTGATCATAGCAGGAACCAGCGCCTACGCCCGCCTCATTGACTACTCTCGCATGAAGAAGGTACCTCTTATGACAGGAATTATGTCCACCATGTTATATTCTGAAGTAGTAGTGGTACTTTAGAAAACACATTTATACTTTCAACACTTTAAGTGCAATAAAAAAGGAAACACAAACAAGAGAAAACAAGTTAAAAGGATGATGATCGAGTGTTTACAATGAAATAAGATTTTTTAGAAGACTGAACATGGGAGATGGTTTTATCACTTACTGTGTCTGACTGTGTGTGTTTCAGTTGTGTGTGGAGCTGAATGCCTATCTGCTGGCGGATATGGCTCATATTAGCGGCCTGGTGGCAGCAGGAGCTGTTCCTTCTCCTTTTCAGCATGCCGACCTGGTCACCTCCACTACCCATAAGTCCCTGCGTGGAGCAAGGTAAGGGTCTGGGCATTTCATTTATCACATAAACGTGTTGGTGGAAGTCAGGTCAGGTTATTAAAATAGCGTGGGGTTTTACTGTCCAGTATGTTCTATGTGCCTCTGTACTGTGTGTTGTCAAGTGACAAACGTTAAAGGGACATTTCAGGTTGAGTTTGCGTTTTACTTATTCTCTCCACCCTGCAGGGCTGGTCTGATCTTCTACCGAAAAGGTGTCCGGTCTGTGGATAAGAAAGGTCGGGAGGTGATGTATGACCTCCAGGACAGGGTGAACTTTGCTGTGTTCCCGTCACTTCAGGGTGGACCTCACAACCATGCTATCGCAGGGGTGGCAGTCGCCCTCAAACAGGTCCAGATATCAGTTTTATTTATTAATACTCAACAGTAGCCTGCAAAATCTAAAAAGGAGAGAAAATCCTTTTGGTAAAAGAACGTTTTGAACACCAGCTTAATTCCAGTAGCTTATGTATAAAACATGCAAGTCCTGCTTGTCATGTGGAGCGTCTTGATATGATCTCTCTCTCTCACACAGCATCATTTCAATCCCTGCAGGCTTCCACTCCCATGTTCAAACAGTACATCGCTCAAGTGCTGCTGAACGCCAAGACCATGGCTAACGCTCTGCTGAAGAAAGGCTACACCCTGGTGTCAGGTACTGAAGGAACTGAGGAGTGTTTTTTATGATAAACATACACTTCATAAGACTTTTGACTTTAAAAAAAAACATATTCATACAAAGTTTGTTTATGTTTTTGTGTTTTCTCACCGATTATGGAATTAGTTTTAGCATACAAAGCCATAGTGCATTACTACCACCTGAAGCAACTGACGCAACTGCTTTTGGATGACTTCTTTATTTGCGTCAACCTAGTGGATGGAAAAAGACCTTGTTTGCATTCTGTTTCATTTTAAGACTTTGGAGAAATTCAACTAACCTTCGCTTCACAGTTCAATGGGGAAAAGCCAAAATATAAGAAGGAATACTTTTTAAGAAGTGATGATAATTTTATCACTGTCTGCATGAAGGTTTGAGTGGAGAGTGAAGGGAAATAGTAATTTGTCGCCATCAGACACATTTGCCCCTGAGCTGAATTGAGCTGAATTAAATTTTTACCATGAAGCAAAGAAAAACTGTAAATCCCTCCTCCTCCTCCTCACAGGTGGAACAGACAACCACCTGGTTTTGGTTGACCTTCGACCTCGCGGGATGGACGGGGCTCGAGCTGAGAGGGTCCTGGAGCTGGTGTCCATCACCGCTAACAAGAACACCTGTCCCGGAGACAAGAGCGCCCTCACCCCAGGAGGACTCAGACTCGGTACTTAAATGAGTAAAGTTTGTGCAGAACATGTTGGTTAACTGATTATTCTTGGTAAAGAGCTGCAGGGATGGAGGATGTTCGGGCAGAATCTGTCCAGTATCATACAGGTGGTGTCAGTCTCTCTGACTGTGTGATACTGGACCCTTTGTTTTCTTTCTGTGTGTCTGTCTCTGATGTGTCTCTGTTTCCTTTTGTCTGTCCGTATATTTGTCTGTGTGTCCGTCAGCCTGTCAAACACAACCACCTGTCTCTCAACCACACCAGTCTTAACTTCTTTATCAACTTTGACAGAGCTCACCCTAATATTGACGTATCTTTTCTTTTTTTATTTATTCTAACCTTTTATCTGTGGTTGATTTCTCACAGGAGCTCCGGCTCTGACCTCCCGACAGTTCAAGGAGGCAGACTTTCAGAAGGTTGTGGAGTTTATTGATGAAGGAATTCAGATTGCGCTGGATGTGAAGAAGAAGACTGGTGAGAGAAGAAGTTTCTCTGTTTTGTGTAAAGTTCTGATGTTGCATTCAACTGACTCTTATCCAGTGAAGATGGTAGAGTCGGGGGTTTCATATACTGTTTGACCTTTGTTTTTTTTAGTAAGATCAGTGTACAAGACATGTTTAAAAAAACAAAAACCTGCTTCTACTTTTTCCCAACAGGTAATCTGGCCAGCTTCAAGTCCTTCCTGCTGGAGGATCCAGAGACAGTGTCGCGCATCGCAGAGCTCCGCCAGCGGGTGGAGCTATTCGCCAGGCCCTTCCCCATGCCGGGATTCAATGACCACTAACTGACCACTAACAACGTCAACCCCACCACAGTTAGAATGTAGTTTCCCCGTCACATCATGGACATATCCTTTTGAATTCTTCCCAATTTAGATTGTTTTCAATAATTTTGCAATGTAAACAAGCGCTGTTTCAAAATGCTGTCAGGTTCAGGTTCAGAAATTAAAAAATAACTCTGATGCCACACATTTATTACTTTTTAATGCCTGAAAATAATAATTTAGAAGGCAACAGTAGTATTAGTCATTAAAATGATTACCTTATGAGTTACAAATGGGTAATAATTGGATAACACAGTAATGAGTTGTCAGATTTACAGCATTTGATCACATCAGCAGGTTTTATTGTATCACCAACACATTAGAACAACTTATGACATTTGGCAACATATTACTGTGCAAAAGTCTTATTGGTCATTTTGGGAAATTAGGTTTGAACGTACTGGACATATTTAATGAAATGCTTTGTTTTTGATCGGACAATTTCCAGAGTGACCTATTAGTTTCTCATTGTAATGTACGTTATCTGTCAGCATCAACAGCTGCTGCTGCTTTCTCTAATACAGGATGTGCGTCACACACACACACACAACTTTTGTTGGTTGTCCTCAGCTGAGAAGGAACATAAGTGTTTTTAAGTATTTGGCTTTTTGTCACTAAGCCCTTTGTAGAGCTCTTATCAACATCAGGCTTTGTCGCAGGCCCTGGGAAACTCACAGCAGCTGTGTTTTGAACACTTGCTTGGTTTAAACAGACAAAACCACACAATAAAAAGCAGAAGCACTTAAACATTTTCTAACTATTCTCTTTAGGCTTTCTCCTATATATTCTCTTTGATTTGTTATTTTAAAGGATTTGTGAAGAATGTACAATGTATATACAGTAGATCTTAATTGCAATAAAAAAAAACTGATCCAGAACATTTAGAAGTTTGTTGAATTTTGTGATATTTCAGATGCTCCCTGTTTTCACTTCATATTGGTCTCGCTGTGCTGTGAAGCCCTGCAGCTACTGTATGTAATGCATTCACTTTATAGAGAGGCAGATGATTAATGTGTACAGCCGAAGGAGGGAGGAGACTCTTCTGAGTTTATAAACACTGAGTTGTGTTAAGCTGCTGGCATTTCCTCTGGCCATTTCCTGTCACCATCAACTTCAGGGAACAGTCCAGAAAAAAAAAATAAAAGCTGATCTCTAGACAGTGACGAGATCTGACAGGGAGATAGCTGGAGCCAGAGATTCACATCCTGAAAAAAAAATGGATGTAAAAATAAACATTTCATATATTTTTAAGGTGCTTTAGACACCTGATTTGTCCAATTTAGACTTTTTATCTCCACTGGGCAGCTGGCATTGTTTTCTATGTGAATAAATTGTTTCATAACCTCAATTAAAATTAAATTGTTCTTTGAATGAACACTAATAACCAGCCCGTACCTGATATCTATATCACGTTGTTTATATGTTATAAAAAAACAAAAACACGCAGGATGTTGAGGTAAATGAGTCCATCTTCACGCAGCCGTTTGCAGCAGCTCCTGTGTCCTTCAATGTCATTTTTATTTTTGTGATACTGTTATGCAGAGTGGAGCAGGTGGACCCAAACGCAGGAGACTGCAGGCTGCAGCGACGCTAAAGAATAACTTCTTTATTCAAGGTTCGTGCAGGCCAAAACAAAGCTGGCAGATCAGAGCAAAACACAAACAGAACGCAGAACAAACAGAGTAGAACAAAGGATCCAACCAGACTGAACTGAAAACCAGGACTTAAATACAAACTGAACTAATGAAACAACAAGGAACAGGTGGCAAGCCACAAGGGCAGGCTGGGAGTTGATAGGCTGGGGAAGACACAGGGAGCAGGGCAGGGCTAACACGACTGAATACAGGGCGGTGTGGAGGGAAAAGCAGGCTGAAGAAAACAAGAAAAAAGACAAAAGGCAACAGCTGCTCTGTGCTGAGGACAAATCAAAAACAGAACTTCATCCATGAGTAAAATAAGTCTACAATATAATCATGCACAATCCTCTTAATATATAAACCCTCATAAATCAAACTGTCTCAGAATCACATAAATATAATTTAAAGTGCACAAGTCATACTGAGCAAACACATGTAACAGCATAAAGAAAGACAACTGTTGCTCTGAATTTCAGTTCACTTTTGCACTTAGTTTCTACAAGAGTCAATAAAGCAAGCAACAGTATCTCAAGTATTCCTTAAATATAACTTGAAACATTTTATCTGTCCGACTCCCCCTCAGTTCAGTCTTAACAAACATGGAACAAGTCTGAGGGCACCTGGAGGACTGGTGGAGGGACAAAGAGCCAGACTGGGACCGAACCACAACAGATACTGTCTCTTTATGTCATCCTACCATCCAAGATTACATAATGCTAATAAATATAGACAATTCATGATATACATGAGAAGATGGGAGCATTATGTAACACTAGAGTCTTTCACTGTTCTCACAAAACCTTCAGATATTGTATTTCTATTTATTCAAACACTTCTCCCACTGTTTCTCAAATGGCTTCAGTCAGATCTTTATACTCCCAGATAGATAACAAGAGCTGGCCTCCTCTTTATTTCACTCTGGACTTTGTTGTTATTTTATTTCAATGTATTTATTTCTTATTCTAAAAGGAAAGTTTCCTCTGAGACACAAAGTCTTTTATATAAACGAGCTTTGCAACAACAAGAGCTACTGCTGCCAATTGGAGCGCTAAATATTTATTTCGCTGAAGAACTGAATGGACTTTTGTTTTGTGTGAGACTTCTTTGTGTCCTGCTCGGCGTTTCCAGTTTCTCTGTTGAGGTTTATTGCTACAGTTTCTGCCAGAGGAATGTGTCCCCTCCATAGAGACTGGCCAGCTGAGTCACAGGTCAAAGGTCAGGGAAGCTTTCAGATCTGTTGTCAGAACACACACATAAACAAACACAAGGACGCACGTCCACAGAGACACAAGAGCAGCATCACAAAACAAATAACGTCTCATCCGCTTCATCTCTGTGCCTGTTTCTCATGACCTGACAGCTCCTTTGACGCAGTATGTGTGTGTGTGTGTCTGTGTGTCTGTGTGAAATTTAAGGCTTTTACAAATCCTATAGGGAAACTGTTCGATCCCTCATGCTCCATCGTTCTAGGTCACTAGCCCTTTCTTTATTGCCCATGATCCCCGTAGTGTTCAAAAGCTGGATCATTTTTTGATGTTCGCTGCTCTTTCTTCTCTCTTCATTCCCTCTTTTTGTTGTATTACAGGGAGGAAAACACTGCCAACACTCAGACGAATATGAGCTCAGAGCACAGAGAGCCAAGGGAGAGGTCGGAAGTTTCCTAAGAGGATGAAACAAGAGTCTCACCTTCACTGAACAAAGCGAAGCTCCTGTGAGAATCTGTTTTTAATGTAGCCCTCGGCGGTAGCAAGGGGAGTAACTGAGGAAGTTAATAAAGAAGAAAAGAAAGGGAGGAATTAAGATGTCAATATTTAATATGACAAAGTCATGACAAAAAATACCATTCAAAGAAGATCAATAGACACAAGTTAGGGATTGACAAATGACTGAGGTCTCCCGCAGAGTTCCCAGAAATGTTTACTGCTCAGAGCATCATCTTTAAAAGAAAAAAGCAAGAATGGATGAACTATAAAGCCAACATCTTCCTCAAAATTAAGTTTTATAACTGACTTTGGGAACAAAGATGACTGCTCATACCTTCCCTATTTCCGCACAAGGAGTAAGTAGGCACATCTTATCCATTTCTTTCCCCTTTGTCTCAGTTTTGTGACAGACACATCACTTAAACAATTTGCTTAAACCTACCTTAAATATGGATCAGGAGATCCCTCTTAATGCCTCAGATGTCGATCTGTTCGATGTGGATCAGCAAGCTCCCGTAGTCCTTAGTTGCACTCAGCTATTCATATTCTCCAGAGCTCTCAGCCTTCATCTTCTAATAACGTCAGCGTTGTCGGGCCTTTGCCTTCCAGCAGCTCCAGGGGAAGAACCTGTTTTCGGCGCCCCTCTCCAACTCGCTCAAGATCCAGGAGCACTTCTGCAGCAGAGCACATTCCAGACCAACTTGTCCTAATAATCCCATTAAGCATGGTTTATGTAAATATCTCATACTCCAATCAAAATCCATGCTCTATGCCTTAAAGAACCACCCAGACCGCCAATTCGTTAACTTACTCATCCAAGGTGGGCCACGGTACCTGGTTGTTACCAGTGCCTTCAAAGTCCTTCCCATTCACCTCGACTACTAGCATCTTTTCAGCATCCTCTGGAAGGGCGCATATTACATCACAGTGCGTCTGACCTTCGGGTGCAAGAGTAGCCCAAAAATATTCAACTCTTTATCAGAACCACTTTGCTGGATCCTGACAAACAACTACAAACTCAACTCCCGAATATTATCCATCTCCTGGATGACTTTCTCACCATCACGTCACCATCTTAACCCCTAACATACGGTCTCAACACTGACATTATGCAAACTTGGATTTCCACTCTCATCAGAGAAAATGGAAGGTCCCACATTCCTGGAGTTTCTAAGCATCATCCTTGACTTTGTCTCAATCCAAGCATCCTTGTCAATTGAGAAAATCCACCAGATCTCATTACTTATTGCTAATTTCCTTTTGGCTCACAGATGCACTAAACGCCAACTACTTTCGCTGCTAGGCCACCGCAACTACACCTACTACTACAGGTTGATCCTTCTTGTCACATCTCCTCTCTATAGCTGCCTCTGCTCCATCTCTCCATGTTGGATGATGCATGTAAGATGGAACTAAAACTGTTGCACCAGTTCCTTTCGTCATGGAACGTTATCTCCTTCTTTTACGACGACTACATTTCCAAGCCAGAGGACATCAAGCTGTTCATTGACGTAGCCCCTTCTGTTGGCTTTGGCGGCTACTACAGTGGCAGGTGGTTCTCACCTGAATCCTCATCTCTCACCCCTTCCTCCACCAACTGCAAAATGTACCCAATAATCATAGCAGTAATTCTTTGGGGGCATGAATGGTCCAAGAAGAACATTGCCATCTACTCCAACAACAGCGCTGTCGTACACATTATTAATAAAGGTTGGTTGCATTGTTTGAACATAATGGAGTTCATGTGGAAGCTCACTCCGGTTTCAGCTCAGCAAAAGTTTACCATCCGAGTATACCACATCCCAGGCTACAAAAACGCAGTTGCTGACTCACTATTCCATTTCTTGTTCCAGATATTAAGACAGCTGGCACCAGCCACCGACCCTCTTCCAACTCCAGTCTCTGCATTTTCAACCACCATCTTCAACTGACCCCACAGCTGGAACATTTAGTCATCACTTCACAAGATGCAATCCTCAACAGCGTTACTCCCCAAACACTGGAAGTGCTTCAGAGTTTTCCATGCTTCCCATGGTCTTTCTTTCCCATTACTTGATGTCTTGACCCTCTCCAGCTTCACATTCGCCCCTTCTATTCTTAAGACTAAATCTTCCACCATACAGATCAACTTCTTCGTAAAACTGTCTTCAGGAGCACCATGTCCTGCCTTGTCCCACTCACACATCAACATGTTGATCAAACATCTCCATAAGGCCAAACTGCATCCCATGCCAAAACGTTTGCCTCTCACTTCAGACCTCAGAACTCTCCGTACAGGTTATCTGTCCCCTTACATCGACAAAGTCTTGGAATCCATATTCCTACTGGCGTTAATCAGCTTCTTGCACTGCTCTGAGTTCACCACTTCTTCCCCCAACCATAATCTATCTCGACACACAACAATGTCCGACATTTCCATTCATTCATCCAACACTCTCACCTACCACCTCAAACGAAGCAAGACCAACCAATCTGGTCTACCCCAACCCATCTACCTATTCAATTAAATTCATACTTAAGTCCTTATGAACTCAGACTCGACCACATAAACTTAAGACAAGCCAGTCAAGCTTCCCCCAAGATCCTCTGTTCATCACAGAGACAGGCAAAGTGGCCACATGCTTTGGTTCCAGCACCACATTCAGTACTATCAAGATCCAGAATACCCCTGAGCTATACTCTGGACATTTGTTCCTCACTCCACCACAACATTAAAATCCTTGGCTGCTGGTCTTCTCCCACATACCTCACCTATATCCACCATGACATGAATGACATCAGAAACACCCACATGCATCTTTCCACTTGAAGATTTTTTGGGGGCTCCATCCAAGATTCTCACCATCATCCCTCCATCCCTTGACACTACCCTCAACCCTTCATCCCTTCATCCCTTGACACTACCCTCAACCCTTCATCCCTTCATCCCTTCCGCTGGACCCTCAATCCATCTCTCCTACATCTTCCCAGCTCCCCTCCAATTCTATCCAAGAAATCATTTCAATCTCATATCTTTGTTGGCGTGGTCTTTGTTAGTAAAAGACCAGCAGCAGTGTTTTACTGTGAAATCTTAATTAATGAAGTGTTCACGTTATTTTAGTCTCCAGGCTTAAAAACTGAACTGTCAAACCATTTCCTTCTCTTTATCTGCATTTCTTTTTAATGATTTAGATGTTTAAATCGGAGAAAGAGATTTCACCTGGATTCTCTTAATCAGTTTGTTGCAGTTTCATCCTGCTCTGTGCACACAGTGTATATGTATGTGTCTGCAGTGTGGAGAGACAGTGGTACCTTTGTGTGTGTGTGTGCGTGTGTGTGGGTGGGTGGCTGAGTGCGTACGTGTGTGTGTGCATGTGTCTCTGTGTGCTGTAGTCAGTGTGCTCTGCTGTCATATATCAACGCCATGCTGGGGGACTGTTGAGCATCCTGCCACCCCTGTTGCTGATCAAAGACACAGTACCGC
The DNA here is from genome assembly GCF_910596095.1 of Thunnus maccoyii. NCBI lineage: Eukaryota > Metazoa > Chordata > Actinopteri > Scombriformes > Scombridae > Thunnus > Thunnus maccoyii. The sequence goes on along the minus strand of NC_056536.1, from coordinate 12,190,012 downwards.
TGTCACACACACTAGATGTGGTCATAGAAGCACCAATCAGGCTGCAGAGTGACAGCTGCACTGCTAACAGATGGATCTGTTCTATCGCTGATTGTGTATTTTTATCTTGGGATGTGGAAAAAGATTCATATCAGATTCAGTTCCATGGAGGTGTTTGAATAAACTCACCTGTCTGTGTGTGTGTGTGTGTTTGTGTGTTTGTGTGTGTGTGTGTGTGTGTGTGTGTGTGTGTGTGTGTGTGTGTGTGTGTGTCTGAGAAGAAAAAAAAACTCCTATCCAAACATGAATCAGACCATTTATTTATTGAAAGAATTGATGCCAGTTTATGCATTTTTGCCTTTTTTCATAACTAACACAGTCATTGCTGAATTTAGTGGCTGCTAAACCTACAATCGTGTGCCAGTTATGAAGAAACATCTGCAGTCCAGTGACATCAGCACAATGCAGTAGGCCAGACTGATTTCCTCAAAGGTTGGTATAATTATTAAATTATCGTTCCTCAACGTTTTTCAGCTGCAGAGGATTTTTAACTTTCAGACACTGAAATGAAATCTTAAAGAAGCAAACCACTTTGTTTGTAGGTTTTAGCTCCCTAATTACAAATCATGCATATTTTACATTTATGCTGACCATTTTGGATGCATGCCACACACTGATTAGAGTTCTGGATGTATTTTTTCTGCTATTTCAGACAGCTATCATCTCCATTAATTTATGTGCAGAATTAAACTCAATTAGCAGTCTCTTGTTTATGTAATCCATCACTGCAGGTTTCAGGAGTCTGCTATTGAATTTTCATATCGCACAGAAGTGAATGGAAAAAAACAGATGACTGAAACATTCAGAATAAAACATTTAGATCTCTAAAACACTGCAGGTTAGCTGTGATGTTTGTAAATTTTCTAAAAATATACATAAATACAGCAAGTAAAATGTCAGCAAATCTTGTTACTTACTCCTCAGTTCATGATATATGAGAGAAACAGGCCAGGAAAGTTTAGACATAAAGGATGTATGTGCACATGTGTGTCATATCTTTCCCGTGAAAGTGTGTAAAAGTATGCAGAAATGCCACATATTTATCTTGTTCAATATTCATATGTGCCCTCTGGATCCATTCACCAACAATCCTAGTCATATCAGCTGCTTTGCAAACACGGCAGAGACACTAAAACATTATGGATCCTGATCTAGGATCCATTTCACCTTCCACCTACAATCAGGACGTCAGGAGGGGAGGGGGAGTGAATCTGACCCTAGATCAGGATTTTCTGGGATTTTTCCACTCTGGTTTGTGAGAGGGGGGCAGTGGGAAAGTCAGAACTCAGGTCCTTCCTTCTTCAGGTTTTTGTAGTCTGTGCTGATGGCCACAAACTGGGGAAGAAGAAGACTCATTTCAACGGAGGTTTGATGCTATTGTGCTATCTCAGTTTCCCAGCACTGAATACTTGCATGTGTGTGTCCGCTGCATTACCTTGTACTGGTATGTGGGGTCAAGTTTATTCCAAGGCTCTGGGTTATTGGTCTTGTTCCAGCTAAACACACACACAGATACAAACAGAGAATTGTAATAAGTTGGCATCGCATTAGACTCAATGGGAATCTGATACACATGAATCAAGCTCTTGTTTCAGAACTAACACACCATTATTCATTCACAAGTGACCCTGATACCCCTGAGAGCTCCTTTATGTCATCCTTGTTTTGTCAGATAATAAATAAAAAGTAGCAAAAGACAACCAAAAGTTGAGGATGAGATTCAAACTCATCAGTTAGTACATACTTAAAGCCCGCTCTGCCACCACCAGGACACCCTTCCTAATATTTTAATCAAGCATGTAAACAATCTCTGCAGCAAACAATGGATGAAAGATGTGCAGAGACGAGACAAGACAGCGCGCCATCCTGTGAGCTCTTCTTGAAAGCACTTAGCTTTGGCTGTGGTTATTGGAAGTGTAAATCAGCAGTTTGGATAGCAGCAGGAGGAGAGGAAACCCGAGCAAGAGGCAGTTAGAGGGGGAGATGAAAGCGAGTGGGGACGCCCGTTGTCAGTAACAATCATTAGAAACAAATCCCACTGCTTAATTAAAGAGGGAAAAGTATTCATTTTCCATCCATATGCCTTGTTAATGTTAAGAAATCTGCACTGCAGGGGGGAATTATAACTTACAAGAAGAAGAAAGTTTGAGTTTAATTAGTCTAAAATCCACATGTATTGTGGTGTACTCCCTCCTGTTCTGTAGGGGGGCATCAGTTAAGTGAAAACAGAACTAAAAAGATGTCTAATCCAGGGAAAACACTCCTCGGATCAAGCTGATTTATTTATTTCTAGTGAATTGTGAGGCATTTGACTCAGACAATGATGTTCACTCTTCAATATTTAGAAACTAAAGATGTTTAAATCATCTAATGTGCTGCTATTGTTTCATAACAACCAAGTCAATAGTCATACCAACATTTTACATTATTTCTGTTGCATGTTATCAGAAGTCACAATGAAATATGAAGATCCTTACGTGACATGGGGTCCTTTGGCCAGCCGCACCAGATACATAAATGCCCCGCCCATTCCCAAACAGATGAAGAAGAACTGGGGGATAAGCTGGACATAGAGAGAGATAAGAAAATGATAAGATTTTACTTAATATAATGTTAGTTGAATGAACTTAAATGACAACATGACCTGAACCTTTTACAATAAATCTCTGAGCCAACAAAGTGTGATCTTACAATCAGCGGTGCCTTGTATATACAGATGCTGTTTGCATTTACATTTACATTTTATCATCTGGCAGACACTTTCATCCAAAGCAAATTACAAGCGTGTTTGGTGCTCAGTTTAAAGTTAAAGAAGCTAAAACAGTCATCTCTGACTTTGTGTGATTGACATTTGCCTGACTGATTAGAGCCCACATGATCAGAGGGAGAGACAGCTGTGACTTACAGCCAGAGGTGGAAGAATAGTCAAATCCTCTAATATGCTCAGCACTCAAAATTTGACAAGTTGTATAGAAGAAGTGTTGTCAGTATTTACTTAGGCATTTGTATTTAATTATTGATTCATTATGTTTTAAGACATGTTTTAATGTCTTAAGTTGTCTAAATTACTTCATATCACATTAAGCTACAGCCAGCAGGCAATTATTTCAGTTTTGACTGGATGCAGGGAGAACAGCTCTGACCCAAGCTTTAAAAAAGACACCTACCAGCACCTCCATGTTTAACTAATTGACACATACACTGCCAATTCAAAGTTTGGAAATACCTTCCCATTCCCTTGAATGAGAGAGTGTGTCTAAAGTGTTGACTGCTGCTGTAGTTCAACACTGAAACTATTTCTTGGTCTGGCTAGCTGAGACGTGCCAGTAGGAGGACCTTCAGGCCAGCTATTTCTGAATGTTCTCAGTTTTAATGCAAGGTTATTCACCATCTGCTGGTTGTAGCTTCATAGTTTAAGGACATGATAGTGCTCAAGTGAATAAGTTTATTTCCCAAAATGTCAAATTATTCCTTTGAATAAGGAATACTACTAAAGACCAATTGATACATGTAGTAGAGCAAAACGATCAGGTGTCAAAAAATGGAAATACTCATGTAAACTGCCAGATAGTGTTTTTGGCTTGCAGTGAGTAAGTAAATACACTTTGCTGCCTCACAAGGAGCGTTACTTTTGGTTTAACAACACAAGAAAGTTTTTAAAAAAATGTTTCGAAAAAGCAATAAACTCAAAAAAGTTGGACATCTTTCAAAAATGATGTATTACACAATATAAACAATGTATTAATTAATAACTGACAAGGAAATTGATCAACTTGGACGTTTAGCACAGCTTGAGGAAAGAAGGAGACACTGGGGACTGTCATACCCAATGTTGATTTAGAGAATATCTAAAGTGTATCTTGGAATAAGTTTATTGAAAGTTTGGTAATAGTCCACCAGCTGCACACTTTAAAAAACTAAGAAAACTCTGATTTGCTGGTTATAAAAACAAACTCTAGTCTGCTGGGGAATAAACCTGTAGCTATGAGTGAGCATCCATTTTTCTGTACACATATATTAAATTATAATCTACAAGGCTTTCATGAGACATATTAAGATCTATTGTTGGACCAAGGTATATTAGAAATAACTAATATCTCAGGCATGTTTTTCAGTCTACTGTAGAGTGTCAGACATGAAGTGACACTTCCTGCTCACAGATTAGAGTTACTGTAAGAGTGTTGATCTGAGCAGCTGACCAACAACAGCTCTGAGGATTAACTACTGGCCTGCTTTTGCTCCGTCATCCTCCGTCATCCCATTGAACCTGCTGACACTCAGTACTACGGTGTGTGAGAGAAAACAAGCCATTGATTTGTAATCGACGATGATCCTTTAATTCAATGCTTCTTACTGTCGACTGAAGATTTACGGTAACACGACTGAACGATCATCACGTCTTTAACTTTATCTGTCTGACGGCCATTCAGACTTTCTCTGATAACGTGTCTCACTGCATCTGTCTGTCTGTCTCACATGACATTTTTTCTGTCTTCATGATGAATGAAGGTAGTTAGCACTTGGTTAGTCATAAATGATTTTACACTACTTTCATCTTTCACTGTGAGATAATTTGAGTCCATTCTCAGAAGCTCAGACAACACCAGTGGGACGATATTCTGACTCCTCCTGTCTTTCTGTCGCCATTTTGTGTCTGTCCATCTCTATCTGTCTGTCTGACTCTCTATCTGTCCATTTGTCTGGCTGAATATCTGCCTCATAAACTTTCTAACTCTCTCTAACAGCCTGTCTCTGTCTCACTATCTGTCTGTAACTTGATCAAGCAGGCTTATACAGTCTCACAGGGATTTGCTCCCTGCAGCTTCCCCTTCTTGCTCACTGTCTGTCTCTCTGCCTGTCTGTCTGTCAGGATGATAGACCATATCAAGAAGTTCTGGTGGAGCCTCATAAGTATTTCCTCCCTGTAGCTTCTCTCTCTCTCTCTCTATCTATCTCCTGGGAGGTTGATGACGAGAAGGAAAAACCCTGTCACTCCGGTCTCTGACAGCAGCGCTGGTTAAAACGCAGAAATAATCCTGTCCCCTGCAGGGGCAACTCACTTTTTTTTTTTTTTTAAATGTATATTAGTCCATTCATTTTCTAAACACTTGGATATTGTCAGTTTAGATTTAGAGAGGTTTGTAAAGGTCATGGTTGTGTTTTTAAAGTCTTAAGCCTCTCACAGCTTGGCTTGATCTCAAGTGAGCTACTACACGGAGCAAACTAACTTACTGAATTAGAGTCAAGATAAGATTAGATGAGACAAAATTAGACATGCCATCATGTCTCCTGCTGTGACCAATTCATTTACCAACAATATAAAAAACAGTGCAGGCAATCATCAGGTTTGTCTGCTACTATAAATCATTGATTAAGAAGTAGAATAATAGAGGGCCAATAATGTAGCCTTTTAATAGACGTCATATTAGACTGAATCCATAGTGCAATGTTTTCTGAAAGATCTACATTAAACTGACACATGCATTTTATGAGGATTTGATACAATCTATGATATCATAGATGACAGACATACATTACAATGGAGTCTATAAAAACAACATGAATTTTAACCTGAATTTAAAAGCTTAACCAGGAGCAAGGGCTGCAAATTAGCTTCAACTAGACACCCTGTAGCTTATATACCACACTGTCCTATATGTTACAATGATGAACTGTATTGTCCCTGTTAAATAAACAAATAAATAGATTAATAAAAAGAAACAGAATACAATACACTCACTCAGTGTGAGTCCCTAGCCTGTATTTACATTGATATTTATGTAGTGTTGATGCTGACTAATGTGCTCTGGTCTTGTAAATTAAATATCAGAAATTAAAAATTAACAATTTTCTTCTTTTTAATCTTATGTTCAGACACTGGAGCTGTCCAAATGCTGATTCCACCAAGTAAAGCACAACCACATTTGAGCAATTTTCATGTTTTAAGTTTGGTGGTCGGTGATTTAACATAAATATTTTACAAGCAAAATTCAGGAAAGTGAAACAAGTTGAGAGTTTATGTGAAACTCAGTTCTTACTCAAACTTTAGCTGTACGGTTAAACATTTTTTTTTATGAAAACAGGACACTAAAGTGCTAAAAAGCAGGAAAACAGGAAAGAAATTAAGATTACTTACGCCAGGGTGCTTCTTAGCATGCTCTACCGCTGTCCGAAATATCATCGTTCCAGTTTAAAATAAAATGTGGGGACAAATGATTCAAATAAGTGAGTCAAATATTTCAGGCCCTTGTCATCAGCAACCAAAAGCCTTGCACAGCCGTGCACAGACAGGATTTAAACCTGTTGCTCTCTGCAAGTGGAGAGAGGAGGAGGAGGAGGAGGAGGAGGAGGAGAAAGAGGTCATTTACATCTGATTACAGCCACTTCTGCTGCTCCCTTGTTTGGGTGATTAAACTGTGCAGGACACTAGTTTATTTTTTAAAGATAAGGTTTCATCCTTTGAAATGTACATTAGATACCCAGGACAGAGACATTTAATGCTTATATCTGGATGTTCAATCTGGAGATGTTGCATAAGCTCCTTCACACAACTGAGGGGCTTTTCTCCCTCATTTCCTTCATTGAATTTGAAGACTTTTTGGCCCTTTGGGAGCTGACTGGAGGAAACGGAAAGGCATATAAACACTGTGTCCTTCTAATGGCCACTGGGGAATATCTATGGACCTCTTCATCTACTCATATCATATCAGTAAATAATGCAAAAAGACGGTATATGCAAATTCTCAAGAAACACAGTTCAAGTGGAAGCTGCAACAACAAGTAAAAGAGAAGAAAAACACCAACACGGGAATAACTGTAAACACTGGAGCATGATTCTCGCATTAAGGTATTTTGTTTATCACAGTAATAATGATGTTAACCGAATGTTGCAGCAAATGACACTGATAAGAAAGAGGAATACAAAAGATCGAGAGGAAAATATTAACACTGACAGTATGTTGTTGTTTCATGATGCATCCATGTCGCCTCCACTTCACAAACAATCAGGGAAATTGTCCATTTTTCTTCTGGTCAATGATGGATACTTCTGGCTGATGTCCTTGGCAACCAAAGTCCAAGGACACTCCAAAACATAATTATGTACAACAATCACTATGTTTCTTCCCTTTAAGGACTCATCAAAAGGTCGACCAGCAGATGGTGCGTTGAGAGAGGTTTGAGAAATCTCTGCTTGTGGACAAAACAGCAATTCAGCTCTTTTTATACAGCTGACGGTAAAATAATGTGGTCAATTAATTTTGTAAGGAACATTTTCTACTTTCCCTGGAATTGCTTCAAACATGATTTAATCTGGAAAATATTGGTATTTAATGATGATCGAATTGTACAATTACCAACTCTTAACCCAGCCAAGGAAAACCTGAAAACCAAAGCAAAATCGCACAATCTCTCTCTCTCAAACCCCAAAAGTAACAATATAAACCAAAGATTAAACTTTCAACCAACAGAGGTCAGTGCAACAATGCTCCTTTGTTGCAAAAGATAAACGGTTGTGTTTCATAGTTCTTCTGCCACTATTACCTACCAGATACCCGTCCCCAGATAATAAAGCAGCACTAACTCAGCTCTCTGGTGACTCTCTCGCCGGGGTGACACCTTTTCATTTTTTAAAATTCCACTGCAGGTTAGAAATGGATTTCGTGGACAGCTATGAATTATAAATATTATGGACAGCATAAGCCTTCAGTTTAACCTGATCCTCCAACCTGTCAGAGCAGTGTGTGTGTGTGTGTGTGCATGTGTGTGTGTGCATGTGTGTGTGTGCAGTAGTAGCAGTAAGATCTTGCAAATAAGCTCCTGGAACTGTCTTGTAAAGTCCCAAATCTAATTACCAAGTCTCACTTACACGGAGAGGCGTGTGTGTGTGTGTGTGTGTGTGTGTAGCAAGGTGGACTATTGAATGGCCAAATAACAACAATTATAGGAGCGCACTCCACAAGCGATTCACAGCTTGATACAGTGATACAATATGAAACATTCAATATCAAAACATTCACAGAAAGCTCTCAAACTGCTCTTGCAACATGTAGTCACTTTTGTCACTGTCAAACCAAATGCTTCTTATTTTTAAAATAAATAATTTTAAAAAGATGTGGCAAGATGCTTCTGTATCAAGCCATTTCCTTCCTCAAACCTTTGAAACAGTGGTAGATATACAGTATGTGAGGACAGCAGAGAGATCGATTATTCTGCAGAGATGGTTTAGCAGGAAACTACAACCTTCTTAAAACCAGATTTCCCAGGGGAGAGTGCTGCATACTCAAAAGATAGGTTTTGAGTGGAGTATGCCTTTAACAGGAATTCCTATGACACAGCTGCTTTGACTCTCCTGCAAAAAAAAAAAAAAAAGTACCAAAGACGTAAGACTGACTATTAGAGATATAGAGTCAGCAGCTTCTCACAAATTCTTCACAATATCTCAGTGGAGGCAGGAAATGTCAGGCCTGTTAGGGTCATTCAGCTCATAATGTTGATGCGACAGTAAGTTCTTCTAGCTGGACGGCAGCCAACGTTTCTGTTGAGGACAACGTGAGACGTGAGATGTGAGACGTGAGAGCGAGCGCTTTGGCAGTTAATCTAAACTGCAGCTTGGGAGTCAAGAAAGTCAAATTGAAGGGCATGCAGGGTTTTAAAATGACGAACATTTACATGTATGATCATAAAACTGGATGATTATAGTTCATATAATAATTATTATATTATAGACATGTTAAACGAACTTATCAGACAAAGGGTGACCCCATAGCTTAGGGGTTAAGATGCCGACCATGAACTGCAATGTTATTGGTTCGCGTCTGGATGGAGGCCTTTGTTATATATCTCTCTCTCTCAGAGCTATCTTGTAAAGGCATTAAATGATGAACTGATTATAATTTATAAGTTATCCAAAGTGAACAATATGGTTTTCAGATTGAAATCTAAAATTAAGTCCCAATGCATCTTGTTGATGATGAGATATTCAGGAACCTTGAATATTTTTACCAAACATCATGATAATCCATCCAGTAGTCATTGAGATATTTCAGTCTGGGCTGCCATCCTAAAGCCACACTGCTGGCTTGGCTAAGAATGAGAGTAACAAATGACCCCAAACACTGTTTTTTCACACATTTTCATATATGATGAGCTTCACCTGCTATAACTTCATTCCCACTCCCAACTGTGCAGGTGCCAACTGAGAGTCACTAACAACAAGGACATGATCCCTTACAGAGTTCCCACCATCCAATACAAGCCATCAGTGTTTACGATCGTCTGCAGTTAGTTTTCCTCTGTGCAGAATGAAGAGAGACAGGAAAGCACGAAGGGAAATAGTGAGGTTTGTCTGCAACAAAGGTCCTGTTGTATTTCAGTGTAAGACCTGCAGTGTTCAGGACACTCAGCAAACAGGCTATTTTAAACCCTGTAACCATCATCGCCTCCCTGTAGGAGGGAAAAAAGAGTTGGAAGTCATTGCCTCCAGACTTTTTGTCATTACTGTAGAATTTGTGACAGGCTCCACACTTACGGGAAAAATAAAGTGAAATAAGGTTGCCCAAACCATTAAAAAGTCATTGTGCATGTGTCACACTGCCACAGACACAGACTCCGACACAGGACCGTGTGACATGAGCTCAGCCCTGCCTGGTGTTCCTGCTGACCTGAAAGACGGCAGCTCACACTGAAATCCTCCTAATTGGACACTTGCCAACACTACAACACGAACAGTGTCCAGTACAGGGGAGGCTTGTTTAAAAATACACAGGATCTGCATGGTGCACCTACAGTATCCCTTGAGCTGATCGGTGGAGAGTTTATTTAGAAACTCACTTAATGATGACATTTATGGGTCCTAGCAGAGAATTTGACTTGTGTATTACTTACATCTGGCAAAGGGAAAGGTGCTGTGGCAGAGCACGTAACGGGGAAAAAATGATGGTAGAGATGACCCATCACATGTGTTGTATAACCAGATGGGTTTAGAAGAACCAGGCCATTTCCAACCACAGAGCACCGCAAATATCAGTCTTCCTTTTTTTTGGGCGGAGGGGGAGGGGCATCACCACAGCAGTAATTTATGGAAATGAAAAGGTAGAAAACATCCATTATCCACTGTCTTTTTTGAGCTGCACCTGCACTTTTTCCTTTTTTTCCCCCCTAAATACTATTAGGAAAGCCTTGTTGAAATGTAGCGTAACCATAGAAATAAATCGTTTACTTTCTTTTTACACATAAAAGAATGCCTTGTGTTTCCCTTTTAATCCCTCTTGTAGCATTTGAGCCAACCACCTTGCAGTCACAGGCCTGTTTTGGCTCTGATTAGCACCGCTCTGCCCCGCTGTGGAAACCAGGCTGCTGTGTGTTGTGTTGTTGCCACTGGTGCTTGAAGAGAAGCAGAACAAGCTGGCTGAGGGTCTGAACCTTGATCTGTGGCACGGTTTAACACCACATAATACTATTAGACGGCAAAGGTCTGGGTTAATAATGTGGACCAACAAGGAACAGAAGAGTGCAGCCAACACACCTGCAAGACACCTGACAGTTGCAAAACCTGTAGGTTAGATGAGAGTCCAGATTAAGAACTGGACTCCACATTATTATTATTATTATTAATTATTATTATCATTATTATTATTATTATTATTATTATGGCGCAGGTTTGTGGATTTGTAAAGATAAAGTACATTTTGTTTGACTGGCATTTACAGTAAACCACAAAATCAGCTTTTAATATTATTAGGAAAGAACAGAACAAAACCTACATGTGTCTCTTCTTAAAGCTGCACATAAGCTCCTCAGAGAAACTTTAAAACCCTTTAAATCTACTGGAACAGACTATTAATGAGGCCAGTCTAATATTATTAGATATTCTGACTGAGAAAAAACAAAAAGTAGTAGCTCAGTTGGCACCGACTGACAGAACAGTTAGATTTTGTGTTCATCTGTGCCATCTAGTGGTGCAACACTCCACTGCAACTTTTATATATGTTCTGTATTTAAAGCCACCTGAACAAACACAAAACATTTCTCACTAAGATCTTGTGATCTCCGTCCATGCAGATATTTTTGGTTTCATTTGTCTTTCTCTGAGATTTCTGAGCTGCTTCCTACTGAAGAAACAAGTGTTTGACTGCTTCTTCTTTGGATTATCCAGAGTAGAGCTGAAATGACTAATCGATTGACAGAAAACTTACCATCACCTAATTTGGTAACTGATTAATAGTTTCAGTCATTTATCAAGAAGAAAAATACAAAAATACAATACTGATCCCATCTTCGCCAATGTTAGGATTTTCTTGGTTTTATAAAATTGTAAATTGAAAATCTTCAGGTTTTAACTGAACATTTACTCAATTAACTTAATTAATCAAAAAAAAAAAAATCTGTAATGAAAATAAATGTTAGTCGCAGCCCTAATCGAGAGTAACAGGGACATTGTTTCTGTAAAGTCATGTCCTTCACCTGCAACGTGTCGGTGGCAGAAATCTGGACAGATAAACTAAAACAACAGAACTATGTGTACAGCTTTATAACACTAGAGATATGTGAGAATATGTTTGTTGTTCTGTGTGTGAAACAAACCTTGAACTGATTTGAAAGAGAAATATAGTGAAAGAAGAAGAAAAAAGATAAGTGAAGGAAACATAAATATTGGAGACTGAATCAAATTTTCTTCTCAAGCAGTCATTCAATCAAATGCAAACAGCTGTTTCCTTCAGTGAAAATATAAAAAACATACAAACAACAAATTCTATTTACATAATAAAACATGAAATAAACTCATTGGACCTTTGCAGACAATTCATTTGATGACCATTCAATATGAACAATCAAAACTGTATTTGCAACAGGAAGTTGCAAAATTCACAGAACAAGAACACGATTAAAGGAAAAATCCACAACATAACACCAACTGCTAATGAACCTTATATTTCAGGCCTATATTGTTGTTTAACGATGTATTTTCTAATTTCCACAGAGAACTGCTTCATTGTAGACGATGTAATGTCACACTGCGATATTTCATTTCCAGTTACAATCAAAAATTTTCAGTTCAAGTCGCCTGAAACATCAAATGGTAAACACTGACTTTTTGTGTCAGTCCCTTTGCTATAACTTGACACATTGCTCTCCAGGGCTTTCTGAAAGGCATTCTGGGAAACATGAGAAGTCGCTTACTGAAATAGAAGCAGTTGAACAAAAGTGAGTAAAAAGACAAAAGAACAAAAGAAAATAATTCTTGGAATTAACTGAACGTCAGAGTCTGATGAGAAACACGTCTGATGGTGGATTTTTCCTTTACATGTTGAATTCACTGATTCTCTCAGTTTAGGAAGTAACCATAGCAACATCAGCAGCAACAGCAGAACAGGAGACAGTCGGAGCAGATGTAACCGTGGTGACGGCTGCGGTAGCTCCTGTTGAAGTCTGCGTGGTAACAGAAGGCTCGGCGGGGCGAGCAGGAACCGGTTTGGCAATCTTCATGGGAATGAAGAGGTTAGAGGTACAGTGCTCGCTCAGGTATTCGCCTCCTTTCTCCTCGTAGTCCTGCCTGCTGATCCATCCCTCTGCTGCCCCGCCTCCCCCACCTGCAGGCAGATGCTCCAAGGCCCAGTCTCTGGCCCCGTACCAGGCGTCCAGGGCCGGCCGCGACGCCATGGTCACCTGGGAAGGATTCAAAGTCAGGGTTCAAGACAGCATGTGTATTTACAAGTGTGTTACCTCCGGATTATCTTTACAACCCAGCTGAGAAGTATTTGGACAGTTACATAAATATTTCTCTTCCTAAATATTTGTCACCTTTAAACAGATTTTTATCTCAATTTACTTTATTGTTTTTATATCTTTAAAACCATGTTTTTATCTGAGTGTCAATGTATTTAGATTTATAGGAGACCTGTGTTTACAAGTCTTGGGGACAACTACTGCATGTGTGAAAAAAGTAAAGTCTTTAGTGGGGGAGCTGCTTGAAGTCTGATAGGGTGCCTCAAATGACGTCACTTGAATCAGTGTCGTTTATAACTGTCCATCGTAAAAACCTACAAACTAATCTGACTGTGTCAGAATAGGTCGGTCAATGTGGGATAACAGTCATTTAGGTAAATTAATCAATCAAACTTTACTTGCATAGAACCTTTAGTGCAGGTTAGTGCAATTCAAAGTGCATTACAGGATTAAAGGATAATTTATACCCTATGTAAACAAAATGTAATCAGATCTTCCCATTTTCAGGTTTAGTAAAATGTTTGTGATGAATTAGAAAAACTGCAGGTGGAAAACATTCTGTGGCCTCATAAAGAATTCAAATCTCAACCATATATAATCAAACATGAACATTTTATAAAATGTTATATACATTTTACACACAAATTCTGAAACATGTGAAGACGGATGTGATTCAGAACAACAAGGTTTGGTACTTTGGTCTGGAGGGTTTACAAAGGATGTGAGCTGCACCTTAAAGTGTGACTGGAACGGCCTCATGGCCCGCAGTTCTCGCTCCACTCTCTCCTTCATCCCGCTGTACTGCATGTTCCCTCCAGTCAGAAACACATTGCTCACCAGCGCCTCCTGCTGCTCTGGAGTGTACCTGTACATGGTGCAAAGGAAAGAGTTGAAACCCTTTATATCATTTCATAAAAAGGAAATAACTCAAGTTAATTGAAGACAAAATATCTTAAAGGTGCAGTGTGTAGAATTCAGTGGCATCTAGCAGAACGGACTTGGCAGAATTGGAATATAATATTCATAAGTATGTTTTAATTAGTGCATAATGACCGACAAACCAATCACTGGCTCTAAAGAGGGTCTTTTTTGCATTTGTTGCAAGTTTCACGGCCACTGTAGGTTCTCCTACTGTTTTGGAGGGGAGGTGTATTCATTTTGTTGCAATCTGCAACCTCACTGCCACTAAATCTTACACACTGGTCCTTTAAACGATGCTAAAAAAGATGCTATAATTCTGTAATGACAGCAAAAAGGCAAGAAGAGAGAGTATGTGTGATTACATGATTGTGTGCATGTACACCTTTGTCTTTATTGCGTGCACTCTGCTTGATTGTATCATTACCTGGCCAGGACGTAGTGCAGCGTCTCCATAAGTCCCATCTGGTCCTCTCCGGACAGCGAGGGCTGGAAGAGGATCTCTGGACACCGCAGACGCTCCGTCCCCACAAACAGCTGGTGGTACTCCGCCATGTTGAACACCGGCTAGAGTGTGTGACAAGTTGACACAAATGTTTCAGCTCATGAGCGAAGTTAGCTAGTTTAATTTCTGCTCTGGCACAAAAATATCACACAGAAGAAAACATTTTCTTACGCACATCCTGCTACATATTCAACTGGCAGATAATTGCCTGCACAGCCATAATGAGGATCTAAATATCTGTCTGGGAAGTCCCAGTCTCTCAGCCCCACTACCTGAGCCACATTAGCGGGTTTTTCTGGCAGCGTGTCCTCGGGGAAGTCAGGATCCATCAGCGCCACTCCGTCTCCCTCCTCCATGGGCTGCTCCAGCTCAGACACCTGGCAGAGAGCGACAGAAGAGCCTCAGGCTTCATGTCAGCCGCAGCACATCTACTGCAGCAAACAAGCACAGATCCACAAGAACCCCGCAGCACACTCACGGTAATGACATGTAGACCTAATTAATCATTGGTTCATTTGAATACGGCTCTTCAGTTAATCAGCTGCTGTCATTTCTTCTGTGAGGAAGACAGTCTAGTTTGAGCACTTTGCTTCCAAGTTAGTGGTGCCAACTGAACCCAGCTTACAACCAAATCACACAGTACGTATACAAAAACTCTACTTATAAAACACAATCATATACTTAAGTTATATATATTTTAGAACGTATTAATAAAGTGCTAGAACAGATTTGTTTTATGCAAATAAATTCAAAACAATTTTCCATCTTGAGAATTAATTAAGTTAAGTTTTCAGTGGAACAGACATGTGCATTAATTGTTTTTGCATTAATTAGTGTGCTGCTAGAGAAAACTTTTGACTCTTTTTAACTATCTAAATGCTTCAAAATCTGGACACAGAACTTACAAGATTTCAACAAATAAAAAAAATGTTCCTAACTCTCCCACCTCCGTCTTCCCCTCTGCTCCGTCGCTGTGCAGCAGTTTCTGTCTGCCCTGCTCCACAGCCAGCTGCAGCTTGTTGATGTACGACTGCAGCTCCTCAGCTGAGTCCATGTTGAGCTCCACCAGGCTCTTATGAAACTGATCCAACAGGCCGTCCTCCAGCAGCTCCTGCTCACACACAGACGTTACAGTTTGTTATTTAGTACTTTGGATGTTTTCTATGGTTATTGTTGAGGTGGGAACACAAACATTTGAGTTGCTTGAAACTGTTATTTTTTAGGGTTAAAGTTAAGTTTGTAATTATACCGATACCAATATTAGGGAGTAAAAAAATTCCGATATCGATATATTGGCCAATAATCTTATATATACAGAACATATACATAAACACATATAAAATAATCAAATGTGATTATTAAACACACGTGACAAAGATATGTAATGGAGAAATGATATTTTACAGTTTAACAATAAACTTTATTGTATAAAATGACATCAGTGCACTGAAACAATAACTGAGAATTTAATAATTATAAATTACTATAAATAAAAAACAGAACAAAAAAAAGCTATATACTAAACTTGAATTAACAAAAAAGATACATTTTTTTAAAAAAAGGATATTGTTTCTAAAATATTGGACAATATATACGCCGATACTAATATATCTGTGATAGGCCAATATCGGTTGACCAAAATATCTGTCAGGCTCTAGTTTCAACAGACGAATGTGAAAACGGCCTTCTGTTGTCAAACTCTGCACATACATCATTCTGCACAGTGAAGCTCAAAGAAAAACTCATTTTTGACTGGAGGGGAACTTTAAGTCTTACACATGTGAAATACTATTAGAAAACCAAAAGGGCTTTAATATGAGGTATAAATGATGCAATAGTTTTCTTGCCTGTACAGCCATAAGTCTGTCCAGCCTCTCTTGATCCTGTTGCAGTTTCTCTTCTCGGCGGCGAGCATTGATCTCCTGAAGCCGTCGTAGCTGCTGAGCTCGTCTCTCTTGCCTCTCCTCCACGCTCACGCAGCCGCCCGGTACCTTGCCCGAGAAGGGGAGTTGCATACGGTGAACCTCGCGCTCATAAAACTCTGGGCTGCGCCACTTTTCCAGCTCTGTGGAAAACACAACACGGAGGGAATGTGAATTAAACAGAGAGGGAAGGAAGAAAGGATGCATGCGTCTCCATGGCTCCTACGTACTGTACCTTCATGATAATCCACAGCAGTGTAGCTGTGTTCATGCAGTAGCTCCTCCATGCGGCTGAGTGTGATGGCGGCGAGGTGACCTGGGTATTTCAGCTGGAGGAGGCGCTGCAGGTAGGATGCTGCCTGACTCCCAGCCACGTTCACACGCTTACAGTTGACTGCATCCAACCTCGAGTCAAAACCAGATCAAAATTATATTCTACAGAACAAACTGTGTGTATGATTGTATTAATGAGTGAAAAAACAACCAGGAAAAAGACACAGAGAAGGAGCACTTAATAGAAAATGGGAAGGTGTGTCCAAACTTTTGACCAGTACTGCATAAAATGAGAGCTGATACAAAACAGAAGCAGTCGTCTGCATCTGTGGAGCCTCACCTGCCGTTGATAACCGGCAGGATGTGTGAGCAGTGGTATCCTGACGACAGAACGATGCCAGTGTGCGGAGGCTGGAGGTTCCTTTGAGTGTTATTGTGGTAGAAACTGTACAAGCCGTCCACGCCGTAGGAGACGTGTGGGACCTGGTAGCACTCGAACAGCAACTCTGACATCATCTGCCGACAGTGAAGCGGGTTGCAGGGCGCTTCTGTCAGCACGATGGGATGGTCGATGCGGCCCTGCAGAAGGAACGTAACGCTGATTGGTCAACTGGTCGTCATCATGAGCCAATATCACACAGCGTATAAAAGAGAAATGGCAAAACATCACCTGTGTAAAATGACTGTACTGAAGCCACAACACAAGAGAAACATTTTGTAGTTACAGTCACAGAAAAAGTCACCAGTGAAACAGATTTAATAAATGATACAGATAAATGATAAGCATGCCTGGCACCTTAAAATTTAAATGAAATCAAAAATCTACTTAAAGAAAAAATAATTAGAGGCCTTTTCTCCCAGTTGTGACTTTCATATCTCTTAATTGTGACTCACCTTGTCTCTTATTTTTGAGAAAAGGTTAAGTTTGAGACATGGTGAGATGTTACTGTCACTGAGTAATATGGTTGCTTTCATCATAGGTGTGACCTTGAGTGAATAACCAATAAAATGTCCAGATGACATTAAAACTAACATTTTGATTCAACAGATCTATCTGGATCTGTAGAGAGCGTTTTTGTTTGAAGAATAATTTTCACAGACAGCTGAGATGCTTCGTCAGCACTGCAGCGTACAAGCTAGTGGACAGTTGTGAAAACTGTCATCTCTGCTGTTAATAGATAGTTTAGATCTGTTGAGCTGGTTTGACTCCTTCCTTACTGTTGTATTTACACGATTAGGTGCATTGACGTTACTGATTATGAGCAGGTCTTAAAGGACGACTTCACAGTTTTTCAAGTCTGTCTTAAAACAACAGTCAGAAGCCCAAATGAACATTTAAATAGGTTTTCCTCTCTGTAATCATTCTTCCTGTTCATTCTGACCATTAGAAGATCCCTGCTGTAAGCCTCACTGTGTGGAAGAGACTGGGATCGTTATTTTATGTGTGAATCAAACATTGCTTTCCTAACTTTATAAAACACAATGTAAAAGATAAATACATAGTATTGGGTCAGTATCGGACCAATATCCGATATCAGTATCAGTGTTGGTGCATCTCTGTTGTATATGGATGAGTTGACACTAAAGAGAGTCTGATGTCGCTGCATCCAGTAATGTGATGTCGATTAAAGCTGGAATACTTATGAAGGAGAAAAAACTGTATGAAATTTTCTGGAAAACAACTTGATTTTATTGGATAAACACTTAATTCAGAAGTGTAAATATTTAAAGGTGAAGCCACATATCAACAGATGGAAGAATGAAGTCAGGCTGTTTGCAAAACCTCTTCAACTCATGACGGACAGAAACAACCTGGAACTTTTTTCTTTATTGGATTAGTTTATGCTGCTTGAATTAAATTAAAAAAATTAAAAAATTAAATTCACGCTTAAACGTGTTTTTCTTTTTATATGTCATTTATTTGTCCTGTTTCGACACAAATGTACGTTTTGTATTACTGAAATATGCCATGAAGGTTTGTAATTGAAGTTTATACAATACAAAAGTCAAGGCTGACCTCTGAGGTGATGCCCAGATGTGTGAACACATAGTCGAAGATCAGCTCCTGGATCTCGAAGTTGACCACCACGTTTCGGTCGAACTGGCTCTTCAGCAGCCACCGTAGAGGCTCCAGGTTGGGGATGTCGTTACCGATCTGCGTGTCGCTGCGGGCGGCGCCTCTGCTGCGCGCCGCCACCGACCTGAAGAGCAGCCGCGGAGCTCCGACCTCCTCCGCCGGAGCCGCCCAGTCGGCCCGGGTCTGGAAGGAGCCGTTATCGATCACTATCGGGACTGGTGAGGGGGTCAGGTAGCGGGCGGGAAGGTCGAAAATCGGATCGGGAGAAGTTTTACAGTCTTGAAATGAGAAGATTTGACACACCGGCTCCTCTTTGGAAGCCATTTTGGAGGTGTGTCACTGCAAAATACCACCGAGTAGAAACTTGTTGTCGCCGACTTAAAGTTCCCAACGATTTCAACAGACAGACACTGAATCTGTATTGTAGAGTCCATAAAGTTGTGTACTTAGTACAAAATCAGGACGAATTAAAGTGATGTGGGACAATTTTTGCAATTGGAACTTCAGCGAGATTTTTATTTTGTTACAAGACTTACCCCTGAATAACTATTGGTATTGCAACACTTTGAAATAAAATGTTTTGACTTCAGCGTTGCAAAATCCATTTAATATTCCTAATATTTCCTTAAATTACTAATATTAGAATTCTAATCTTAACATTACTGATACATATTGTCTGTAACAAAGGTTTATAATAGTAATTTACTGTTTAAAGTTACCCTCCACTCAAAAATATGTGTATTTTCTTATAGTTGGAGGTTTGAGCTTCACTGTGCAGAATGATGTATGTGCAGAGTTTGACCCTAGAAGCCGTTTTCACATTCATCTGCTGAAAGTAGAAAGTTTGTCTGGGCTCACTGAAAATTTGATTTTAAGGGGCGGCCTCCGAGCCTGATCTGTGACATTTCAACCAGTTTGGAGCCGATCCTGATCCAATATTCAACTTATAAAAGTGTGATGTGGAAACTTGAAGCCTCCTGTGCACAAACACTGAGAATGGACTTTATAGTGAGGTAGGAGACATCTTGTGTCCAACAGGAAAAGATCCTGACATTTTAATGAGGGAGAAAGAGTAAATGTCATTTTAAGGACTTTAACAAGATAAAATGAACTATTTTTGTGGAAAAACCACATCAGAAACAAATTATAATTCAAAGAGTATTTTATATTGATCTTAAAACATGTCTGGAGGGGATCTTTAAGTATTTGCATTACAGTGTTAATTTTGTAATAAAATACCCACCTTTAACCACCAGAGGTCGTACTCCTCTCAATGTAAACTCAAGTCCTTCTGTAATGAGTTTCATTTTTTTTCATGGTGGATTTTGGGTAGGTAAACTCTCAAATGGGGCAGCTATATCATTTAAGTCATATTGTATATAAGCATAATTTAACTGTATAAAAGATATTCAATAAAATTAAGTTGTGTTTGGCCAGTCAGTACTAATGTAAGCTGCGCAGCAACATTTTATTCAAACAAAGTTGATTTTTAATTCCAGAGAACCCAAAGTTTCCATCTGATGGAATGACGCAGCCATAAAAAAATTTATCCAAACAGCCATTTCCATTTTTGATGCGAACAATACAAAATTATGTTGAAAGTCTCACTGTAATTTCTTTATAATCCCTCATCACGCTCACCTTGACCTTTGGGTCAACTGTTATGTTTACTAGAGATGTATGAATCCATTTTGAAGCTACATTTAAACCATATGAGCAGACGTTTTCCCTCAGGCCCTGAGATCCCTGATTTCCTTCTGTCTGCCATCCTGTTACTCTCAGCTGACCGGGTAAAGCCTCAGCTGGTAATGTGGGACACCTGCATGAGAACTACTGTACTGTACGTCCCAGTCGGCTTCAGTTCAGATTATTCATACAATGAGCATGTCACTGTTTCGCTCTGTGATTTCGATTATAAAAACATGTTTCAATTCAATTTGATTCAAATTTTATTTGTATAGCATCACCTCACACAAAGGCAGGTCAAAGTGCTTCACATAATACAATAATACAGCAGAAAATGTTGCTTATATACACAAATATCCACACATTCATGTACATACATACAGACAGATTATGTGCACTGTCTTATATTTGTTATGGCTGAGTGCAGAATGAGAGACTTGGTGTCTTCTTACTCTTGTGTCAGCATAATCACCAGCAATGCAAACAAAGATGAAGCTGTAATTCAGCCTTCAACCTCAAAACTCAGCAGATAAAGACGCTGGTGGAGATAGAGTTATGAATGGACAAAGGGCAACTGTGTATTAATTAAAAGACAACTGTTAGAGTGATTAATATGGGATGAATGTGACGCATGTGGCTGTATGTACAAATACTGACACTGAACTTCATACAGTATCTCTTCAGCCTAGCAAACTGGGTAATCCGCATTTGTAAATGTGAACTGGTTATTGCAATAAAACTGAAACTGAAAGACAACTTGCTCTCTGTGAATTCATCTTTAAATTTCCATGACAACAAACATACAGAGTTCCTTTAAGAAAATGCTTGACTGAGTAGGAAGGTCTTTAAATTGCTGTTAAAAGAACACAGAGTCACAGCAAGTCTAAGATCAGCAGGCAAACTGTTCCATTCTTTAGGTGCATAAAAGCTAAATGCTATCTCACAAGCCTTTGAAAATGCTCTAGGCATGTGGAGATCACCATTTTGTGATTTGAGAGATCTGCTGGGATTGTATACTGACTAGTGCAGTGCCCATTCAAAACATGCCTTGAATTAAATTTATTAAAGCATTAAATTTATTAATATTTATCATGAAGCATGTCCACATTGCACCAAAGTCGACACTGCACTCCCTTTTTTCCCCAGCAATGCACCTGCCAAGTGAGGAGTCAATCCGATGAACATTTCAAGAGATACACGAAGGACATACAGACACACAGACAGAGATTCCTTGCTTCAGTAGATAGGCTAGTGCCAGCTGATGCTAGCATTTCTGCAAGCTCAAGTGCTTTGTGTCAATCTCAAAGTGAATAAATGCTGCGCCCATAAACACAAACTGCTTTGCTGGCTCTGTTTTGTTATAAGTTAGATATTTATTTTATTTATTTATTAGTTTATTTATCAGGGACGATGTAAAAAACATTGTAACAGGTTAAAATAACATGAAACAGATGTTGCACAGGATTTCTAGACAAAGCTAATTTGTGACCCCTGTCCCTGGTTAGGCTTTTCTACATAATAATAGTCATAACATATCTTTATTAGAAATACATTAAATAGAGCTCATAATGAATAGTGACATTCTCAATAATAACATTATTTACTTCACATAATAATCAATTTACATGTGTTGTGTATGTGTGCACGTTTGTATGTTCCCTAATTCATCGTAATGATGTGTATATGTGCATAATGTTTATAGGTGTGTGTGTGTTCATGCATAGTCTTTGTGAGTATGTATGTTTGTTTATTTATATGTATCTGTTCCTCTATGTGTGTGAACAAGTGCATGATCATTGATCAGTGATTACAGGTTTGGTTTTCTTTCAGCCAGTGTTTCACCTTTTCATTAAACGTTTTCAGATCAGTATGTGTTGTTATGTCTGTTGGTAGGGCTTCCAAACAGGTCTCCCTCAAAACATTTGAGTTGGGAGTCCAAAATGACACCTAAGAATTTAAAATCACTCACTTCCTTTCCTCTTGATCTATTGTTGGATAGACTTTGTGCTATTGCAAATTGGGTGCATATTAATCTATTTGTTTTCATGCAATTCCAATTCTAGCAGAGTTTTTCTTCCAAAACATAGATAGTCCTGAAAGCCAGAAATACCATGTCTGGGAATCAGTCAAACAACAAATAACCGTTGAGAACTCCTGCAACTTCAGTGCAGTATTTATATATTTTTTATTAAATTATAGAACATATAGAACATATTCATACTGTCTGATGAAAAATAACTACAGTGCCTTATGTGAAGCAGAATTCATCCAAAAGTCAAAGATCTCTGTGTGCATAGTGGTGTTCAGATACATTACCATTTGCTATAGAAACAGGCAGGTTTACTGCCTGAAGAGAAAAGACTTTGTTTGCTATGTGATTTAGGTGAGACTGAGAACTAAGTCCATTTGATTTTTTATTATGGTTTTATATTATGATTTAAGGGCAACACTAATCTCTGATTAATTTTTCTGGATGAATGATTATATGATAAATAAAACTTGAGCTGTGTTTCAGGAAGGGAACCTTTTGTGTGGCTGATTTTATTTGTAGAGGTTGGTACAGACGACAACGTTTTTTGTTTGTAATGTAATGTGAGTTAGTTAGTGTCTCGTAAATCCACATTGTCCAAGCTGGTTAAGCAGCTATTGAGATAACAGACGACAATATATACAGTTTGCTGGTAATACATCTGTGTATGAAAATTGAATGTGGAGTCACACAAGGGTTGGTTTTGGGGCCTAAACTCTTTATTGTTTCTATCAACGACATATGTGAAGTGGAAGACATTGCAGTTTGTTTTGTTTGCAGATTTTTTTTATTTTTTTTTAGTTCGGGTGATGAATCAAAAGCTTTAGCAGAGAACATTGTAAATGAAATATATATGGGAGAAAACCCCCAGAGTCCCACAGAATGAACCCATAAAAATGCAGGAGGGACAAGGCAGGGATCTTATTTGTTGGCAGCTTCACTATAAGAAAGAAAGAAGCTTGACTTTCTTATAGTAAAGTTGCAATGCAGCCCCGATGCACCTCTCATCAGCCCAGATGTTTAGTTCAGTGCAGCCGCACTTCCAGCACACTTGTTGGCCCCAGTACCCCTCTGGTCAGTCAAGACTCATCTCTGGCCGAGTACTGGGACCCCTGGTTCACCCCCTCAATGTGTTCTTAAACACCATCGATGTTCTTTATATACTAATTTTTTTGTTTTGTGGTACAGTTCTTCATTTGTTAGTCTGTTTGTTTCTGTTTGTCTCTTGCAGCTTTGTTGACATGTTGCCTCTTTATCCACTTTGACAGCTTTGTATCCTTTTTGTTGGTCTTGAATTAAGGACTTCCTGAGCTCATAATGGCTTCATAATTGCTGGCTGAGATGTGTCCTGACACCATGGAACTGAGCCTGTTGAGAAGAGTGTGGTACTCGCGCAGGAGGCCCTCCCTCTTGTGGCAAGTCGTTCTCATAGTGTAAAACTTGTCCAGCCAAGGTTTTACGCTTTCGTAATCTGCTGTCATGTCCTGGATTTTGCCCTCGAGGTAACGACAGTCAGCCATATTAGCATGATGTTGGTTTTTCAGCATATGATACTGAGCCCTCATTTGGCCTTCGTCTTTCAGTTTGTCAGTCAACTGCTGAACTTCTTGCTGCAGGTTGGCATGGCGTTTGCTTAGGACTTTGTGTTGTTCTTGTTTTGTTTTATATTTCTCTTGCAACTGATCGTACGTGTAGATTTTCTGAAGGAGGTCCTGAACCCTCTGTTGCAGGATGTCGTTCTGCTGGCTCAGGCTTTTGCACTCCATTTTTATTGCCTTGTATTCCTCCTCCAATGTTTCTCGGTCCTGAAATCTCCTGTGAATTCCAACAATTTCTTGCTCGAGAATTCGATTCTTTTGGACCATCTTTTGTCTCTCGTCTTCTTCAGACTTGCATTTTTCCTCCAGGGCTATTTGACTCTGAAGTTTTATGTGCAGCTCTTGAGCCTTTTTCTGAAGCTTTTTGTTTAATTCAGTTGCTGCTTTTCTCTTAGCTTTCAGCTCTTTATATTTCTCTTCTACATCTCGGCTATTTGCAAGCCTGAGGTTGAGCTCATCTATTTGGTGAGCCAAGACCCTGTTCTGCTGGTCCATGGCTTCAGTCTCTCCACGAACCTTGCAGAACTTGAAGAGGAGACTTCTTTGTCCCTGTGTGTTGTTGTCAAGGAGGGGGGCCTTGTTGCCTTCAAACTCCTTAGGAATGGTCTGTTTACGCTGAAACATTTCTTTCATTTCAAACATGTCTTCGTTCTTGTCTTCTTCTGTATACCACTGTATTTAATGTGCTCTGTATATGGCGAGCTGGTTTATGAGTATCAACACAACGCAGTGAAGGTGTTCTAACAATGTTAGAATGCTGGATGTTGGATGTTCAGTTCAGTTCAGTTCATCAAGTCCTTTGATGTTTTGTGACATCAAGAGTGACATCACATTCTAAATGACATTTTGTCTTGAAAAAATAGAATGTGATGTCATAGTGACATCACATACCAGCCATCACTGTCAGACCACAGAATTTGAGGTTGCTATGACTCCCACATTGATTGACAGGTCTGTTAAATCCTGATGATGTCATCAGGGCAGTTTAACTGAGGGGGCTCGTACCTTTGTCCCTCTCAGCAATTCAGAACCCAGAAGCCCCGCCCTGCTGTGATGTGACAGTGTTTGTATCAAACAGCCCCCGCTGCACTCAGACACAGAGGTCAGCAGCTCGCTGTTCACTTGTTTATTCACAGTTTATTAATATTAAACGTGTCACATGTCCAAATTGCACCAAAAGATCGTCTGTCTCCACAGTAAATCACCTGTTGAGTGTTTGATGGTTGTTTATTTGTGCTTTAGAACGTAACCGCTGTGAAACAATCAGAAAATAATGTATTTCTGTCATTCACAGGCTTTTTCTCTCTCAGAGAAAACTTTCCATCCTTTCTCTCTGTTGCTCGCATGCATTTTTTTTTTAAATGACTCAGGAAACCCACAACAAAGCCTAACTTTTAACATTATTAAACGAAGAGAGATGTCATCCCCTCCTCTTTCTCATAGCAGGGT